>NW_008824051.1:1430371-1439491 GCF_000699105.1 Pygoscelis adeliae
CTGCCAGTTCCTTCAGGACCCGCGGATGGATCTCATCGGGTCCCATGGACTTGTGCGCTTTCAGGTGCCTTAGATGGTCTTGAACCTGATTTTCTCCCACAGTGGGTGGCTTTTCATTCTCCCAGTCCCTGCCTTTGCCTTCTGCAGCTTGGGTGGCAAGGCTCAAGCACTTGCTGGTGAAGACTGAGGCAAAAAAGACATTGAGTACCTCTGCCTTCTCCGTGTCCCAGGTAACCAGGTCTCCCATTTCCTTCCAGAGAGGGCCCACATTTTCCCTTGTCTTCCTTCCATAATGTCTTATGTTCTGTCTGTCTGAACTACTTCAGCTGCAGAAAACTATTTTAGGAAAAGTTCAATAAATCTCTTCATAACTGGAAATGTTAGAGGGTTATTCAGCAATATTTTACCAGTACCTGCTAATTTCTCGTTTGCACCGTGTCCTCTATAGGCTTTGAGATTAAGTTGGCACTACGATTTTTCTCTTATACTAGACACAGCCATACAGAAACAAGATGTATATTTGAGTTGTTTGTTCTTCATGGTGATATTAAGTGGTGTCAGTCATCTGTGTCAGTGGCTTCATATTAACTGAGACTCCACTGTTGGTTGAGATGTCTCTCTAAATCAGTAGGAGATCTGCCCTAGTCCTGGCAGGTCTAGCCTTAATTAGCAACAGGTTTTTAGTAGTTTTGTAATAGAAGAATTTACTCACACCCATTCATGAGACAAGCCAAAATTATATAATAAAGGGGCATATAAAACACTTAAAATTGAAAAATGGAAAAACCTGTGGGAATTGTGCATGTTCACTCCAGAGAAATATAGCCTGATTGTAAGCTTACCTGTCCTTCCAGATGTAAAAGGGTCTTACTGCACAAAAGAAAACAATTACTCTCACTGGTCAGAAAAACAGAAGTAGGTGAAAATCAGTTAAATATTAAGCAATATTATATATTTAAGTAAATATTTGTATTATAATTCATAACGCACATATATAAATATATAAAGTATAAGTGTGATTGTACAACTGCAGCAGACAGCTTCAGTTCCTATCAATAAACTGCCCAAGAATCACTTTCAACAGATAAATTTAAATCAAGATTTAGAAACCTCTCCTGGATATCAGGGCGTGTATAGGAGCAATGGGCCAGACTTAAGTCTAGCTTACACTTCTGTACACAGGGAATAACAGTAGTTAATATTGCCGTTCTATTTCCAGCCATGTATATTCCCTTCTTATCGTGCAGGATAACCATGTCACCATTGGGTTTTTTTTTCCTTTCCTGTGCTTGTTTCTGTTCTCTCATTTGTTAAGTTTTTGGTGACTCCAACGCTGGAGTCCTTGCTAGGACTCCTGGGACCTACTGTAGCCCAAATAACACTAGCATCACTGAACTTTGGACTTAAAAAAGTGTAATTTTTTTTTAATCTGTCCCAGGGAAATCAGCTCTAACTGTAAGGCTCTAGAGAGGATGGTAGTGTTAAGTTCCCCCTTGTCCTCTTTGGTGGCACAAGGAGTCTAGCCCTGGCTGCACAATGCTTGAGCCTAGGCAGGGAGAGGTCCCTTGGCCACTGAGCATCCTCCTGGGACATGAAATACAAGAGTTTGCACCACTCAGGGTGAGGGGGGACTTGAAGCCTGGACTCCCGTTACCTGTGTCTGTGCTTTGGCTGCCAGGGCTGTGTTGAGAGACCACGATGCCTTCCTCCCTCCCGGCAAAGCCTGCTGCAAGTGGGGGCTCCCTGTGTGTGTTGAGGCTGGTGCTACACCTGCAGCTCTGACACCTGGGAGATGAGATTTAGTGTTTCCGGAGGACTAGCTCTGCGTACAGATTTTTTGGATCACCTAACCTTCAGTCTAACCTTTCTCGTGCCTTGTGTCAGGCACCTGGCTCTGGGTTTTCAATTCCACGCCATGCACTGAGTGTTTAGGCCTTTCAGTGCTTTCCTTGCTGGAAACTAAAGTGCTAACATAATTTTTTAGCACCAAATACTACATCTGTCCATTAAGCACACGTTTTTTAAAGGATGCTTTTGTTTACTTGTTTGTCTTGACATGAAACATGCTTGAACAAAGGTGGGCTGTATTCATTTCTTTGACCCTAAAATAATGCCAGCAACAAAACCAAGGAAATGCATTTCAGTTATTTTCTCCATGTACCTCAGAAAGAATTGGTACTGAACAGCCAGTATCTCAAGTTAAGTACAGATTGATTCTTGGAGCCTAATTGGTGAGATTTATTGACAATACAGCATTTGGCTAGTTATAATAGACTCCTATTCATTATACAGTTGGTAATTCAACAAGTAGCTGAATCTAATTTTCAATGTTCTTTATACCATTAAGGGTGACTTTATTAGCCTACTCAGGGATGTTTAAAAACAATTAACCTCAATTTTTTAAAGTGGAATGTGAGACTTCCGCTATTAAACTTCAATTCTACTTTAACTGCTGCAGGGCATTAGACACATGAATCCTGAATTCTGGCACCTTATTAACGCAGGATAGCAGGGTATTCAACAAAGAAATTCAAGGTTTGATTTTTACTTCTGTGCACTTGTGGCTTTCCTCATATAGGTAACCTCATCTATGAATGAGGTTCCCTTCTTTTAATTAGTTTCGGGATCAGGCTGTAAATTCTTGTTGTGGTGAAGCATGGCGTAGGCCAGTGTTTAATTAAAAAATTGCAAACCTCCTGGTGATCTGCACCTGCAGAGAGAGGATTCATTTTAGAACATTGCCATAAAAAAATTATCTGTGGCTTTTCAGACAGAGCCCGCTTTCTAGGGCTCCAGTATTAGGTGTGCGTTTCTACAAAGGAGAGTTTAGGAAAGGTTTCAAAGCAGATCAAAGTTAAAGAGTTTCCTGATGGTTCAGCTTTGTAACACTAAGCCTGCTGGGTGTTCTGCAAAGATCCATTGTACCTAACTGCACTCTGAAAGCACAGCCGTAGTTTTGCATGCATTACACTGGCCGTGTTTTCAGTAGGGCTTTACAAATTGCCTAATCCAGGTTAGGCCTTTTCTGGAAGCTCTTTAATACTTCTAACATTTGCATAATTATCTCAATACTGTAATTCTTGTGTGACAGTGTGTTGAAGCTCCTTCTGACTTACATTAATGATAGTACAAGAATACTGGAATACCAAATTGACTTTATCATCTTTCAGGACTGAGAATACCATAAATTTCAATGTTTAAAAAAGCGTGGGGCCAAGTTCACTCCTGGTGTAATCAGAGTGACATCTCTAAAGCTAGATGAGGCATGCATTGACTTTGTCCTGCTTAAGTAAATATTAACTCATATTTGGGAATCTAAATGAGGGGGCAGGTTCTACTAAAGACCTACAATTAAAAAATAGGAACGTTTCACAGTGGTTTTCTATCAGAAGAATACTTTTTTCCTATGACTTTGATTAAGACATGATAATCTCCCATGAAAATTCTAAACTAATCAGCTGTAATAAAAAATAGATGAGGGTTGTATGAATATTTCATGTGAATGATAAGAAAGTAAGTCTCTAGTTTTGAGGCATTGTGTTAGAATTTGCAGGACTACACAGCAGGTAATACCAGGTTGACTTCCCATTTCTGTCCTCCTGCAGATCTTACAATAAGGCAGCATAGACATCAGCTAAAGGCAATCCCAAGCAGCCATGCAAACTGGTTCTGAGATGATAAAAATGAGGGGTACTCTAGCAGGCATGCTCACTGAAAAAAAGACTTCCATAGTAATTCAGAAAACAATTCATACCCATTTCCATGGGAAAACAGACTAAGAAAATGAATCACAGGGTGATATTCATGTACGTAACACAGGTGATGTTTTTTAAAAAAGAAGGTACCATTTTTTTTAACAGCTATCGTTCTATACAACCGGTATTATCTGATGTCTTGCTTATTTTATTTGCTCTGTGTTTAATACCTGGGAGTTTGAATATGACTTTTATTCTCAACAGCAAATACAAAAATACGATATTTCTCCCTACAAAACCTCTGTGGGCTTTCTCATGTCTCAGCTACACTTTCTTGACCTGGCATCGAGTCATAAGTGTGTATCTTGATGAGCAGCTTGTGTTAATATATGCAATTGTTTGTGCTCATTGCCTATGAATGATTAAATGCATGAAAGAAAACAATTACCCAGATAACACCTTGTTTCTCCAAGGAGTAGTAGATAACCTACCTTTCATTTGCTGAATGCCATCAGAAGTTCTGTCGTTCTCTTTGTTTATTGTGATAAAAGGAGATGAGTCCAGGTTAACAAAAAGATTTATATGATATTTCAAATGTTTTTTCTTCATAAAGCATATTCTGTGACCTTTAAAAAATGATTAAAATGTTGTCTTCGTGCACGTGTGATTGAGTTGTGTATTCCAAAGTCCTAATTTTGTGGCACATTATGAACTAATTTGAAGAGAGACTAAGAAGCAATAAAGTTGCACTGACGGGAGATAGTAGCTGACTCCTTAAATTATCTGTGCAGCAGGTTAAGGCTTATCTTGCATGAGCATGAATGTACCACCTTACAACCTTGTGTACGCAACTCACCCCAGTCTGGCTCCACATGGCTGCTTCATCCCGTGCTTGAGCATCTCTCAAAAGAGAGGTCGAGATGAGAAAGATGCTGTCTCCTCCCAGTGCACAGCAAAGCTGCGGTGACCGCGTCTGGATTTCTTACTGAAGCAAACAGGGAAATTGCAGCTACTGATGGATGCTATTTCCCCTGAGCAGCTCCAGATGCTGAGCAGCTGAACGCTGTGCTGTAGTTTTGGTCTGGGCAGCCAGTTGGAGTCTCGCAAAGCTTTTGAATATTACAGCTGTATTTCGATGCCAAAGCCTTCAGGCTGGAGACTATCCTTGTACCAGTGATAAAGGCCTCTCCTGTGCTGACAAGGCTGCCACACAGCCCCATATTGTGAATAGTGAATAATCACCCCATTTTCTCTATTTTCAGGAGATTTGTCCTCACCAAGATGAGAGTCATTCCAAAAGGAGCTTTCGCAGGACTTGGTGACCTAGAGAAAATGTATGTATTGTGTCAGTATTTACTAGGAAACAACTATTCTACTCGAAACAGCAGTTTCTGGTGGCAGCTCCTTTTACTGCCTGTGAGCAAGCCCCTATCTCTGAGCTTCATCTAGTTTCATCTTTCTGTTTAAAACAATTAGAAACTTTTTTTTTTAAGACCATGTTCCAAAACATTGTTGTCATGAATACAGTTTTATATTAGCAAGCAGGCAGTCCTCAAAGGGTTGGTTCAGCATAGAGTGTCATTGCAAATAATAAGATCATGGGAATAGCAGAAGATCATGGGAAACTAATTATTTTGAGAACTTTGTAACAGATTGTGATAAACCAGTGGAAGATTAGGGAGGAAAGTGCAGGGCAGCTGATTCTCTTTTCACTAATGAATAAATAGGATTGTTGTGTGCATGTTCGGAGTCAGCTAGCAGGATGCATGACAGAAATTTCTTACAGGCGATAGATCTGAAAATCTTAGCACATAAAGGGTGTAAGCATATAATATCTGTGAATTTTAGTGATAAGGCTGGAGATATAATTATGAGCACCTTCGACGAACAGATGTATCATACTTTCATTAGTATACTATTGTGCATGTATTGCAGCCCTCCACCGCTAGAAGGGAAAATCCTTAGTAAAGTGTTTCCTACTGTTCTTTAGCAACAGAAAATCTATGGGTTAACTGGTGCTAGCACCAGAAATCATAACTGTCACTGTCCAACCTGAACTACTCAGGGGCACGTATGATTTTTCTGGATTATTTCATATATAAGCCAATCACAACATTTTGTTTAGAAGCACACCCAGCGCTTGCACCCTGACAGGAGAGGGTCACAAACAGGCTATTCACCCAAGAGGGTTCTGAATGGGAGTGGGGAAACGCACTGTAACGTCAGTGACTTTTTCAGTGCTGTGAGTGTAACGGCAAAACTAGAAAGGAATCAATTGCCAACATTTCTCTGCATCATTTCTACCCTTTTCCCTCATACTCTTGCATAAGTAAAGGATTTAGCAAGAAGGTGAACACACCAGAAGGTGTGGCGAGGAAAGGGAAAGGATTTTGAACCTAGAGAAGTATGAATGTATGAAGAGCAAGCAGTGAACATGCAAGAAGGATTGAAGAGCTGCTGGTCAGCAGCAAGTGGTAAAGCTCGCATGGCACCTGGCCTTTTCTGAAGCATGAGATCCTTTTCAGGGCATCACCGTAGCTTCAGGAGTCTTCTGTTGGCATGTGGTACACACTAAAAAGCCTCTAGTTCCTGCATCCCACTCATGGATCTGGATCCTTATAACCCTATCAAGCATCACTGTAAACAGACATTTTCCTTGAGAAAACAAAAAGAAAGTCTTTTTTTTTCTGACCAAGAGTTACCAGTTAGGAATAAGATCAGCTCTGCATCGCCAGTTTTGGTGGCACTTGTTTCTCCCCAGTCCTGCAGGGTTCCTTTTAGCCTAGTCTTTGTGGAAAATCATTGAGCTCTCTGGACTATGAAGTGAGTTGCAAAGTGCATTGTAAACTGCTCCCGTTATCTTTAATTACGCAGAAACCGTATGTCAGATATGTATGAAGGTAGCGACTGCATTGAATAGGATGTCTGTAAGTGGTGATTTATTGTTAACCAAAAAAATTATACATGGAAATGAGCTTGGTTTGAAAATATATCTATGTACTATTAGTACATGGAGGAGAAATGGGGACAGACATTTTATAGCAAAACATCCTTGAAAATAAAAGTGTGATAAATATGTAAATGAGACCAATCAACGTCAACAAAGATGCGGTATTTGCAGATGATATGGCAAACAGATAAAATTTGAAATAGCTCACAAATCCTAAACCTAACCCATAAAACATTCATCAGAAATATTCATGATAATGTAGGGACAAAAAAGTGTGTAATCAAATGATAGATTTGCATATAAAAACACAGCCTTTGTATGAAAGCCTTTTTACTCTTGCAAGATCATGCACAGAAAGGAAGATTAAAGCAAACTGTAGTCTATTTAAGGAAAACAGCTATTAATAGTGTGATACCTCCATATGGTAAAATGTGGGTAGCCTGATGTATACAAACAAGATACTTCAATGTAGTATACGTATGTGCTCACCTAGAACTAAATAGACTAAAAAAGAGCGACAATATTTCCTGAGTGTATTACTGAAGAAAACCAGTATCTTATACAGTCCAACATACCATGATTTTTATCATTACTAGATCATTTCTAACTGTGTTTCTGAGAATGGAGTAGGTTTTAACGCCCAAAAGGTGCAGGGAATGGTGGTCTTTGGCATCATCCATTTGGGATGAGCTGGTTGAATACAAGTTAAATCAGACCTGAGTCCTCCATGAGAATCTTAACTCTATTGTATTTACATTCAAAGTGAATGAAGGCATTTGAATACAGTGACCAAAGAACACAGAAAACCAAACAAAGTGGTTTTCAAAGAAAAATCATTCAATAACATTTTTCAGTGTTCCTGCTTTCTATATGCATTTTAGTTTCTTCCTGAACACCTGAACAGCTGAGAGCTTTGGACAAATGTACTTTGCCACAAAATGTCAAATACTTCCAATCTGATACTTCCAGTCAGACTCCAGTCATGGTACCCAGGAAAGATCTTGTTTGTTTTCCATTTGGACTGTCTAGGGACTTTCCAGAATGGACACTAGTGACCGTGACTCATAATGGAAGAAAGTAGTGTGACCTGGAAATGTCGTCATGGAGCACCTGATCTGCCCTCCCTTGTGAAGCTCCAGTTTTAGTTACCAAGTCAAAACCTTTTGGTTTTCATTGATTTTGGCAAAATACAGATATTGGGAGAAGAATAAAATTGTCATCAGAATACTTTAGTCATTTTGAAGTTTTTTGAAAGAATGAGAGCCTATTTGAACCACCTCTAGCTTGTCATTGTCGTCTCAGCCATCTAAATTTATTCCTTCAGTTACTGAAAAACCATGAAATGTCCATTCTGCAGACTGTCATATAGAGAAACAACTTTCCCCAAGTATGTTGTAGGAGAAAGATCT
Organism: Pygoscelis adeliae; assembly: GCF_000699105.1. Lineage (NCBI taxonomy): Eukaryota > Metazoa > Chordata > Aves > Sphenisciformes > Spheniscidae > Pygoscelis > Pygoscelis adeliae. The sequence continues at coordinate 1,438,426 of NW_008824051.1, forward strand.
TGTTTTCTTCTTAGATAAAATGTTTAAGGTTATGAAATAAACTGACAGGCTCTAATTATCTGAGATTTTTCTTACTAAAGGTGCAAATTGAATTTTCTTGTAGAAAACTACTTCAGAAACCCACAGATCTGAGGAACCACCTAACCAGCTTATTGCTAGCAGCTCTCCAACTTCTGCACAGCTCTGGCTTCATGATAATTTAGCAAATAGGTGTTCAGGGAAGCAGATTAGTTATTCTCAAAATATGTTTAGTCTGCTCGTAAGTCTTAGCCAACTGGAACGTGGCAGCTCGTCTGGACTCCTGCTTAACCAACCTGTTTACACTCCCACAACTAATTAACCCTCCAGTTACTAAAGTAAAAAGCAGCCCCATGCAGGCACGTACCTGGCAAAATCAATTCAACATGCTCTGCAGCTGCTATGTCATCTTCAACCTGCACTGAAAGTGCTTAATTTGGAGGAGACACACTCTGAAGCAATATTAAGTCTCCCTTTTTCTCTTGCTAAGTTTCCTCCTGTTACTACAAGGTAGCAAAGTAGATTTGTGAATGTTGGTCTAACAAGGCCTGGTTCGGGCATCATATTTATAGGAAGTTTGGTCTGATTGCCTTACCCTGTGCAAGCCAAAGAGGCTTCACATCTGTATCCTGAGGCACAATCCCCTTGAAAATTCATCATCAGTTATTTATTATTTCGAAGGGTTTAAGCTAAAACATAGTGCTTTGTTTCATCATTCACTCTCAAATCCAACCTGTGTGCGGCCCAAGGAAATTCAGCCATATGGATGAAGTACTTCTCGAACTAGAAGATGTCACAGACAAAAAAACCACCATTATTTGCCCTGTTTTGTATTTTGGAGTAATAGGAGAAGGGCATTTCTTTAACAGATTTTAGCAAAGACACATTTTAAGAACATGAACCATGCTATGGTTAACAGAGCTTGATGAGCTAAATCCTTGATGAGCTCTGAAAATCCTGGAAAGCCAAAACTTTTAGGGTTGAAGGAATCTGCCAGAGTTGACACTCCTGGCAATTGAAGTCTTCTGTCTATGGAAGACAGCAGGAA
>NW_008824051.1:1439508-1441180 GCF_000699105.1 Pygoscelis adeliae
CAGCTATCTACAGCTTCCTCATGAATTTCTAGAGAAAATAGCTCTGAATCATGTATTTACTTAATCACTCAGTGCATTCAAGCTTTTATGTTTTCTTGCTGAGACTGTTGATCCAGTGATGGTTCATATGAAGAAATACTGCTGGTCTGTGACCTAGATACATGAGCACCAGCTTATTTCATATACAACAACCAACCTGATGTATGATGCTAAAAGCTCTCCTCTTTGCCCCTGTAGGCTAAAAGGCAGGTCACACTTTCCTTTGACTTAATTAGATCAGACTGAGTTACCTTTTATGTTTTATCTAAACTGAGGTGAGGTACTTGAGGGCAGCGGAGACCACTCAATAGAGTATTTTGAGGCACACGCTGAGGTACATTGCTGAATCAAGGCGCATCTCTCTTCCTGTGAGTGGGGAAGGAGCAAAGTTCTTGGCTTGATTGTAAAAGTCTCATCAGGAGAATTTGGCATAGTGGGAAGTCTTCACTTTATTTAGCAAGTTTTAACAACCTGGCAAATTGGTGGATTCACCATCCAGACCTTCTTCAGCAGTAGCCATCAAAGCTGCCTGGGCTAGCAAATGGCTAAGGGATGTCCGTCACCCCATGTGCTCCTGAAATCAGTTTCATTCAGCCCCGGCATGTGATTCTGTAACACTTGGCAGCATACAGCCCAAAAAGATGGGAAGGAAGGGGGGGGAGGCAGAAATCACATGATCACCTAAGGATGAGCTGTCTGTGTCTTCTGTTACTAGGAAAGCTGGTGAGTATTTTGCAGCTTCTCCAATTTTTCTTGCACAGTGTATCATGTGCTGCCTCATTTGGTATGCGAAAGGCTGTGATTAAATAAGATCATTAGAGCTATTTTGAGAAAATGGTTAGGATTCAGTGTAACCAAGACATTTGGAAGTTGGTTCTAGGCAGGAGTTCCTTTCTATCTTTTGTTGCATCATTTGGATAAATCTGCTATTTATTTTTTTGCAAGAAGCAAAATATGGATTTGCAGGATCTGCTGTGATATATAAGTAGTGCATGTTTCCAAAATTATTTTTTTACATCCCTAAGGTGAAAGGGGGACACAGTGCATTCTGTGTACCAAAATACGTACTGAATCAGGTAACAATCATACTTTGGTAATAAATACTCCAGGGTATATTTTCAAGGTGCACCTCCATGGATATTAAATTCTAATTTACATTACAGGAAGTTATGTGTAACATTCTGCTTCTTAAGGGCAGGACATGAAAATAAGTAGGCTACTTAATGCATTTAAATTAGTCTAAATATGCATTTTCTCTCAGGGAACAAAGGACTACAGTTCAAAAACATTAAGGCAAGTAACCAGCATAAGCAAAGAAATTCAAAGTTCAGGCTGACATCCCAAAGAATAAATGTTTTAATGCGACCACTGTTATGACACGGGGCTTTCACCTCTGTCTGCCTGGTCTAATCCTGCGTGAGTCAGCGGGTACTAAAGGCTGCCCAGCCACCGCAGGCTGGTGGTCGGGCAATGAGCAATCACAGGATTGTGGTTCCTGTGGGTGGATTCTCAAGTCCCAGATGCCCTCCATCCCAGCTGACTGTCCATGTTTGACAGTGATCAGTGGTTTTGAACTGGCTTTTTTCTACACTGGAGGGGTTTCTTGCACTTCAGGCCTCTGGTTGAGCAGCAC
>NW_008824051.1:1441201-1451059 GCF_000699105.1 Pygoscelis adeliae
CAAGAAAGCTTAACCTCTGCTATACATGCCGTACGCATTCCTGAGCCCAACAGCATCCAGGGTGTCAGTCTTCATTTGCCCATCGCTACGCTCTGCCCTTTGAAATGGGTTCCCACAAATGGGATTTGAAAGGCGAACAGCTACGCGAGCTTCTCCCAGGAGTCCTGTAACACATCGTCGGTGGAGGAGCTGGGCAAAGCAGTGCCTTGTACCACTGTCTCTCAGTATGGCCACGAGCGGCTTGGGTACATTTTCTTCTCGAAGGAGTGCCATTACTTCAGACAACCCTTCTGCAGCCTTTGCAAATATCATCCCTTGGATAGCTAACTTAAGTGTTTGGTATGAATACATAGGAAGCCTGGTGTGTTCTTAATTCAATTTATTTCCTGAAAGTAGAAGCTATGCCTTGTGTTCTAAACATAATAAGTAATGAACGAAGACTAGGTGGTTTTATTGTAATCTATAAATGTTTTGCTGCATCGTCACCTGACATTCTGCTTTTCCCTGCCAAAGCTTATCTGTGGAATAGATCTTACACTTGCAGTTATTGTCGTCATCCCTTGCACAATCACAAAAATGTGAACATTTATTAGACATTTATTATCCATGTCAGCAACTCACTGCTGATGTCAAAGAGCAGAGATTTTAATTACAGCTTTGTGATATTTCAGTAAATGCATAACCTGATCTCAATCTTTTGCTAATGCTTGGATGGAACAAAATCATGAATAAAGTAAAAACCCTTAAAAGAAGAAGCTAGGAAATGTAAAATCAGTTCATAGTGTCCATATCAACATTTGCTAACTTTTCTATTCAAAAGTCCCAGAAAATCATGCTAATATTTGCATATTTTAATTGAAACATGTTAGAGTACAAGAAAGGAAGTATTCTGTAATTCTTTCTGTGTGGTTTGGTATCTTGATGCTTGCTTTCTTTGATAAAATAGATTTAGAAAGGGAAAAAAGAAAATACATTTTGTCATTACTTCCTTTTGTTGAGCAAGAATGAGTTTTGTGGTAATGAACTGTTAGCAGAATCTTTATTTATTAACTGCATTGGTATGAAGCCAGCATTGGAGACTGAAGTATTTAATGGAAGAATCATCTTGGACATCATTTATGGTCCCTGCTTTACAGCTGTCTAGACACAGAGACAGGTAAAGCGAAAAAGTGGAAATCCGCTTGCCTGAATGTACGCTAAATGTTTTAATGCCTCTCCCCAGTGACATACTGTTCAGATTACCTGAATTCATAAAAGCTGAAACGTGGGCAAATGCTTGTGTGAGTTCCCACTCTTCTTTAGGAGGAAACTTCGATCCAATGCTCTTCTGCCTTCCTCTACAGAAACAAATCAGATAAAATTAAGTGCAGGCTAAATGAAGATCGCTCTTTTGCATATCTAAATGTGGGATCTGAATTAGCCTCATTCATTCAAAATGAGATTTGAGAGTCAAATGAACATTTCTAAAAAAAAGGTCTCAGCCCCATGGTCAAAAAAAGTCTCCAAATGGAAATGTTAGGAATTATTAAGAAAAGGATAGGGAACAAACCAGGAAATACTCACTGAGATGAACACGTTCATGGATGCTTTCCACCTGAGGAATAATGGAGCAGGACAAGACTCCTCTGTCTGGAAGGAGGACCTTTGATGGGGGATATTGGAGTGGTCTGTACAGTCAGGTTTAGTACGGGGAAGGTGGACAGGAATGATTATTCCTGCCCTTTCTAATACTCTAACTGGAGGACAGGATTTCGAATAAAACTAGTAAGTGACAAATCAAAAAAAAATGAAGGTGAGACTTCTTCACCCAATGCATGGTTCAGCTGGGGAACTCTGCTTTGAGACTTTGCTGATATGAAGAGTATCCCTGGTAAAATCTGGGGAAGAAAATGTGTCTCAGCTACTTCCACACCAAACACAAAGACTTGAGCTGCAAATCACCAAAAAAAAAGTTGATTGAGTATTCAAAGGGACTTTCTCAATAGGCTTGCCCTGCTCTTGCAGTTTTCTGGGCCTCTCCTACCACCGCTAGAGCAAGATACTGAGCTGGATGGACTTCAGGTTTGGCATGCTGTGGTTGTTCATGCGGAGATATTTGCTTTCTCCAAATCATTCAGTTTTGGAAGGCAGCCTCACTCTAGGTCCTTGCATCAGAGGCTTGAAGCTGATTATTGCGACTGATAAACGTAGCAAGGAGCCTCAGAATTGACAGTCATCCCATGGTGCAGAATCAATACTACAATCCTTCTTTGCTCCTGCGGGATATGCTTTATGCATACTGAAGAGGCTGATATGTTTGCTTACTGGCCAACTTTCTGAGATTCATCTCAGGGGCTTTTGGGTGGGTTTTTTGATTCAAAAGGGGGCAGAACAGGTGGTGTAAAATGTGAGATGGCTGCCAGCACAGTCAAAACTTTTTCCCAAAAAAGTGTCACTTCTTCAGGTTCCATCTCTTCCTTCCAAGAGCTTCACTCTAATTTGAAGTAAAGGAAGTTTCAAGTTGTGGTTTATTATGAGATTCTTGTACTTTCAGAGTAGAATCAGTGACCTTCTAAGTGACTTTGTAAATATAAAAATATGTATTTGCTAAAAACATAAAATAATTCTTATGCTGGCTGAGCAATACATTTATTAAACTTACGTATGTATATCAGAAAATGAAATGAGAACTCAGAATTGCTGGTTCTAATTATGTTTTACATTTTCAAATGTAATTCATAGTTTATACATGACAAAAGGTGGTTCTTCTCATATGATTTTTCAGAATATTGCTCTGATTTAAATAATTACCTTTTTCTTGTTAAAATACATATATTCAGTTTTAATAACCCTAAGTAATTTGTAAAAAATAATAATAATTGTATTTTGTATATTAATTACATATTAACTCTGAAATTTCTGGAAAGAATTCAGAATAAAATATATTGACTTGAAAATGAAGAGAATTGTAAGCACAAGATTAAAACAAAATTAATACAAGTAAGCAGCATTAAGGTCAACAATATTTTTTTTAAAGAGTTGTAAGAGGATTATTATAAAAGGGCTTCTTTCTACCAAAAAACCCAACCCAAAATCTACATTTTTGTGTGAAATCAAGTAACAAAGCAATTCTGAGAGGAAACACATGCATTCAGAATTACAGCAGTTGCACCTCACTTGGTTGTTCAGCTCAAACATGTAGCACCTCCACCTCCTCAGCCTGATAGGTGGGGGTCTGGTGCTCCTGATGCACCATGGTGCTGTGCTGGTGTGAGTCTGTGGGAATTCGGGTTACAGGATATCCCGAGAGGCATCGTAGTGCCATTTCCTTCCAGATATATCCAGCTTCTGGGTTTGCTTTAAAAAGTGCTGCTATTAAAAAAAAAAAAAGTATGAATTAGAAAAGAAAGTTCTTTTTTCATGAGAAAACATGTTTTTTTAGGATTTTTTTCTATTAATCTTGTGTGTGTATCCAACTGTACCAGTGAGTGAGTGCAAAAGGTGTGACCTACTTGAAATTGTGCCCGATTTGCTCTAAATGGGATTTTCTTTTATATTTATTGTTGCCGCTAATAAATATTGTCTGTTAGAAAGAGGAAGGCTGGCGCCAGATCGGAAATGGTAATTCAATTTCAGGAGGATTTCAGAAACACCTTCCCATATTAATTTTATCTAGCTTTTCTGTTTATTTTAGAAATAATGTTAGTGGAACTGGCTTGTTGCAATGAAGGATTGTTTCCCGTTGCTATACAAATGCTGATACAAACCTCAGCGTTTATGGAAAACAAATGTTGAGATGAAGTCAAGACATTTATTTTCTAAGCAAGAGATGTTGCTTCTCTGACAACATTATACTGCACGGCCTTTCTTTCTATTATGCCAAATGATTGATGTGGATTTAATCATTAGTTTGATGGCTGCTTTGCTCAGTGGAAAGGCAGCTGATCATTTTATCATTATTAGTGAGCTGCATTTTGATTTTTCTATCAAAGACACTGCTGGCCCCAATTCATCCCAGGTCTAAAACCAGAGATTCGTTGTGCCCATTGTTTGTTTTGTGACCAAGCCAAGAACAATTTGCTTTCAAAATACTGTGAATATTTGTTTTGATTTCTCAAGCAGGAACATGTTTTTGATGAAGAGTTCCAGATATGTGCTTGATTCTTTAAAAGTAAGTAAGAGTGGTGTACCTTTTGTGAGTAAACTGCTTACTGTGTGGTAGAATAGATATGTATATATATACTTGCGTACAAGCATATGTGTATATATACACATAGAGTAATATGGAAAAGATTTAAATTGCTAGGATTTAGAATGGTAGACAGATACTAAGCTATAAAATAGTTTGAATGCTTGGGGAGCCAACACCACAGATGGAAATTATAAATGATTGTGAGAGAAATGCAGACTCTGAAAAACACTTGGTGTCTGTGCATTTTCCAATGCAGTCACCAGAGGATTAGGAGCTGGGAACAGGGACAGGCTGGTGGCTTTCCTGGTTCAGAACCTCATCCCTGAGAGCTGCTGATGCCAACTGCTGAAGGAGGACTTTCAAGAGAATGTTTCTGGAACAATTATGGAATAGCTCATCCATATGGAGAATTTATTTTTTCCATCTCATAGGGTGCTCTCCTCTGAGGAGGAGAATTGCACCTAATAAATAATGAGCTGTTCAACGCAAACTCTTGGAATGGTCTCTCCATGTTGCCTTTGTGTTGTGAAGTTTCTCCACTAAAACAAGGAATAATGCAGAATTTCACTTGTGGACTGCATTAAACAGTCTTTGTTATTTGGAAGCATCATTTACTTCTGTCTTGCTTGTCTGCTCAAGAACACAAAGATTTACATTTTATCTGGAAATGTTTATCCTTTTTAGTGTAATTATGAATTGAAGGTGCTCATTAGACATGTATAATCCTTTTGTCAATCTTATCTTTTATTTTGAATGAGATTTTATGACGATATGCTTCTCAGCTTTATTTTCCATACTTTTAATACTTCTTGTGCTGAATTTTTAAGATTTTGGCTTTTCCCATCTGTGCTGTGAGAAGGGGCAAGCATGATATGGTGAAAAGGATTTGCGTATTTATTACTTCTGTTCCCAATTAGATAATGCTCTTTAGGAAAACTGGTAGCGGTAGAGCTCCCTGGAGGAAAGGGGATTGGGTATTCCCTTTGCGGGCTAATGGGCATGTTCTGAGGGGAGCAGCTTTGAGGTACTACAAGTGGCAGGAGGTTTACAGGCCAGAGATGGATATGTGCCACTCAGAGATTGTGTTGGGGAGCCGGGTGCAGCCCCAGAGGTGATGAATGGGGTTCCACAGGAGGTCTGGGCAGAGCTTACTGCCACTCAGAATAAGTCACTGAGGAACTCCAAACCTTGTCCAAAGGCACTGGATGTCAGGGGAGAGGGGGTATAAACTCTTCTCCATTCTCTTCCATCTAGCCAATTTCCTTTGCATTTTTTCTGCTTTAAAGTTAATTATCCTAGTTTATATTCTAATAAAAAATGCCTTTTTTGAGCTTAAAATAATTTTATTCTTCTTTGGGGCATTCTGTACAGAGGAAGGTCAAGACATATTGCCTCAAAGCTCATGGCTTGAAGTGCCATCGTACAGCACTATCCAGATCTGTCTTGTCATTACATTTTCACTGTGTGCCGCATCTTGACTCCTTCATTCCCCAAGCCTGACCCTCTGTTTGGGGACCCGGTGCTGCGAGCCGGGATGAGCTGAGGCTGAAGGCACAGTTGCAGCAGAGAGGTAACCTCCGGCGGGGAACAGAGGAGAGAGCCAAGCGGCAGCACATTTTTACAGAGGCAAGTAAATAGATCACAGTTCATCTGCAACAGCCGCGTGCCTAGGCATAATTGACAACACACACTGTTTATTTAAAAATAAGCTTGTTTTTGCCTGTGTTTCTTGGTAGCAGACTTAAACATGCTAACAAGTAAAGTGGCTTTTCATGAGCCTTCATCTGTCAGTACCAAGGAGCCTGTTTTGTATTCCCAGGACCCAGAGTACCTCTGAATAGCACATTATATTTTCATCCTACTGTGCTGCCAGGCACTGTGCTTTCAGGGTAAGAGATAACATGTTAACAACTGAAACAGGCTGTAAAAATGAGGGGGAAATTGTGTCACCGATGGGCAATCGCTCAGATCACTAGAGGGAGGACTTCCTAATGGAATCTCAGCTAAGCACTGCACAGGCTTAAATCCCAGGGAGCATCTTGCTGTGAACTGGCCAGTCCCACCTTATTCCAGATTTCAGGGATCCTTTCCACACAGGGAGATTGACTTCAGATGCAGCTACATTGATAAAAATCTATGACATATTTATTCTTTATTTTGATGGTGTGCAGTAAACATCAGTCCCAGCAATGTGAGAGTAAGGCATCTTTTTATCTGCAGATCTAAGGATGCTTCTATTCTCCGTATTTTGTGAATTTGTTGGCAGGTTAAAAGCTTTCTGCAATCCCGATGAGTGGCAAAGCTCTCATTTGCCACAGCTCCTTTTGCTCATAGGAGAGTGAGTAATAGCAGAACAGCGACCATCCTTTGGGGAAGATCGTCCAGGAGCCCGCTCCTCCTCTTCTTGCCTTTATTGACTCTTAGTAGCCTTTTCAAAAAATCTGTGGAGCTTACTCCAGCACTGACCTTGTCTAATCATATTGATTGTTAGTAACTCAAAGCTAATTAGGAAGCAAGTTGCAACGGTAATTCTTGAGTCATACATATAAAGAGAAAATACTGCTAAAACCACTAGTGCATGGTGACTATTAACATAGTTAAACAAATTAAAAAATACAATTAATTCAAATTTATTCTGGAATTCAAATGAAGATACAATATGCAACAAGGAAGTTTTTCCCTTGCTACCACGTATTCCTCTTTCGTAGTCATTTTGTTCTTTTATTTGTCTGTTGAGTGAGTTATGCATAATTTTAGGACTAAATGACAAAGTAGACTTTGGGTTGTTCTCCACCCCCCCACCCCGCAGCCCACACAAAATATGTCACAACAAGCTTCATGACAGGAGAATGACTGAGGCGGAGGGTAATAGGACTTGGAACCCCCCAGATTTCTAGGTCACTTGTTCATATCCAGTCTGCATGTGTGTGATGAATGGTTTATTTGCACACGGGTAGGTTGATGGCTTGCATACCATGAGACCGTGATCTCAGCCTGTGCCCTCAGGAGATGTAGATTCATTGCAAGCTGGGGCTGCTGCAGCTGGCTTTCATCAGCAGCCTCTTTTGGCCAGACTTTGAAATGGCTCTGCAGCAGAGCTGGTGTCTCAGTGGGTGACCATGCTCCATTGTGGGGCACTGTGGGAAGGTTGGATTGCTTTGGCTCTGCTGTGCCTCATCTGTGGATAAATGGAAGATTTTGCCAGTCACATCTAATAGAGTCTTTTCACCCTATTTTTAACTATGTGACCCAAAGGAAAATCAAGGGCATTCTTCCCTGTCTAACGGGGGTCTTCCTTCTCCTCCTTTGGCACCTTACTAATGTCATGTCACGCACAAATCTTAGCTCTTCTAATGAGTCTCCATCTACATGTCTTTAAGGAGGAGGAGGACATAAAAGCATGCATCCAGTTGCTACCCTTCTGCACAGTTTGAATGATGAGGCAAAATGTATCTAGGAGAGTCACAGGACTGGATGGGAGATAGGAGTGTACTGAGTTCAGGTCATATCCAAGTGAACATGAGTTTCTCTGCCCCTCTGAGTCTTCACTGGATGAATGTCCTTAAATTGACTTTAGCAGCACATAAAGAAAAGAAGTGAGCAGAAATGCAGCCACTGTGGAGCATGAATCTCTTTTAACAGGTCTCATAAATAAATGGAGTATTCTCTCTATGGCTTCTTGGGACTTGTATACTCACAGAGTTGCATTCATTTAATTGAAAATAAGATGTAAAATTGATTACTAAGAAATGTGTGTGACTTAAAAGAAAAAAAAAAAAACAAGTTAGGATGAACTAAATGAGAATAAAATTACTGTAGCAATGAAAGACACACGTCTGGTTTGGGGCTTTGCACAGTCCTCGAGTTAAACAGGTGCCACTGTAGAGACAAGTCCTGAGCCTACCATTTTGAAGTACCCACTTCATGTTATCAGTAATTTAGCCCCCAGGGTAAACACAAACTAAAAGTCCTTGTACATAGCTGCTGCCTAATCTGTCCTCGCCGGAGGCTCCCACCTGGACATGGGGCACAAGGGATTCACCTGGGGAATCTCTTCCCCTCCGTGTCTCTTAACCAGAGCCATCCTGCAAAGCCATCTTTTAACTAATAGAAAGAATATAAAGAAACCTGATTACCTTTAGTAGAAGAATGAGGTGTGTGCTGGTACTGCTGGTTGCTTTCTGTTTGCTGTACCTTTCTGCGTGTAAGAGAAATGCATTCCTGTCCAGGGACCCAGCCCAAATCCTTGGGGATTTGGGTAACTTCAGGATAGAACATCTTTGAGAGGGAGCTCTGATAATGGTCCGTAATACGTTTTATTTGTTTCTTCATTTTCCTGTTAAAATAATCCAAAAAGACATGTTTTGTTTTCAGTCTGATGGAAGAAACAATATAGCAGTTGCCTTTTAGTTTTTGATTCGGTATTTAACATACACAAAACATTCCTTTAAATCTGAAAACTAAATTGCTCTCACAGAATTGCCTTCAAGTGTGTGTACTTCTGTGTCCTTTTGTGTATTGAGCTGTGTGCTTTCTAGAGACAATACTTATTTAAAATTACAGGAAAATATGCACTCCTCTAAAATGTAGAATGTTAATGTAAATACAGATCCAACATATTAAAACCAATGGATTTCCATGCCTTCTGCTGCAGAGTCTGAAATCTCCTTCAGTCTCAACTGAAGCAATGATAGTAATCAGAAATTATGGATTTCATTTTCTTTTTTTATTTTTTAAGTGTATTTCGTCAGCATGACTTTTCTAAATGGTAATTTTTGTGGTTTGGGATCTTGTCAGGATTTCCCTCCCCCTCCCCCCATCAGTAGTATTTTTTTCAAAATGTTTTACTGGAAACAAAAAAGGTTTTGCCAGGCTTGTGTGCTGTGAAAACACTGTAAGTTCCAGTTTGTTTACATCAGTACAGGAAGTCAGACAGAAAAATATCATAAGTGTATGCAATACAGTACAACAAAGGAATAGACACAGCAACTTCTAAGGAAAACATTTTTTTATTCAAACCACATTTCTTGTTCAGCCTCCTTTTAGCACTGTGGCTGGGGAGGAAGACTCCTCTTACTTTTCCCTTGATAAAGAAGGAAGAACTACTTCTGATAAGGTTTTTTGCATTATTTCTAACTCCAACTGCTTTCTATGTCCCCAGTTAGATATGACCCAGGATAGTGTGGAGGAAAAGGGCTCCCAGGGAGATCAAGGTGCTCTTACACTGGAGAAACAGGTTGTTCCCAAGTGGCCAGGAATTGTCTTTGGGTTCTCAAGGGTTTTGCCTCATTCCTACGGAGGCTCCTCTGGGGTAATTGGAACTGAGGGCTCCACATCAAAGGGCTGAGTTCAGTCTGAGGACTTTCTTCTTAAAACACTACAACAGCAGACAATAGCAGAAAGCCTTTGTTTGTCTGGCGTTTCTACAAGCATGAAAGTTTCATGAAAGGCAGGTCCTGCTTGACCAGCCTGATCTCCTTCTATGACCAAGTGACCTGCTTAGTGGATGAGGGAAAGGCTGTGGATGTGGTCTACCTGGACTTCAGCAAGGCCTTTGACACTGTCTCCCACAGCATTCTCCTAGAGAAGCTGGCAGCTCACGGCTTAGACAGGTGGACTCTGCGCTGGGTCAAAAACTGGCTGGACGGCCGGGCCCAGAGAGTTGTGGTGAATGGAGTTAAATCCAG
>NW_008824051.1:1451624-1455777 GCF_000699105.1 Pygoscelis adeliae
TGAGGAGCGGCTGAGGGAACTGGGGTTGTTTAGCCTGGAGAGAAGGAGGCTCAGGGGAGACCTCATCGCTCACTACAACTACCTGAAAGGAGGCTGTAGCGAGGTGGGTGTTGGTCTCTTCTCCCAAGTAACTGGCGAAAGGACGAGAAGAAATGGCCTCAAGTTGCGCCAGGGGAGGTTTAGATTGGACGTGAGGAAAAATGTCTTTACTGAAAGAGTGGTTAAACATTGGAACAGGCTGCCCAAGGAAGTGGTGGAGTCCCCATCCCTGGAGGTATTTAAAGACATGTAGATGTGGTGCTTAGAGACATGGTTTAGTGGGCATGGTGGTGTTGGGTTGACGGTTGGACTTGATGATCTTAGAGGTCTTTTCCAACCTTAATGATTCTATGATTCTATGATTCTATGCCTGAGTTACACAGCATAGTTGCGGCAGAGACCTTTCGTGGCGTACATGAGCAACATTCTTGTAAGTGGGGTTCTGCAGAAAGGCTGCTGCTGGCTGATTTTAGTGAGTAAGCACCATCGTGTGGCCATGAGTCTACTATTTTTATTGCTTTTATTGGAATTTTGTGTGTATACACACACAAACGTAGAAACATATTACTATATTGAATTTTGGCCCAAGTTTTATGACATGGTTCCCTTCCCCCTACTTTCTTATCTGCATGCAGTCTTATAGTGTTTGCTGATGAAGAGGGTTATTTGTGTCAGGGAAACTCAGGTGGAAGCATGTGATTTTCCAAGGTTTCATAGTGGAGAGCTGTTCAGTTATTTGTCAAATAAGACTCTAGTGTATTGAATCGGGCTCCTCTTTGCTGCCATCAGCCACTTGGCGAAAGGGTTAGGGATTGTATGTAATTTCCATGTTTGTATAGTATGTCATGTCTGCATCCCCCAATATAGAACCTACAGATTTGGGCTTAATGGTAATTTTTTCTGCTTATGATAGCACAGTGTCACAGTCAGATAAATAACCTTCGTTGCACACTTGTTTCGTAAAAATTTTGACTTAGTAGCTTCTTGTTGGTGCATGTGTTTTCTCTGGCAGTCTGTTACAAGGCAGAGGCTTGGATTTAACTTTGGAAGCATAAAAAAATATCCTTTTCCCAGGTAGGTTATATCTGAGGGCCCCAATCATGCAAACATTTATGCAGTAGGGTCTTGGCTGAGCCTGGAGCCAAAGCTCAGGGATAAGAGTTTGTACGGTCAAGGCCTCAGTTAGACACAAACCACAAAAACAGTAAGTAGTTTTTATGGAAGGGCAGAATGAATGCAAATAAAAAAGAAGACAGAAGGAAATCTCTGTGCTGGAAAAAGGTATTTCACAGGGAGACTGTAACACTGTATAAAAGAAACCTAAATCCCTTCAGGAGGACATTTGAAAGATGTAGTGGATGGTGTTAGCAGCTGTAAGATAACGTCTGCATTCATAATTGTGTTTAACATTAGGCAATGCTAATATTTTTCTCATGATGGGTCAAGTCATAGACATTTATTTTCACTGAAGTGGGTGTAACATACTGCATGATTTGCTCTGGTGAATACTGAGAGTCCTCTCATAAGCCTGGGAAGATTTTTAATGCCAGAACTGAGGAGTAAGAGGTATTTCTTTACAATTTTCCCTCTTAGCTAAAAAGTTTAATTGTGCATATCTGAGGCACTTGCTATTCTGGATCTTCCTGTTTCTGTAATGCATTGGAGTTAGTAATGAACTGTCCTCCAGAGGCCTCTTGTGCATGTGTGCTTCCTTAAAGTCTGTTGAAGTGTCTGGAAACATCTGCTTCAAGATGGTCTGTTTGGAAAGGCTGTCACCAGACTTGGGGTCCTGGAAGCCACATGTTCTCCCAATCCAAGACAGTCTGCTTATTGATTTTCCCCAGAAATTATTTTCCTCATTTCCTCACTCAGCCACTCTCCTGAGTGATTATCTCAAATGTAATCTCCTCACCTGCCCAGGTCATCTTAATAAAACTATTCATGATTAGCTGGCTATCAAAGCCAAGAGAGAAGTAATAAAAGATAAGTGGCAATAAATGCTGCTAGCCCATTTCCATGGAAGGAGTTACAATGTGGGCATGAAGCTTGTGTCAGCATCTCTGAACGAGGAGGTCTCTTCCTCAGCTGAACAACCATCTTTGTCTGCCAGCATGGTCTCAAGATCCTCTGGAGCCCATCGTGTCTGAGAAAAAAGTGCCATTGCCAGGGTGGGTGTTTTTATTTTAGAGATTTTTCTGCCTTCCCTGCAAGCTTTCATAGTCAAAGGTAAAATTTAGTGATGCTCGAATGCAGGAGGCAGCAGGTACGTCTGCCCCAGCAGCTGGAGGGCACCAAGTTATCAACCCCATCTCTCTGGGCTGCCTGCATCGAGCCAGCATTTCTGCGGAAAGCTGCCGTTTCCTCCAAACACCCAGTCCTTGTTTGTTTGACTCTACAAAGCTTCACGCATTTTCAGCTTTGTTGGCAATAAACTAAAACTAGTATAATACATCCCCTTAGTGCTAGAGTATGAGGAGATATCTATCCCCCCAAACTGTACTGATTATAAAATCAATTCTTATAATGATGTGGCTTCTGCTGTTGGATCCGGTCATTATCAGTTCCAATCCTGCAGACTAATCGTGTGCTTTTTCAGATTAGAGAGACCAATTTAGAACTGTTACATGGACAATTAATTTGATGCAACCAAACCCTCAACAGACTTTCATCTGGATTGCTGGCATGGTGCTAAAGCACTGATAGAAATAAAATCCCCTTTGCTTCTGTCTGCTGTGCAGAAATTTGCATTTTATTTTTCCCATGCCTGCATTGATTTATTTGCAAATATGGCGTCATTCCCTTTGGAGAAGGCAGGAAGACACAGTATTGGTGCCTCCTGATAATCCCCTTCAAAGACTTACGTGTACACTATTTTGCTCTAAATGTGAAATCACTGTTAATACTCAGTTGGTTAAATGGGTATCCCACTTATTTAGTCAGGTCAGTACAACGTGTGTATATCTTCAGCAAAGTAAAGAGGCGACGAGAAGAGTCAGTGCTTGAATTCATTTTTGAAATGTCAATAAGTGCTAAGATATATTAGCCTGTAACTCCCTGGTGATCAATAAATCATGGTAGGGAGACAAGTTTTTCATGTTCACAACGAAAGTGGCAGGAGAAAGTGTCAACTATCTATTTTTAAAAGGTCAAAAGTCTCTAATACTTTTAAGAAAAATATATTTTCTTTTGTAACCTGTTTAAATCAATGTAGTAGCATTTTGCTGTCACTTTAGAGTGAAGTTTTCAAAAGGAGATTTCAGACTGGCTTGTTTCTGATCAGACTGAAAGAAATAAGAGCTTCTCCATCTATTACATGGAGACAGAGGTAGCCAGGTGTTTAATTTTTCAGTTCAGACACATTGCAGGCTGTTCCCACAGGTGCTCACCCAGTAAATGCTGGGCAGGATTGCCTGTGTGACACCACACTACTGCTAATTCCTTCTTAAGCTTCACATAAATTGTGGCATCAGTCAAACCACCGACTAAAACTGACCCGGCAGATTGCTCTAAAGAGTATTTATACTTAAAGACAGGGGGGAAAGATAAAAATTGTTGGCCTTTTTTTCCTTCTCTTTTCCCTTAAATCAATACAAAGCTATTGATTTGTTGTAGTGCAGAGAGCCCAGTGAGGCCACCTGCTCTGGGAATCAGTACCCGATACCTCCAGTATCGCTGCTAATTGCAGGTATCTATAGAGTGAAAAAAATTGTTCACAGGAATCCACAGGATGTTTATGCCACAATAAACTGCCTCAAAGGCTGAGGATGAAAGGCCAAAAGGCCCAATTATGATGTATCACAGGAAATATAAGGTGGACAGATCAAGTGTATATCCCATGTCGTACCTGCTCTGGAAAGGAATTTAAGGAAAACTGCTGGAGTTTGCAGGGAGTGGGTCACTACAGAGGAGGGCAGTGGGGCTGGGAAGGGGGGGAAATCCCCCCTTCATACCATGCGGCATGTCTGTGGGCAAGATGCACGCACCAAACAAGAGCCCGAGAAAGCTCAACACACAGGGCAGCCCCCTCTGCTAGTCTGCCACAGTGAGATGAAACGCAGAAGTCCGTAAACCCCACATTCACTGTGGTCGCCATACAGCCAAGCTCAACAGTTGG
>NW_008824051.1:1455794-1469575 GCF_000699105.1 Pygoscelis adeliae
TCCTGCTGCTGGTATTACAAGGTCTTCGTGTTCCAGAGCGTACATCCCTGGGCACTGTGTAAGCGACTGATGCTGTGATCTGCTTCTAAGCTGGTCTTCTGCCATGCGTATGCTTTGCTCGTCTTTCGACACAAGTTTCCACTTACTCATCTATGTTAAACTTCTATATCTGTATATATGCATACATACATACATACATATACACGTACATACATACACACGCATTTGTTTTAAATAGGTACATTTCCTAGCAGGAGAAAAATGACCCTCTCCCTGTCTGTGTGCCCTGCTCTGATCCTGAAAGGAATTCTTATCATAAAAGACATATAAATGTCCAGCCTTTTATTCTTTCATTATTTTGAAATGTGAGACCACTTGGCTGCAAGACCATTAGTTTGTGAGTTTAATGCAGTCTTGCTTTTGCTGTAAGACTTTGATTAGTCTAAAAGACTTTTTCTTTAGAGAACTACAAAGAAACTGCCATTAACTATAAATTCCTTGCTAATAGAATTGTTTAAAAGGCCATTTCATGTATCTTGATTTTTATGGGTCGCACTTTGAGTGCAGCTAGTTTGAAGAGGAATACTTCCTATGCTTCACACTGGGCTCTGTCACAGATGTCATGAAGATGTACCCCCAGCCCTGCCTAAGGGCAGCTTTGTAGGCAGGTTAAACTGAGCTAAGACTGTACTGCCACTAGGCAGCACCTTCCTCCTCCTCTTCATTTTCCATCTCTCTCCTTACTGTTACTGGCTCTGGCTATCGCACATGGAAACACTACACCGCAGTCGGTTGCTTGTGAATAAGTAATAATGATTACAATTTGCTACGTTAGTGGCAAATTAGAGGAAATTCCTTAGTCGTGTGATGTTGTCACACCTTAGAGTCTTACATTCTCTTTGAAGAAAAATAAAAACAATTATCCTTTGTGCCTTTGTAAAACATTTTTACTGAATAGTTTTTCCTCTTTTAGGCTGTGTTTGCGTAAACAATTTATGCTTTTGAGGATCACTGTTGATTTCAATAGAGCTGTACATTCAGTGGAAACTAAGCTTAGCAGACGCCTAAGCACTTTGCAACCACTGGGTGGTTTGGGGTTTTGGAGGTTTGGGTTTTTTTAAGAAATTGCCCCTGACTGTTTTGCATACCATCTATTTGAAGGCTTGCATGCATCAGAAATGATGCTCAAATTGCCATCTGGATTTGCTGTGATAGCTAGCAGTAGAGCTAATAGCATCATTCATTACAAACAAACAACATAATAACAGTCCCATCTTCTCTCGTGATGACATATAATAAGATATGCATTATAAGCAATCATCTGTTTGTGTGTATTTATACTGTAAGACAAATCACTTGCACAAATACTAGCCAGCAATCCCCTTTTTCTCTTTGTAGCTGCTGCTGCAGGTATTATTTGCTCTCCTCTACAGAGGATCTGAGTCTGCCGAGTCAGCTGTTTGATGTGAGCAGCAGTGGTTTGTACTTCTAATGCCAGAGATACCTGTATCCAAGATAGTGTTCTTTCAGTTTTCCATGAGCAGGGTGTGCATTTTTTGCCAGGTACAAATAACTTGTTCATGCAAATTATACAGCCAAAACCCCAGACTAGTGCTGCCCATTGCTCACAGTGTGTGACTGATCCCCTAAACTGAATGGTTTTTTTTAATTTATCTTTCTTACCTGAATGACAGCTTGTAACAGGTGTACGGACACCCCAAAGGACATGAATAGCAATGGCCTTCTGTCAGAAAATAGCACTTTAGTGCTGTAAACTGGGATTCATCTGTGAAGTATGATGATGAGTAAGGTCATCACCAACAGGATTTCCTGGAGAGAGTGTAGCAGAGGATGCACAATTCATTGCGGGGGACAGAGGGTCTTGTCCTTTTCCCTCACCCCCCACAACCCCATGAACACAGAGGACAAAGCCCAACACCAGAAGGGTTACTGCCTTCTGCCATTGAAAAGTTTCCCTTCTGTTCCCTTTACTTGTCTTGAGAGGGTCATAACCACAACGGCTGCAGTAGAAGTTGGCTTGAGCTGGAAGACAGCAAAAATCATTTTAAATGGATGTATTTTCATTACCTGTTAAAAAAAATGACTGTCATCTTTGTACCTGTGAATGGGAATATTAGAATGAAAGCCAAGTCATTCCCCAAATCTCTGAAACACCCCCCTCATACGAGTGTTATTTAATTCTTTTAAAAACTTAATCTTTTAAAAATGTAATCTTTTAAAAACTTAATCTTGTAAAAACAGTTTAGAGATTCCTATCTTCCTACCTCTCTTTCATTCCTTCCTTAACCATGCATTCTTCAAGCCTTCCAAAGTGTTGTGGCCTGCTCGTGCCCTACTTTAATCAGATCTGTATCTTCGATTTCTCAAACCGAAATAAAGCCCATAACCCATCCCACTCTTAGGAAGCCAAAACACTCTCTTGATGCAGAAACATTCAGTTTTAAGCATTCCATTAAAAGAGGTATATCATCCAAGTTGTTCCAAAGTTAGATAGCAGATTGGATCATAAAAAATTATTACCCTCGACAGCCCTATCTGTTGGGTGAGGTCACGACTGTATTGTGGTTTCTTAATAAACTTTGTTTGCCTGTGTAAGGCCAACAAATCTACAGCATTTTCCCCTGAGCTGTTTAGTGGCATGAAATCTTTTCTGGCTGAATGGATTTGTTGGTATTAAATGTTCTGCTTTTTCTGTGAATTTTTTTTTTCTAGACAACTGATTTTTAGATTGTGGGGAACGGCAAATACACTGCTGACCACCCAAAAAGAACATGAGCAAAACCAAACCAAATCTTAAAAGTCTGAGACACCTCCCATGTTGTTAAATCTTCTAGACTGTAGTTAAGCAAGTGAGTTGTACTGTCATATAAATACAGCATAGAGGGTGATTACTTCTACCATATATCTTATAATGCATTATTTTTAAAGAAAACAGGAAGATAATAAAAAACCTTTGAAAACATTCCTTGCAATGGCCGTGTACCTTGCATGGCATGAAGGAATCCCAGTCTCAGTCAAAGCATTTTTTTGCTGCTGAAACCTAAATAATAAAGAGGAACTTGTTCACATGCGAGCTGGTGGTTCAGCACTGCTAAACAAACGCAGTTCTCATCACACCCTGCCGAGCACCTATTGTCAGTCCTCATGTACTTTTATTTTCTTGTTCTCCAGTCAGTATAGAGCTCCCAGAGCAGAGGAGAGCTGGGTTTCTTCTGTAAAAACCTTGAGGAAACAGGAAGGAGAGCTTCTTATTAAAATAAAAAATATCAAACCACTGAGGCGTTTTTTAAAGCCGAAAAGGTCAGATGAGCAACTTACCTTCTTTTGCAAGGCTTTTGTTTGTCTTAAATGGGCAGGTAATTTGTCAGGTACGGTTCAGTTGTTAGTCAGAAGGAAGTGGAATACTTTTTATATTACTTGTAATAATTTTTGTGATTACTTTTGTGACTCTGCACCTATCGTTATGATCTATTGTTTTACCTCAGGCCTGTTTGAATCTGTTTGCAACCAATACACTTTCAAAAGAACAAGACATCCAGGAACAAGTGCCGACCAGTTTGCAGTCTGACTGTTTATCCAAGGTTTCATTCCAAAGATGTGCACAGTTACCTTGCCGTTAAAATCCAGTAGACCATCACACTATCACCGAGTTATATCTGTATTACAAATTTTACTTCCTACAGCTGACCTCAGCCTGGGAAATAGTATTTTTGCACCATTTCCAAAAATGGCAGTGGGGAATCTTTTGGCATAACTGTCTTTACCTCAACTTTCCTGGTCACTGCCAGCATAAGGGATGTAATCAGGACAGGATGCACTGCAGTAATTACCCCTTGATTCGCCAGGAGAACTCCTGAGCTCTAAACTACACCAGAGCCTGAGCCATCTCTTTGCCATCCCACAGATTAAGGCAGAAAAAAAAAAATATTCTGGACCAGCAGGAGATGCATTCTGATGTGTTGATAACAGAAAACTGGCCATTTTTATTCTGCAGTTCTGTGGCTGAAAGCAGACATTAATTGTATATAGAAGAGGTCAAACAGGGTTTTCTCCAAGGCATGGAAGACTTCTTCACGTCTGTGGTCTCCAGCTCCTGCTAATAAGGATGTGTCTGCTGGTGGCTTAATTTTAATCTCTGTAATTTACGTCAGGTCAAGACAGCATCATGCCCTACTGCTGAAGTTGTGTCATATTTCTTGGGAACTTTTTAGCTGTCTTCTCTATTTCAGTCGCCTTTCACCCCCTCTTTTCTTCACCGAGTTAAAAGCTTTCATTAAATCTTTATCAGTAATTAGTGATGTCAGAGACCAAATAGCCAATGATGGATGGGCCCTGCCTTCTAATACACAGGGAATGGTGACAGCAGTGGGCGCAGGACTGCCATTTCAGATACAAACTTCAGCCTCAGAAGATGTTTGTTCCTGACTGTTGTTGTTTGGCTTGGTGGCAGCTCATCGGTGGTTCTGGGGTCTGTTTTCTTATCTGATATCCACCTTATTTTTAAAACTCATCAGTAACCTAGGAAGAAGTTCCTTGTTAATTTTTCACTTGTCCATTCTCTGTTTCACCATGGCTTGAGATATCTTGACTTTTAAATTATTTTTCAGAGAGATCTCACAGAATGATGCCTTGGAGGTCATAGAAGCAAATGTGTTTTCCAACCTTCCCAAACTACATGAAATGTAAGTAATGAGCAATCTAAATTCAAAGGAGACAATTATAAAGATTCATTATAGGCAAGTATCAAAGGTTTTGCAGTTTGTTTCAGGTAAGCTCTGAAGAATTCATAGCAATAAGGGAGCATTTGAAATCTCCCTTTGTCTTTTCCACCTTCTTATCTAACTGTCCGTTTCTTTCCCTGGTCAGCCTGAAACTTATCCTCAAACCACTGCTGATATCAAAAGGTGGTGGGGTCTGCCGGTCTGTGGCAGGCTGCTCTTTGAAGTCATGCAGATCTTCTGCTGTCAAAAAGAAAATCTCAGTGTGTAGTACCACTACATCATGGGGCAACCACAGATATTTTAGGATCAATATATTGATGTATTTCCTCTGATGTTTCATTTTCTCTTTGCAGAAGAATTGAGAAGGCCAACAACCTCGTGTACATTGATCAAGATGCCTTCCAACACCTTCCGAGCCTCAGATATTTGTAAGATCTTTTGCAAGTACTATAGTAATTTTGAATGAAACAGATATGTTTCTGTCCAGCCTGTGCTGAGCACTTTTGGTAATAAGACAGGATAATGCCCTCTCTCCCCCTGCTAGTTGCACATGTCAATCCACATTTTCATCCCCAGGCCTGCACACAGTCCTCAGAAAAGCTGAAGATAATACCCTCTATGGAGTATTCACACACATAAGATCCTTGAACCTTTCTAAGCAACAGGTTGAAACTGAGTGATGAGAAAAGGAGCTGGGCCTTTTTTCTCTCTATAAAAACAAATTTAGGTTGAAATGGCTCCCGAGAGCTTTGGGACAAAATCTCTCTCATCTGTCTTTGCTATGGCTCTGCCTTCTGTTATACTTCATACACATGGTATTAAGCATTCAAATTCTCTTTTCTTTAGCAATGGCAGTGCTATAGCAATGGTTTCATTAACACTTGATGTGAGATGATTAAAACCTTGGAATACAAATGTATTGGTGTATGGTATAACTTTATTTCATTAGCCAGCTTCATCAAGAATGCCGCTTGCACAACTGTGGTTGCCACATCTGCTCCCATGGGGTTGCCATCACAATTCAGTGATAATTGACTCCATCCTTAAAATAAACTGTCACCCAAAAATATTTTCACAGCTTTTAGCGCGTGATCTTAACATGACTAATAATGAAGTCCAATGAACTCTGTTTAACAGTAATTGGTTTTAATGGCCGTAGCTTAAATAAGCTCCCATGGTGTTCTTTGCTGAACAATGGCATATACACCCAGCAGGATATTAGCTTAACTTTTCCACCTGAGCACATATACCTAACCTTGTTTTCCTTACTTACACAAGAAACCTTACTCATCCAAGAAGCCTGATCATGATTTCTACATTTGAGTACATAAGAGTAAGTGCTTAATTCTCTGGTTAGATATTTCTTAAAGATGGAATGAAATCAGGTCAGTGGTCTAATAAGCATAGCTCTCAGTAAGCTAATGAGTGTTTAAGGTCTCTGAAAATCCGTAGCATCGGACAGGTTCTGAGCTCAGAAATGCCAAGAGGCATTGGTTTGAATTTGAACTTTAAGATTTGAAATTTAAGATTTGGACTTTAAGAGGTAAGGCGTATTTAGCGCTACGCAAACCATTATGGTTTAAACCCTCGCTGAACTGGAATATGTGGTTAGAGTTGTGGTAGGATTGTTGTTCTCCCCAGTATTTTTACCAATATCTGCTTTATCAAATTCACCAGGCACCTTGATAAACTTTAATTTTTTTATGTCCGTAACAGAAACACAGATTTTTCTCTTGGCAGTAGGGAAATAAAGCTTTAAATTTGCATTGTCATGAGGAGAAACCATATGCCTTTTTCCTTTGGTTTCAAGCCTGAGTCATTCAGCAGTGACTGCTGTCTTTGAGTAATTCTGGCTACCTGTGAACAAAAACACAGCATTTGTTTATCCCATGTAAAATCCCCAGAACAAGCTGCTATGGGTAGTACAGTTGTCAGGTGTACAGATGGTTAGGAAGAATGGGAGCACATTTATCTCATACAAAATTGAAGAACAAGGAGAAGAAATGAGAACACAGTAATGAACACACTAATTTCAGTGATTTTTTAAATGTGGGAGGGACACACAAACTATAGGTCATGAGGAAAAGGTAAATCCCCACTTTAAATATCTGAAGTACTGGAAGTTTTTCTCTTGACTTTAGTGGATACTCCGTCTTTTGAATAATTGTCATTCCATGCTCCCATACACGTTTGGCTCAAACATTCAGACATGCTACCTGTATAAAAATTCAGCTGCAGCAGCTCTACTATGACCTATAGAAGCAACAGATTAAAAATATAGAGGCTTGCTTGTCTAACTAACCATTCCTCATTCCTCTTTAGCTAGTTCTACTTACTGGCTGAAATCAGAGGAAAATATATTTCGGGTACTTTTTAAGTTATTCTCTCTTATGGGCACACAGGACTGGAAGAGACTCCCCAGACTACTGTATCCCATTTCTTACTGGCTCCACTCCATGTATCCCATTAATTAAGTGCTTTATGGACATTATTGATGCTCTCCACTGTTCCCTACTTTCTCTTTTTTTTCCAGGGGAGGCTTTTCCAGAAACTCAATGATTTGGTGACTAGAAATTTTTCTCTAATTTTATTCATGGCCACTTCATTCACATTCATTCTTGTGCCAAAGCACAATTTTCTCTAATTTAAATTGATAAAATCCATCTTTGGTGTTTACTCCACTAATGGATTTATGCTGCATCCCCTCTGTGCCTTCATTTTAGGACACAAAAAAAACCCCCACTCTTGTCTGACTATAAATAGTACAAAAGGTGCAGGCTTCATGACTCTGAGAGTCTGAATAGATGAATGTGTCTTTTGTGCTAATTACAAGGTTTGAAGTAGCTGTGCTGGGGGTATAAATCAGTGCAACACCTTTGGCTTCAGTGGAGCTACACCAGTTCACACCATAGGGATCAGGAGCAGGACCCAAAGTCCCTGTAAGAGCCTTCCACGTAGCAGTGAGCTCGGTGTGATGCTGAGTTACATCATGCTCAGGTCACTCTCTCTACATACAGTCATATCTTTGTGCTCTCTCGGCACATTTCTTAGGAAAGACTGCCATTTTCTCCATCCCCTTGTTTCACTCACTGGTGCTTGCCCTTTTAGAAACCTCCCCTTGAAAAGGCAGAGAATTTTACTGTTTGAAAGAATAGGACTGTTAATTTAATGAGAAAGCAGATACCTTGATGGAAGGCTGCAAAATGGCAGCTGGTAAAGGTAACCCAGTCCTGGTATTCACCTTCCAGCGACATACAAGGAAGGGTCAATTAGTGAAAATATAAGGCAAGATGCTGAGGGGAGCTCATGTGGGACTAGAGTTTAAAATAATTCAGAAAAGGTTTAAGCATCTGTGTCGCTAGAAATGCTATCAACAGCTATTTGAGAAATTATAAAAATTTTAAGGCCATGAAGGGAAACTAACAAACTTTTGTACATCACAGCCTAATTCTCCTGTTAACTGCTGGAAGTTAGGAAGGAATAGCAAGTGATTTCATAAATATCTTGTTACAAAACAGATTAGGAGATTCTGTCCGACCATACATGGGGTTGGTGCGAGTGGAAAAGCAATGTGGGACCTGATGCTGGTCCCACTGGGACAAACTCCTGTTGCCCATGTAGTGTATCTTCTCCCCAGCTGGGGTCCATGCCAGCTTCCCAAACAGTCCACATCGAGGCAGCAGAACTGGAGGTGGAGGCCTGTACTCAGAGAGGTCTTTGGCCCAGACTTCTGCTTCAGACCCTGCTATAGACCTCTGTAGCCCTTCCTGGTCTTACCCACCAGTCAGAACAGCTGGCACAGGCACCTCTGTATCTCGGTGTAAAGAGGTATAGCGAGACCCAGCTGCATGCCAAAGCAGGGGGACTCGGGTACCTGTACATTGCTGGGCTCATTGTGGTTCTTTCTGAAGTTTCCAGCCACGGTGGCAGTCTGGCAGGGTACAAGACGCATGGTCTGATTCCTCACAACAGTGCTGTGTCTGTGACAGAACTGTGAAAACACAATTCAGAAAATCTCGCAGAAAAATATATGTTTACTGACAGTTTTCATTAAAAAAAAAAGAGAAAAATTAATCAGTGTTAATGCCTAAGACTGACCCTAGGCACCATAGCCCATCAGTTTAATGACCTTTGCTTGCAAGACTTTCTCTGTGCTGCTTCAAAAATAGTTGTATCGCCACTAGTTCTTATGGGCAGGCAAGAAGCTCTGGCTAGCCTTGTCAGTCCTCTCATCAGCTTCATGGGCTCATTACAGCCACTAGCTGTTGAACGTTAATATGCTTTTATCTCCATCAGCTTGGGTACAAATACATTTCCCATTCATCCCATTCCCTTTGTTTCCTGCATCATCATTACTAGTATGGCAAAAACACTAAGGAGAGAAAAATGCTAAAAAAATGCAATGCTGAAATACTCTAAACCTTCTAGAAAAACACAACCTTAACTTTCTCACCAGTCTTTTAGAAGCAGTGAAGAGAATTGTTAATTGGTCTTCTTGGATATATGCCAAAGAGACAGACTGCTTCAAAATGGTAACTTATTGACCTTTTCATGGGTACAAGATTATTTATCTGGCTCTCATTAGGGAGAGCTGTGGCATTGTCTGTTTAATAATGTAGTGACGGCTTTTCAAACCTATTTTCTTTCCAAAATTAGTTCTCATGTGTAATCTGTGTCCTTTGGTTCTTTTTTACAGTGGATGTGTCGACATCCTGTATTAAGCAATCTTAGCTTAAAATAGAAAGATGTAAATGTAACACTGCTTTCAGATCAATTTTGAGGGCATACAGCTGGATTGTTGGAGGGGAGGGGAGGGGAAGTGTAGGTCACAAAAGCATGTGCTTCATCTGCAAAATAGTTTGCATTGTGGAGAGCAGAGCTCAACTCCAAAGTCTTGCAGCTGCTTGTACCTGCCTGGTCTTATTTCGTGGAGGACCTGACACTCATGTACATGGCATGCTTCCTAAACCCAAACCTGTATTTGCTGCAGATGCAGCGAAGTCCACAGAATTGCTGACCCTTTGCATGGAGTTGGCTTTTCAATAAAAAGAAGTGATGCTCCACTCCTTCCTTTTACATGGCAGCCTCACAGTTAAAGACCTTGCCCCAGAAGTGGGTGTTGTGGATTATAGGCTCAGCTTAGCCTGCAAGGCTGGGACACATGGGTCAGACGAATCTCTTGCTGCAGTCAGGCTCACGTGCAGTATAAATTAACCAGCATGATTAAGGGACACCAAAATAATGCTAGCTGAGTGATGTTGTATTTATCTCTGCCTACCTTGGGTTTGCAATTTAGCAAATACTCACAATAAGTTGATGAGGTAAACTGTGTTCCCAGTTTTGTCAGAGTAGCTCCTACCAATTTGGCATAAAAAAAGAGCAGGCGTGTTGCTATATCTGGAGATAAGCAGCCAGATCTTCCAGGAATTCATTTCTGAAAGTTTTTTTTTTTTCTCTGCTGATCATGGTGCTATGTTTTCTCAAGTGCTGACTCCAGTAAGCCTTTTCAGAAAGACAATTAATGCTTTGGAAAGCAGCCATCAGCTATCTGAAAAACAGGTTCTTACCAAGCTGTTTATGCATGGCAAGGGGGGACTCAGTTATAACACAGATTAAAGAGGACACTTGTTTAAAGTGAGGCTACTAAGGACGTATATGTTATATGGTAAATATATTGACAAAACTGTCCTGCAGGAAAGATATTCCGTAAATTGGATTATCTACATTCTAACAAGATTATCCACTTAAAGGCCTCTAGAGATCTGCTGGTTGAATAAAAAGAGAGGGGAGATCTAGGCTATAGTCTAGCTAAATTTTTTTAGTTCTTTTTCTGCAATTAATTAAAAGAACATCCTCTCCTGCTCCTAATCACTGTTCTGTGCCTCTGTGCAATCAGTGCTTTGTGCCACCTGTAGATTTACTTCAATATGTAATGATTTGTCAAAGATGCTTTCCTCTTAATCTCATGCTGCTCAGTTGACACCAGTACAAATTGAGCCCTGAACACTTTGGGATTACTGGAAAGATCAGGACTGTGGCATCACCCAAGGCCTTGAACGTATTTTTTCACACATGTATGGTGAAAGCCCTGCTAACCAGTATGGCATTTTGTTATGTTGGGAGTAAGTTGCCATTGGGAGCAGTGTTTGAATAGCATATGTTAGAGTACTATCATCTTTCATTACTGCAACATGAGGATTGAGATTTTCGTGGGAAAGTACTGTAGAAAGGAAAGCTTCTCATGTCTTCTCTGTCTTGCAATAGCCACACACTACTTGGCAGCAGTTTGCTTCTTCATTTACCTACTAAAGGAAATGCATGCCATAATTCGTATTTAACAAGTAGCTCATAAAAAGAATTGCATGAATTTTTAGCATATAGCTCATTTAAAATTAAAAGCAACTTTCAACTAAAACCCTGTACATCTCCAGTAATTTAGAGAGTGTACTTCAAAATACTGTAAGGGAGGAGTTACAGCTTCTTCTTCTATTGCTTCTAATTTTTTCAGCTAACTCCTTTTACAAAGTTTAAGTGCAAAAGTACTTTAAATAATAAGGGCCTTGTGAAATCCACCTCCTTCATTAATCATGCTTTCTATTTGACTATATGTAACAGTTTTTCAAAGGCATTTTTGTAGAGCTTTCTTGGTCACATGTGACAGCTGTTATTTTTAAGCTAATGCAATGTCAGACCACTCTGACTCCTGAGACAAAACAGTCGTGACATTTCAGCAACTTTCCCAAACTGGCTTCTTGAATATTCACTATGCTGCTTTAATTTTTTCCTGCATATAATGCATTGCTTTTTGTTATAAGATGAGACAGATAACAAGTTGGTTTTTCAACATCTGAGGATATCCAGATACCACCTCGGGGAGCTCAGAGCAGTACTTATGCAAGTGAATGACTATTTTATGGACCTATATGTCACCCTGAGTGCCCAAATGTAGGATTTGGTTGTCACATGGAGGTGTTTGGTTTCAGTTCAGATTATGAAACCTGAAAGGTTGGAACTCTCCTGAAATAATCTACGTTCGTAACAAACATCCAGTGAATGCTGTTACTTTTTTCCCATCTCAACCAGTGCTTTTCATCACCATTCAACTCTTCAGGAATGAATCTGCAAAAAAAATAATCACATCCAGTAATGAAAAAATATTGTTCTGTTTAAGTGCCAGGATAAAAAATACCTTCCATATACTACTAATACTTTCCTTAAGGAACCAATATTGTCAGTGAAAGTTTACCTTCTCTACCATCTCACATATTAAAGATATAACTAAACTTTCAAGAACCCAAATTTTCTCTTTGTTTGGTACACTCAAAATGGGACATTTGGTGACTGGGGAAAAACTCCCAGCCAGTTGGAGCCCAGCCTGGTCCAGCTCCTTCTCCCTCCTGCGTTCAGCCCTCCTTCCAGCCATCAGCAGCCACCAGCCATCTCCTGCTGCATGGCAATATCGTGTTTGTCCTGCCCTTGCTACTGCTCTGGATAACAAAATAATGCTTAAGTTAGACGTGGTACAGCTCTGTGGATACCTGTGACCATGTTTTGCCGCTGGCTGTGGGCACAGGGTTGTCCTTCAGAGACAGAGTTTCTGGGATGGTGTTTCATGGACAGGAACTGTAATGCAGAGGCCAGTGATCACAAAATCATAGAATCATAGAATCATAGAATAGTTTGGGTTGGAAGGGACCTCTAAAGGTCATGTAGTCCAACCCCCCTGCCCTGGACAGGGACATCTTCAACTAGATCAGGTTGCTCAGAGCCCCGTCCAACCTGACCTTGAAAGTTTCCAGGGATGGGGCATCCACCACCTCTCTGGGCAACCTGTGCCAGTGCTTCATCACCCTCAGCGTAAAAAGTTTCTTCCTTATATCTAGTCTAAATCTACCCCCCTTTAGTTTAAAGCCATTCCCCCTTGTCCTGTTGCAACAGGCCCTGCTAAAAAGGTTGCTGCCATCTTTTTTTATAAGCCCCCTTTAAGTACTGATAGGCTGCAAGAAGGTCTCCCCAAAGCCTTCTCTTCTCTAGGCTGAACAACCCCAACTCGCTCAGCCTGTCTTCACAGGAGAGGTGTTCCATCCCCCTGATGATTTTCGTGGCCCTCTTCTGGACCCGCTCCAACAGGTCCATGTCTTTCTTATGCTGAGGGCTCCAGAGCTGGACGCAGTACTGCAGGTGGGGTCTCACCAGAGCAGAGCAGAGGGGCAGAATCACCTTCCTTGTCCCGCTGGCCACGCTGCTTTTGATGCAGCCCAGGATACGATTGGCCTTCTGGGCTGCGAGCGCACATTGCTGGCTCATGTCCAGCTTTTCATCCACCAGTACCCCCAAGTCCTTCTCGGCAGGGCTGCTCTCAATCCCTTCATCCTCCAGCCTGTATCGATACCGGGGGCTGCCCCGACCCAGTGATGCTCAACGTGGTACGAGGGTAGTTAAATACAGAGGCTCAGGCCCATTTCCAGCCACACAAATTGCTGAAATGTTCCCATGTGTTTGGTTCCTTGCTACTGGAGGTGCTGGGGAATAAAGCATCCTAATTCTCTCTTACTTTCATGAAATAATGTTATTTCCAGTGGAATTAATGTATCCTCTGTTAGAGTAGAAGGTTAAAATTGTGGTTAGTGAGTTGATACTTTTTTCTTAAAAGAGCTACTATGAAAATAATTATCCTGTGTCAGTGCAGTTGATTTCTTAGAATATGGTTGGAAAATTAATACCAACAGTTTCCTGAGATCATCAGGAGGGACTGTGTAATTATACAAGATAGGGTTTCTCCCTTGGCTTCAGTGGGGCAGAATTCAGCTCATGCTTTCGAGAAAAACCTTTTTACGTTACAATGTCAAGTTTCCTATGGGCAAACCCCCCATTTGTGGTTAAACTCTGCCTTTTGTGGCTGCCATTTTAAGTCCAATGTTCTTTCTTCTTTGTTAATTATTGCTTCATTCCTGGGGCAGAGTGAATAATCTTCATCTGTTCTCTCCCCCTTAGGTTAATATCAAACACTGGCCTTCGGTTTTTACCTGCTGTTCATAA
>NW_008824051.1:1469586-1479546 GCF_000699105.1 Pygoscelis adeliae
AGAAAGTTTTACTGTAAGTTTTAATGTCTGCTTTTCACTTTTTAAAAGCTCCCTTTGAATGTTCTCCGGCTCCAACGAAACCTTTCAAGATGTGATTCCCCTTGTGTTCACTTATTAGCTTCATGGTAGCATTTTGGGTTGTAATTTTGTAGGCATTGATGATAATGTGGCCTGAAAGGTGCTCAGTGCTCTCTAGGTCTCCTTCCTACAAAGCATTTTAACTTGCACTTCACAGACTGCTCTTCCTTTAACTATGCTATGAGTGTGTGCCTGGATGGCCCAAGGGACGGATAACAGCCTTTTACTCCTCTTTCACCAGTTGAAACCCAAACCAGGCTAGTGGTGGTGGAAATTTGTTGCCACCTGGTGCCAATTCTCTGGCCTGCATGGGAAGAGTTGCTGATCTCGGAGCTGTTTTCTGTGGAGAGGTGGCCACATCACAGAGCAAAAAAAAAGAAAAAAATCACACGGAAACATTTCTACCATGCTCATTTTTTTCACTGGCAGTAAAACTGTCCGGAGAATGAAATATTTTTTTCTATGGAAAATTCCAGTGCCAACAGAGAAAAAAATAATTGTGTAAGATTATGTGTGAAAGCAGGCTTTTTTCTCTGTAAAAGTACCTTTTTTCTGTAAAAAAATGCATATCAGAAAAAGCTTGGGTTTTTTTCACTAAAAAAGATCCTGACACAAATTTTTCAATCAGTTCTTAGTATAAACTGAAAGCAGAAAGCCCAGGAAATAAGCAAGTATTTCTTCTCTTCCTTTGGACAACATATATCATTAATGCACAGGCAAAGTTCTGCATGTTCAAATCTTTGATTAGAACATTTCAAGCTGCAGAAACATTAATCCTGCAATTGTCTTAGTAATGGCCATTAATAGAAATAAAAATGCATATAAAACATAAAGGGGAATGCCTGAATATAGTATACACACATATAAGATAAGAAATAAATTTCTGTAATACACTTGACATACGTAATTCTGAGAACTGCACTTCAGAGCTTCCAGAAGCCATCAAGCAAATGCAACAGATACGGAGCTACAGAGCCTTCTTCCTGTATGCCTTCATGTTTATCATCAGTCTTAACTAGACTTGAATTATTGTGTCCTGCTGAGCAAGAGTTAATTTTTTTTCAGGTGAAACTCCTCACTTTCCTGTAAGAATAAGTAGGCCTTGATACTGCTTGAGTCCCAAACTAGACCTTGGTTCAAACCCTGACCCCACTGAGGTCAATAAGAAAATTCCCGTTGGCTTCAGCTGTACCAATATTTAAGTCCCAAAGATAGGTCTTGATGGGTCACTGATGTTTATAAAGGGCTCGTGCAGATCCTTAGCAGAGGGATACACTTCACTTGTATGGGTGCTGCACTCCCTCCCTATTCCAAACTCTGCTGACCTCAGTTTGCAGAATGAGGCCTCTGTGTAAGTGTCACTTAAGGCAGAGCTGTGGCCATATTCAAGTGTCAGCATGAGATAATTTTGGAACCGCGCTTAATTTCAAGCTTTGCAGATAATTCATTTCATTCCCTGCTTTCCAACAGAAACAGCATGAAAACAACCATATCCCCAGTCTAAATTATGAGTAATACTGTTTAACTTCATTGCGGTCTATTTTGAGCAAGCAACAGAACGTATAT
This sequence comes from Pygoscelis adeliae, assembly GCF_000699105.1. Lineage (NCBI taxonomy): Eukaryota > Metazoa > Chordata > Aves > Sphenisciformes > Spheniscidae > Pygoscelis > Pygoscelis adeliae. The sequence continues at coordinate 1,471,231 of NW_008824051.1, forward strand.
CTGCCATTGCCTTTTTCATATCACTCAAAACTGCTGAAAGACTGAAATGCCTACTTGTCAGTTCAACAAACTGCATTGACAGGGGTCCCACGTCTTAAGTTCTTAAGCACATACAAAGCTTATAAGCAACCCCATCGACATCGATAGGGGAATTATTTGTGGGCTGGTAGGTAACCTGCTGAATCAGGCCAAAAAGGCTAATGGCTTTTCCTTCTTCTGGTTGGGAGGCTGCAAGAAATGGTGGCCTTGCAACCCCTCAGCTTGCATTTTTTGGGCAGTATGTTTACTGGAGGAACTATTTCATCCACCTCAGGGTTACAAGACCTGAGCTTTTATGCATTTTAATGGCTTCAGCCTATTTGGGAGGAAAGTATGGGGGTGTTGGAAATGTTTTGCTCCAGCCTTTTTTACCAGGAAGGTTTGTGATCTGCAGACAAAATGTCTTAAGAACTCAAGTCGTCACCCTCTGCGTAAAATAAATCCTCAGATTGACTATAAGGAAAAATACTGTGTTTGAAATAGTGTATCATATTGAAAGGCTCAAAAAGGTACAAAGAGGTGTCATTTCTGGTCTATTTTATTTTTCAGAGATATTCAAGACAATATCAATATACGTACAATCGAAAGAAATTCATTCATGGGCCTGAGTTCTGAAAGTGTGATTCTGTGAGTAAGACATAGCAAATCCATTATTCTCCACGTTAGCTCATTTCTTCTCCAGAAAATGGTCAAGGAAACCAGGGGATGGGCACTATTTTATGCACTTCCAAATTCAGCTTGAGGTTTTAGACTTCTCCCTTATCCCTGAAATCTCTGTATTCTGTTTTCCTGCCATGAAAAATGAATGCTTTTGCGGGTTTTTTATTGTATTCTAATCCTGGTCTTTATTTTAGAAGCACAGCATAGAGGAAATTTAGTAATTACTGATGCCAAGGTTAAACATATTCCACCTACAACAACAGTTCCTTGTGATACAAATTGTCTTCAAAAGGATGGCATGACTCATAAATATTTACAGTCAGACACATCATTCAAAGATGTTCATTACTCGGGCAAAATATATGTAGATGTTGTGGAAATGCAGTGTATTTGTACACAATGTTAATGCATTGATACAGGCCAGTTCACAATGCAGTTTCAAGCTGCGTGGTTAGATTACTCTACATTTGACTTGAACAGTAATGTTTTTTAATGAACTATCTGGCTTCTTTGATCCTTTCTGTTGTTATATCAAAACGTACTGTTTGCTTGCTAACAAGCTGCCTTCATTTCACCTAGCCAGTGGCCAGACTGGAAAAATTTCCCACTGTGTGTGTGCAGTTTACCTCGTTTACCGAAGCAGACAAGCAAGATCTGATTGACTGATTGGGCTCACGCTGGTTTTGGTGGGAGCAAGGTCAGACCATCAATATTTGAAGAGAGGCCAGTAACAAGTCACTTAGCTGTTAATCTCTCCTTTTTCCCCATCAGTTATGCACAACCTCTGTCTATGTCAAGTTCCCTGAAGTTTTAAACACACATAGTTTTCTCAAATATATGTTCAAGTCATGATACCCTAAATATACTGGTTTATCTTTTCTCCTGTGATGGTAAGATTTGCTACTCAGGTGGGAATTTGTATTTTCAGAGCGCTGCACAACAAGTACTGTATTTGTTTCCATAATACCACTAAGGGGTGAGATAAATATCCCAGATTTTTACTGTGATTTGACCTCTCTGTGCCACTTGAGCAGCATGAAATGGCTTCCCTCTCTCCCTAGGATGTCCCATTGCCTATATGATTACTGCCTGGGTATTGCAGGATAGTCTTCTCTGAGGACTTAAGGCTGCTGGTTTGCTAGCAAAATTGGCCTGGGGGGGGATCGTGTTCTCTTCCAGCTGCTTTGCCCTGCCTCCTGCAACAGCCCCATTGCCACGGGCTCCCTGTGCCTGCCAGTGTGTGTAGGAGCAGCAAGAGCTGGGCAAGCAGACCTGGCCACAACCCGCCTAGTCAGACAATATTCTGACTCTGCTGTAGTTCTCCCCTGGGACAGGGGCCCTGCACATGCTCTCTGAGAGTCCCTGATTAGGCTTTCCTTGTGCTGTGATGAACTTGCCTCATTTTAGACACAAATTTGCAGGTTTTCTATACAAAACTGAAGTCACCATGCAATGCAACAGAAAGTTACTGTTACAGCAACTTCATTTTGTGAAATCAGGCATGTCAAGATGGCATTAAAAACACCCAGGACCCATTGAACCCCCACATTCTGAGCAGACCCAATTTCAGCAGGTTTAGCTGTGGCAGGCTCCAAGCATGTTTAAGGCAGTAATTTGGATTGCATCTGATCTTACACTATGCATGGGATCTGCACAGACTGGAACTGTGGATACATTTGGTAAAGAAGTGCTAGAATTTTATGGAAGAAATCCACCTTGCTTCCAGGTCTGCATGCCACTTAGAGCTAAGATAGAGCTTTCCTGTCCTGAAATAGGGTATAAATAGTACCTCGGGGCAGTGGCCTCCTGCACCGGGTAAATTTTAAAGTGTGTTTTAAAAATACTGTTATAGCCATGAAATAGTGAGTAAAAGCCCATACGTCCAAGCTCTGGATCTCTGCCTCCATTGTCACTTGTTGCTAACGTAAGAGTTAGTGGAGTCAGTAAGGATGCAGGTTGAAGTGAGGGGAGAATTTGTCTCAACAGAAACTTGTCTATATAAAGTATAATGAGGTCTTGGGATTTAGGTAAAGTTTTGTTTGCTCTTTTTACTACTTGAATGCGATTAGCCAGGTGACAGGAGTGTATAGTCCACCCTGTATTGCAACAGTGACTCTGATTTTACGACCTTAGTATCTCATTGCATTAGCATCATGTTCAGTGGGGGAATGCAGTAAGTGCTAATACTGTGATTAAAAGCATATATATCAGCCTGGCAGCTACGAATGGATAAGATTAATGTAATATAATAAATGTTTTAAATGCTATAAGCAGGGACATGTCTCTTGTCTGTGCCTGCTCACTCATGTCTAATAGTACTTGCAAGTGAAGGGGACGGTGGCAGTTCTCCTGATCCGACCTGACAGGCATTATAACACAGAGCTATGTACATCTGCCTGTCATGGTCAAAAGGGTAATCCTTTCAGCCAGACCCATAACCGATTTTCATGCTGACCTTAGCTCACCGCCTCGGACCTTAGATAAGTGGGTCACTTGCATGCTCAGCTTTCAGTGTGAGCAAAACATCCAGGTTTGCTGACAGTTTAATTAAATCAGGCCATTTTTGCCATCAGTCAGACCTGTCTTTGCCTGTTGGAGAGGGCGTGAGTTGAAAAGTTACGTTTAAAGCGAGATGAAAGATTGCACCATAAAGATGATAAATATAACTGACCCAAATGTAAATTTTTAGGACCATGAAGGGAAGAGAGGGAAGGATGTTAAACGTTAATTAGTTAATGCACTACAGTAAAATCTTGATGGAAAGCCCCAGGACCTTCGATTCCCAGGTTCACCACCTGTGTCTCCTTTTGGGGGAAGGAGCCCGAGGAGGTGGGACTGGGGCAGCGGAGCAGACAGGGAGCATAATTTGTAGAGACAGCAGACATAGGAGGAATCAGCCACTTCCTGGGCAGTTTGGCACCACCGCCAACACGCTCCTGCCCTCCTGTCCAGCTCAGTGATGGTCAGCTTCCCTCCTCCACCTGCCCCGCTGAGGACGTGAGACCACCACGGCCGATGGTCTTTTTTTCTAATAACTGGCAAAGGTTAAGCTGTGGCCCAGTGTTTCAAAAGCATCTTGAAAAAGGTAAAACTAAGTGGCACCAACAGCACCAGCAGGAAAGATCCTGGTCTCACCCCTCCTAGGATTAACCTGGAACACCTGCACTGACTCCTCTGCAGCCTTCGCAGGGGAGCTGTCAGCAGCACCAACATCTTCATCAGCTCTGCCCCTGCTTCAGAAACTTACTCTAGCTATCATCACTGATGGTAGCACTCATCTGCCCTATTCATGTCTGTACTCTCCAAAGCCTTCCTCCAGCTATTGAGAACTTACAAGGTAGTATTCATAGAAATTTCATCATTTGAATATCCATTTAATAATTTTATTTGTTTGAGATCCCTTTCACTGATTCAGATTACATATATTTTAGTTATGAAGCATGAACAAGAACCCAAGTCTTTTTTTTTTCCCTCTATTGCAGATGGCTAAATAAAAATGGGATTCGGGAAATTGAGAATCATGCATTTAATGGAACCTACCTGGATGAGCTGTAACTATTTCTGTTGTTTACTATTCTGAAAAGCAATTATTAGAAGGTAGTAACTGCTGCAAGCTATTTTTTTTATCTCAGATTGTTTTAGTATCAATATTGTTGTTTTTCAGAAATCTAAGTGATAATCACAACCTAGAAAAATTACCAAATGAGGTCTTCCAAGGAGCTAATGGACCTGTTGTTTTGTAAGTGATATTCAATATTTTTTTTTTCATTATTAACTCCCGAGAACAGAACAGAGAAGAACATGTGAATGCCAGTCTGGAGTTCAAAGTCTTGGAGTTCAAAACTGGAGGTGTAGTTCTGAATATAAAAGAACTGGAAACTGTATCTGAAATTTCAGTCTATATCCATGTTTTCATCCTTAGGTTTTTGGGAGTATTTTTGATCCAGGGATTTAGATCCAGATTCTTGTCCACAGTTGATTAAGCTCTGAAAGAGAGTAGTTCTGCTTCATTTTTTTCCAGAGAAAAATGCTGTTAGTTTTTTGTTTGAGCAAAATCAAGAATAGGTGAGTGGGGTCTCAGTGCTTAAAACTGAATTGCTTACCACTGAAGATTTGCCCCTGCATCTCTGAAGCTTAACTCTAAAGAGAAAATCCCTACCCTACAGGGATAGGGATTGCGATGTCCCATCCCCTGTAGGGATAGGGTATATCTCATGCAGTTACAGTAGGATGTCTTTGATGGGTGATAAGCTGGAAAGCAAGATCTCAGCAGTAGAGAATTCAGCAGTAGGATGCTCATGGATCTCAGTCACCATTACCTCAAGCCACGGTTTGCCACGGGGTCTGAAAATGCCTGTGAGTGTGCACAACTGCTTTGTTTCTGAGCACAAGCCACAACACATAAGAGCTGCGATGGAGACCTGGGAGTCTTTTTTGTCTCACCAATTCATCAGAGCCTTTCTGTCTTCCCATCTAGCCTGGATGTCCAGAGAGGGCTAGGAGTCACCCAGAAAGGGTGAAAAGGGGTCATTGGAGCTGTTGGAAGATTTTACACAGAGGTTAGAGTGGTTAGAAATCTAAAAAAGAGGGAGAAAAATGTCTGGTTAACCTTGAGTTCAGATCAGAGCTCTTCTGAAGGCCTTTTTTCCATGCTGTGATGGTCAGTACACCTGTGATATAAAAAGCTATGGTATGGGTTACTGCATTCTGCTCCACTTCCATCACTCCTTCAAAGTGTCTTCCTTCTTTGGAAAACACTATCAGTTGACCATCTTTTCAGCAGTAATATCATTGATATTTCTTTGGAAAAGCATTGTTTCCTGTCGCAAAAAGTAAATGCATTTTCTTTGCAAGCTGTAGCTGATACAATCATATTCTGGAGGTTTATCAAATTGATTTGGCTGTAGTTCAGATTCATTTGATAGTTCAATTTCTAACACCGAGTTATTTGTGTAAGAAGTTTTCTGTTCCATTACCAATACATCCACTATTCTATGGATGGGAAATTACCTTTTTATCCTCACTGAGATCATGAAAGAAGGGCCTTCTTACTCATCCATCACTGTAGCATACACCAGAAATGCACTTTCACTTGTGGAAATGATTGACTCATAATCATATCTTTGCTGGGACAAATAGTGTTGTTGCAATCAAATCTGTGCTGCAGACTGCAATGTTTTATTAGAATGAACATCAGGATGTTTTAACTCTTGATATTCCTGAACCAGTGTTCTACAGTCAATTAATACCAACTTCTATTTTATAATTCAGCATATTAAAATAATGTGAAAGAAGCACAAAAACAAATAGTAATGTCAGAAAGCACCAATCTTAGCCCTTGTATAGGCTACACAGTTTCACGAATCAATTCCTCTCTCAGGCTTACAGCTCTTGGCTGAATTAGAATATCTCGTTTGGAAAGACATCAAGTTTTTAGTTAAAAGATTTCAGCGCTGACAGTAGGCAAGTAAATCAAATGGCTAATTACTCCCACACCTATACATATTCCTTCTATACAGAAATATCCTGTATTTCCAACTTGGAGTTTCATAGCTTCAATTTTCAGCCAGATTGTTTCATTTAATCATCTTCTGGTGCTTGCAGAGCTGTAGTGGCTTACACCAGTTTTTACTGTAGTCCTTAGGAGTTCTCTGGCTGCGTCTTGACTCAGATGCAGGGCAAGGTATGGCTGTGGTCTGTCGTATCCTTGCAATTTGTCTTCAACAGGAAACCCACACATGGGGGCCACAGGAGAGCTCCAGTAGATCCCCAGCTCAACAGCTGAGTCCCTGAAGCCCAACCAGAGACCAGTTTAGGTACAAGCACAGAGAAAATTGTTCTCACTGATCAGTCTACCCCTCTCTGATTTCTGCTCCACCAGCCATTTCTTGCTATTTCTATATGTGCCTTTCAAACTTCATCAGCTGGTCAGTATTTTTGCAAATCCAAGAGACTCCCAGTGGGAAAGGGAAGTGATTGGAAGAGAAGTCAAATTCATTTTGCTGTTCCTGCACCAGCTGTTGTCGAGGCCGATGACTAGCAGCCAAGCAACAATACAAGAACATGTATTCTTGTTTGATTTCTTACTGCCACTTTATCGTCTTCATCGTGCTTATTTAATTTATCAAGCCTCTAACTAGAAAGGAACATCCCAAAGAACCTCTGCACTGAGGTATGCTCGTGATAACTCAGTGGAGTAAGTTACTAAACCACCTGCACAATGCCTGTGTTTGCTGTTCAGGGGGTCTGTCAGTGGTGTATCAATAACTATCCCTAACAGACATACCAACAAACCCTGCAGCAGTGTGCAAAGCATCTTCCCTAACTTGCTTCTGTTTATCTGCAATAATGAGCATAAAAAGAAGGATTTTTAAAAGAAGAAGAAAATATTTTTATGGAAAAATATTTAGTATTTATGAAATTATTTAGAGATGCCCAAAGACCCAGTAACATTTTAGCTTTTTTTAAGTCTAGGTGATATTCCTATTTATATTTACTTGTTATTTCCACCCAGTGTAATAAGAGTTTGGCCTCAGTAAAGATTTTTAGCTAACAAGCCAAAGAAAACATTTTCCATGTTCTTGTTCAGAATTATGAGCCCTTGTGAAGTATCATAGGCTCTTAATGACTCCATGAGTGATGATGTCTGTGGATTTAGGCAGAAAACTGCTGTTTAGTTGTTGAAACATGAGCATATACTCTAGGTGACAGTTTTCATTAGGTAGCATACTAAGGGCAATAGTCAGTCCATGAAACAATCGAGGTTGCTCATTGCAACCAAATTACCTCTTCTGGTGTCTAAGTCAGAAACTGATAGCCTAAAATTTCTCTTCAGCTGCAGCTTTTAGCTCCTGTGAGAAACAGGTCAGTCCCAGAACAACCTCAGGACCACAACGTGGCTTCTCTCAGCCTGACTTGCAGAAGTTCAAAGTATGTCTGACTCCACGGGTCCGTCTCACCCTTCCAATAGAAGTCATGGCCCCAGATCAGGGTAGCGGAGTGGGGTCTGTGTTTGCTCCTCTGCTGCCACAATTCATGGTCCAGTTGTTGAAGGTTCTATGTACCTTCAGAGCCTGGATGCAAAGCCTCCAGCTGTGGGCACAGCATGGACACAAAGATGATCTTTACCCACCACCAGGAACTGCTTTATTAGCCCTGTGCACACCTGCAGGGCTATGTAGCGGAGTGGGGTCTGTGTTTGCTCCTCTGCTGCCACAATTCATGGTCCAGTTGTTGAAGGTTCTATGTACCTTCAGAGCCTGGATGCAAAGCCTCCAGCTGTGGGCACAGCATGGACACAAAGATGATCTTTACCCACCACCAGGAACTGCTTTATTAGCCCTGTGCACACCTGCAGGGCTATGACCTTATTGGCATCACGGAGACGTGGTGGGATGGCTCCTATGATTGGAGTGTTGGGATGGAGGGATACAGGCTCTTTAGGAAGGACAGGCAGGGGAGACAAGGAGGGGGTGTCACCTTCTATGTCAGTGACCAGCTGGAGTGCATGGAGCTCTGCCTGGGGATGGATGAGGAGCTGACCAAGAGCTTATGGGTCAGAATTAAAGGGAAGGCAGGGACAGGTGACATTACGGTGGGGGTCTGCTACAGGCCACC
>NW_008824051.1:1481583-1505496 GCF_000699105.1 Pygoscelis adeliae
AGGGCCTGTTGCAACAGGACAAGGGGGAATGGCTTTAAACTAAAGCAGGGTAGATACAGACTAGATATTAAGAAGAAACTTTTTACGCTGATGGTGGTGAAGCACTGGCACAGGTTGCCCAGAGAGGTGGTGGATGCCCCACACCTGGAAACATTCAAGGTCAGGTTGGACGGGGCTCTGAGCAACCTGATAGAGTTGAAGATGTCCCTGACCACGGCAGGGGGGTTGGACTACATGACCTTTAGAGGTCCCTTCCAACCCAAACTATTCTATGATTCTATGGTTCTATATGAATTTGTTAGACTTGGCCACCCTGAGCTAAAGACCATGAGTTCAAACAGAGCCATTTCCTGGTGTTAATTTTGCTTCTTAGAATGGAGAACAGAGGTGCAAATGTGTGTATGGTACATAGAAACTGTCTAAAGTTTATTACATGCTGCTAAAACCAGGTCTTCCCCTCATGTGGCACCACACTACTGCAGCAATACGATAATAAAAACAATTTGTGCATGTTGGGTAATAGAGATCAAATAACATGTTGTCCTGACATCATACTGTTACGGATTAATTGGAAACTATCTTGGAGGGGGCATGGAGAAAATTGCAAGTATTTTCAGTCCAATTCCTTGATTAGGAAAAATTCCTTTCTTTTGTCAGAGAATAAAGAACAGAGCAGCCTCAGCAAACACTGCACCCTGGATCAGTCTCACACCATAAGAGCACATGGGCTAGGGGAGGACAGGGTGATTTTGCATAGCCCATTTTGCTGTTTCGCTAAGAGAAAGGAGTTTGCTGTCACGAGCTGAGGGACACAGTTTGTGCCCTAGTGAGGGAAATGTGAGGACGTTTTGCCCCAGCTGTTACACCCTGGAGCCATGGGGATGGGTTCCCAAGTATATCTCAGCCTGGAGATGGAGCACCCTTGGTCCTTCTTCCCTTTCTCCACCTGTGTGGCACAAGTCAAGATTTAGTGTGTGCACAATGTTTTTCCTTCTAAAAGCCTCGCTAATGCTCTCTTTACTACATTCATAGCTGCTGCTTCCATCGCTGCCTTTGATAGCCTGTCCCACACAGTAATTGCCTTCCACGTAAATACATCTCTCCTAACCTCCTGTAATCTTGCCCCTTTCTTCGCTTCAGTCTGGGCTCTCCTTTTTTTTTAAACCTTTGGAAATGTTCAGTTGTTTTTGTTCCTCACAGTTTGAACCATGCCACCCCTGTCTCTCTTTCTTCCTAATGAGTACAAAACCTGATATCCCCAACCTCTCCTCACATCTGTACCTCTCTGTGAGTTTCTCTCTTTGTGTTTATTGACTTTTCCACAGCAGCCTTCCCATGATGTGATGTTCATGTAACAAACTTCTGTTGTGATTTCATCAGCCTTTTTTATCCTGTAACAGTATTCTGGGGTGATTGGTGCATTTACTGGGTATTTACTAAACCCGGAATCATATGGCACTAATGGTTTATGTCCCTGCTAATTCTTACTCAGAGGGTTTGGGGATTTTTTTTTTCTTTTTTCTCAAACCAGACTAACATCACTTGGTTGTTGTTTGCAGTATTAGTTCAGGTTTCCTGGAGAAATACCTAATTTATCCCTGGATCCCGTTTTCAGCATGGATTTCCAGCTGATCCCTTTCCAATCACTACTCTGAGAATGAGTAGGACAGTCTAAAACACATATACACTGTTGAGCAGAAGTGAATTCACTTTTTACCAAGATTTTCCTTTTTCTTAAAGGGATATTTCAAGGACGAGAATCAGTTTCCTGCCAAGTCATGGATTAGAACTCATTAAGAAGCTAAGAGCAAGGTCTACATACAATTTAAAAAAGCTTCCTGATTTAAGCAAATTTAGATCTTTGATTGAGGCAAACTTCACCTATCCTAGCCATTGCTGTGCATTTACAAACTGGAAAAGACAAAAGTAAGTGATTTCATTTGTTTATCTTTTTGGTGCTTCTCAGCAGTTGATAATGAATTAAATAAACTTCTTCAAAATTTGGACAGGAAAGGTCTCTTCAATACAGGTAAGTAAATGGGTAGAAGTAAATAAATATACTATACATACATGTTTATGCATGCTACACAGTGCACTGCCTCTCCATTCCAGGAGGCTAATAAATTTTTATAGCTGTGTTAGCATCAGCATTTTCCCCAGCTGCAGCTGTAGCCCCCACCTGTCATAGGTCTATCTTTCATTGGGACCTGCCATCCTGGATCAGCCTGGAGCTACGCTGAAGACATTCAACAGGAAAAGTTTGATAACTTTTCAGGAGGTAGCTGGAAGGAAAGCTGTGTTTGCAGAGAAGTTGGTCAATACTTGGCCATCAATTCAGGAGGGTAACAGGACCACTGAGTGATCTTAAACTCTTCTCTCAGAAAGCCACACTGATGTTGGAACATTGCCCAATCAAACGCCACAGATATGTTATCTGTCAAGTCTACATACACAACATTTTTGGACATGACTTCAGAAATGGTTAACCTGGAGCAGACCCCTTATACCCAAATCAGCAGAGGGGGGTGGGAGGATGGGGTGTCTTTTTAGACTCCCAAAGTAATTTTCCATGCTTGTTTTAATTTTCCATTAGCAAGTTGCAGTGAGACTTCAGGTATCAATGATTCTCATTGTGTGTTTTTGGCTGCTCAGATAGACTTTAAATGTACACATTAACTAGCTAATGCACCTCCTGAGTTTGTGCCACTGCAAAACATGAGGAATTGGTACCTACGGAAACCCCTGTTATAGTTTGAAGTTCTTCCTTTACTGGATGTCCTCAGAGACTTGGAATTTGCCATGGCAGAAAAAAAAATATGGATCATTGTTTCAATTCAAGACATTGTCTTCAGAAGTTGCCTAAAACTTCAAAGAAAAATAAAACCATGCAGAGAAAGCATAAACTATTAGCAGCTTCTATTTTAATACTTATAACAGGCATTTATTTTACTTTTAGCATTGTATTGTCACCAGGCAATGAAAGATAACTGATCTTGCTTGTGCTGATAGCTAATAAATATCACCTACGTGTGTTTGCATAACTACCTGTGTAAAGAGTGCAAGTCTGATGGTAGAGACTGCAGTGATAAGGGAAGTATCTGATGGAATACATCCCCCATTGCCCATTTTTGATCCAAAATGCTAAATTTTTTGCTAGGACAATTTATCAGCAGGAGACATTTTCTCATACTTCTGCAGGCTTATGCAGGCTTATGCAGTGCTTGGTAGCTTGCTAAGTAGAAATGGGTCCAGTCCTTCCAGCGCTGGTGGCAAATTGGTATTTGCCAAAGAGTGCAATGGAAGCATGTTTAGTCCTGAATCTGCAAAGGGATCTTGATGTCACTATAATTCATATTTTTTAAGGTACTTGGCTTCTGGGCTGCTTGGGCCAAATCAGGACCCAAATCCCAGAATCCACCCCTTAAATTAGGCAACTGGACTTTTCAAAAACAGAGTAAGAGTTACTATCAAAGAAAAGCTACAGGAGGAAATGGTCCTGACCTTTTGGTAAGCTTTCAGTATCTAGTCCCCTCACTCAGGCTTTAAATAACTTCCACGTGAAAGGGTTGTCAAGCACTGGAACAGGCTGCCCAGGGAAGTGGTTGAGTCACCATCCCTGGAGGTATTTAAAAGATGGGTAGATGTGGCTCTTAGGGACATGGTTTAGTGGTGGACTTAGCAGTGTTACGTTTACAGTTGGACTCGATGATCTTAAGGGTCTTTTCCAACCTAAATGATTCTAAGATTCTATGATTCTATGTTATGCTTGCCCCAGGGAATTGAAGCCCATAGCACTCACTTCCCCTTAGTACAGCCCCACTTTCAGAAGCTTCTGCGCTGGCAGATAAGAAGCCAAGGAAGACAATGATAGCCCTTCCCACAGCCTGGGCAAGAGGAATTTTGCAAAGAAATGCCAATGAACTGTGCAGAACTCACGTAACGCAAGTGCGGATGGCCAGCGAGCTGGGCTGGAGCACCACGCAGCAGTGGGGCTGCTTCTGGAACAAGTCTGGTCACGACTTCACGGTTCCCTATAGTATCAGGTGTAATGCAATGGTAAGAAATAGTATGCAAGTTGGAGATGCTCTATGATGTATGGTTACTTGAATAAATGTGCACGTGAACTGTATCACCCTGGCCAACAGAAGAAAGTTGAATGTATTTATGTATGTTTTTAATAGTTACCAGACATATCTTTTAAAAAATATTAAGTGTAAGTGCAAAATTATTAGAACCAATTATTTAGATCAACCCTTCTTGTTAACTGCTTTAAAACATAATTAAAAATGGTAATTTCTTTCACACAGTCACGTGTCTTGTACTGAAATTGGTGGGAGACTGATATCCTCTCTCCCGCTTAAAAAGAAAATGGATGCATTTTAGTTCTGTTTGAATACCGAAGGTATTACCATACACTTCAGAATAGATTAGTCACACGTACAGTAGCTACATCCGCTTTCATTTCAAAGCAGTTTTCTTGACAGCTGGCACAAGCTGCGTGTGCATTGAAGACTGCTCGGGTGGTTTAAGAGTTATTAATAGTTTGCAGTGCTTGATCACACAACATGCATTATCTCTTTGGCGAGAGCTGTGCTTGGTTCATTGCAACAGGCATTACTTGTGGTGGTGAGAATCGTGATGTGACCTGACTTGCGTGCACCTTCACAGGAGACAGTCGTTATCCCATGGCCGTTCGGGTCTCAGAATACTTCCAGGTAGTCCAGGGAGGATAAAAAGGATGCCTCATCACCCCCAGAAGTGCATTTCTAAGGATCACAGCAGCAGTTGGTGTTCACGTGGGAAATTTGGGAAGGAATTAAGACAGGGATGTGTGGCCCCTTTCTGGCTGCCCCATTTATGTAAGATTTCCCCTCTTTGAGACTTTTGCAGCATTTGAGAACCTTAGATAAAATAAGTTGCCATAGAGGATCATGCTCAATCACCTCTCCCAAATCCATCTGCACCAGCGAACAGACTCTGTTGTGGTAACAGAAAACCTAAACCTGTTACAGTGGCAGTGCTTTCTAAATTTTGGAGGATGTCACATCAAGCACAGCTCCGCCAGACTGAGACACAAATTAAAACATAGGCAATTTTGAATTTTTTTTTCCCGTTCCAAGAAGGATTATATGATAAATATTGATCTGTACATTCATCACACTGGAATATTGTGATGCTGGCCTAACAGAAGGTAAACTGCTTTCTTAGGACAAGCCCAGTGCAGTATGATGAACTCCCCTCACGTTTTTCTGTGACTGGAAAATAATATCCTTAAAGTGCGGATAGGGCAGAGGCTGGATGTTAAAACCCTCAACTTGACATAGACCATTATGAACTTCAGCAAGCTTTTGGCTTTCTTTGACAAAAAGATCACCTTCTGCCTGAAAGAATGACATTGATACGACTCTGTCCTTGCACTTGATCATCATTCTTTGGAGGAGCTGTCACTTGAAATCCTACTTTTTTAAAAAACGTGGCAGCATCAGGAGTTGTGTTTGGGCCTCGTCTCATGAGAACATGGTATCAGTTGCTCACAACTCACTTGATGTCACTTTTCAGTGAGGATGACTGGTTTAAGATAGGGCTTAATACAGAACCTAGGTCGGGACTGTTTATTCTGCTGAGCGTGTTTCTCAGCACACAAGATCCTGCTGTCACCGGATCCAGACGAAGCACATAAAATAACCACTTGTACTAAGGTAGGCATTTTTGTCTATTTTTGTTGGAGCACTCTGCCAATTTTAATGTTATTCTTTAAGTTGTCCTTTCTCTAGGCTGTTTTTCAGAGGGTTTACTTGAGCAAAGCAATGTTAAAAAGTAACAGAGGGTTACAAATAGACTGAATAAATGAACTGTGTTACAATACCTACTGTTTCAAAAGGAAGCAAGCATCCCTTGACAAAAAATGTTTTAACCTGTTGCTCTGAATGCACTGTACAGCCCAAAGGGCAAATATCCCAGGGCAATTACCGGTAAGCAGTCAGTACCAGAGGATGGCTCTTCTTTCCCTTGGGAGTTTGCAACTGCCCATCTTATCTGCTTACGGCACAGGTAACTGGCCGGGAGACTCCTGGTCACCCATCCTTGGAGCAAACAGAGCAGCTAACTCTGTGGGAACCTGCTTTTATTTGGGCCTGCTGGCTGTAAAAAAACTCAAGAACAAATAAATTGTAATAATCAGAAATATTTAATTTGCCTTACATAGCAGACTTATCAGGGGACAGGTTTAGCTCCAGGCAGTGACTCCATAATTTGGGAAAAGGTTTATTTTTAACTCATAGCTGAGAAATGACTGGATAAAAACATTTCCCTCGGTTCATTTATGAAGAACCACCAATTGCAGTAGCTTTCAGTGCCCTTGAGTGCCTGTTGCACTAAAAACTGAGGGACTTTCTCTCCTGTAATTGCTCCTTGGAAGCATATGTTCCCTTTCAGCTAGAGATCTGTTGATATATTGATCAATACACTGGACCCCTCACTCATCCTTACGCGAGCAGAACACAGGGGAGCAAAATGTAATGCCTTGTTATTGCTATTGTGACCTCCATAGTGCATATTTGACCTCACAGAAAATCAGTTTTCTGCCTCTGTTGACAGGCAAGATAAAAAATATTGATAATAGCAGAGGATGCTCAGGACCTCATAGGAAATTTCCCTCACCTTCTGGTGCTGGGCCTTCATTAGTTTTCCTTTCTTGCAGAACTTTTAAACTTGATTTTTGGAAGATGTAGTGACTGCACAAATTCAAAGGGTAAAATTAGGTTACAAAAAAGAATTCTCCCTTTTAAGCTGCTACCAATTGTTTAACAATTTCAGCCTAACTTGCCTAGAAAGCTAAGCTTTCAACTGTACTGCAAGTCAGGGTGGAAGGTAAGCTGGGGTCCTGTCCTAGAAATTATACACCTAAATTGCTGTCTAGGCTGTAGACGAAAATAGGCAGAGCAGAACTGTCTTGGTTTTGCAACACATTGTCAGCTGCTTTATTCCCTAACTCAGATTAGGTCTGGATCCATTTTATGCAAAGCTATGGATACAAGTTTCTGGGACACCAAACTTCAAAGGCAGCCTAGGAGAAGCAGTTGATAAAGTCTGACACTTTATTTCTTGTTAACACGCCTTGATATTTCTTAGCTTGATGGAGCTGATCATCTTCCTATCATCTCAGCCAAAACATTTGTTTCTTCCTTTGGTCTCGGCATGGAGAAGAAGGGCATAGAGTTAATTGTCTAGCAAATAAAGCCAAACACAAAATTGTCAAAAAATACTTGTTTTACCTTCAAAGACATTTTTTCTTGAAACTCTTTTCCTTTATTTCCTTCATCTACCTTTTCTAAAATATGTAAAATGTTTAAAAAAGACTTTCTGACAGAAGCAAAAGCAGGTACTGTTTCTCCAGAAATGTTGGTTTCGTTTAGTGTGGCGTGGTTTCATTTGGTTTGGCTTGGCTTTGCTTCACTTCGCTTGGTTTCAAATCCATTTTCTTTGAAAAACAGTTTTTAAGCAAAATGTTCTACCACATCTTATGTTTGTATCTGTGTTGGCTGGCTTCTAGAGATTATCTGGAAGACTGCATGAACTTGTTTATGCTATTTATTTGTGTTAATGGCCAGTTACCAATATAATATGAGATACTCAAAATGAATGGCACAAACTGGAGTTGTTCTGTGCCCTGAAGGAGTTACAACATTGAATATGGCACACTGACTGCCAAAAACTTTAGGAAAGAGGGAATTTGAGAGTAATACTAAGGGATAGTATCATTATTGTGATTATGCAGACTCCTTATGGGCACAGCTGAATTGACTCATTCTTCAAAGCCCAGTCTTATGTAGGAATTCATCATCACGTGTTACCCCCATGCAAGAATCAGCTTATCAGTGACAGGTTATATGAGAAATTCAGTTGAAATAAGGACAGCTTCTTACAGAATGCGTCTGTCCAGGTGGATAATTGCATCATGAATGCCAGTAAAGCAAACATCAGGCTTTCCTTTCCCTTACATTTTATGATGTTTCCTAATCATTTACATTTTCGTGTAACATTTTATAAATAGGGACCAACCAGACTATTAATTTCAAGCTCCAGGGTAGTCTATATAATCAGCTAACCAGAAAAACTGAGCTGTTAATGGAAACTGGATGATTTCATGTTTGTTGTATGCCTTGTGCTGTGTTTCTTAGTTTCCAACTTTACTCTTTTTACAATTTCAGCACTGAATTACATCCGATATGTAGCATATCTCAGGACAAGCAAGACCTTGATGAGCAGCCTGGCGATAAGATACATAGGCGATCTCCAGCTGAAGATTATATTTCCAACTATGGCATAGGATTTGACCCAGCAGAGAATGAATTTGACTATGGTTTATGCAATGAAGTAGTTAACGTAGCTTGCTCACCTAAACCTGACGCTTTCAATCCATGTGAAGATATCATGGGATACAACATTTTGAGAGTCCTGATATGGTTTATCAACATTTTAGCTATCACTGGGAACATTGTTGTCCTCATTATTTTAATAAGCAGTCAATACAAACTCACCGTACCTCGTTTTCTAATGTGCAATCTTGCATTTGCAGATCTCTGCATAGGTATCTATCTGCTGTTTATTGCATCTGTAGATATCCAGACCAAAAGCCAGTATTACAACTATGCCATAGACTGGCAAACTGGGGCAGGATGCAATGCTGCAGGATTTTTTACCGTGTTTGCAAGTGAACTCTCAGTCTACACGCTGACTGTGATAACTCTGGAAAGGTGGCACACCATCACCTACGCCATGCAACTGGACCGCAAGGTTCGATTTCGTCATGCTGTGATTATAATGATTTTTGGTTGGATGTTTGCTTTCACGGTGGCACTTCTTCCCATATTTGGAGTCAGCAGCTACATGAAGGTCAGCATCTGTTTGCCCATGGATATAGAAACACCGTTTTCTCAGGCTTATGTTATATTTCTTTTAGTGTTGAATGTACTTGCATTTGTGATCATATGTGCCTGCTACATCTGCATCTACTTTACTGTGAGAAACCCTAATGTCATCTCTTCAAACAGTGACACCAAGATTGCCAAGCGCATGGCCATACTGATCTTCACGGACTTCCTCTGCATGGCACCAATATCTTTTTTTGCAATATCAGCCTCACTCAAGGTTCCTCTCATCACAGTGTCCAAATCCAAGATCCTTCTGGTTTTGTTTTACCCCATCAATTCCTGTGCTAACCCTTTCCTCTATGCCATTTTCACAAAGACTTTCCGAAGGGATTTCTTCATTCTGCTGAGCAAGTTTGGTTGCTGTGAAATGCAAGCCCAGATTTACAGAACAGAGACCTCCTCATCTGCTCATAATTTCCACATGAGAAATGGCCATTGCCCTCCTGCATCAAAAAACAGTGATGGGACTATTTATTCATTGGTTCCTATGAATCACTTGAACTGAAAAGCTTGCATGAATTTGTGTCTGAGGCAGTGTGATAATCACTTTCAACTGTGAATTTGAATAATGACTTCAGCATAGCATGTAAACTTATTTTTTATGGGAAAACATTTTTATTTCCACTTTGCTATTTTTGTTCAATGAACAGCCATCAGAGATGACACATTATCTTCATCAGTTCTTGAAGGACAATGAACAAAATTTCAGTATGTGCCAAAGTGTCCTTGTAGAATTGTCTCAAGAAATAAATGGAGATACCAGATTATAAACTGGTATCTCCCACCGTACAGGCAGAGATTCCCTTCATTCTAGGAAGATGTTAGCTGCTGACTGAGAATTAAGTCATGGTTATATACGGCTGAAAGAAAAAAATATGTAGAATTAATTTTTTTTGTCTGTGAAGCATGTTATAACAATGACAGATAATTAGCTCTTTTTATTAATCATATCTCCTGGGGTTACAGGAGGCAGAAGGCCAACTTAAAGCCCTCTTTCAGCACAGAATTACTAGGAATGAGAATATCTTGTGGTGTTTCCATTTCTGTTCACCACAGCAGAGGGACAGAAAGCATCTCCAGCTAGGCTGGGGTTAGCTGTTCCACACTGCATGGACCTGCCTCACCCTGCACAGAAGTGTCACTTGGGTAGGATTTGTGTTGATCTAGACTGGCAGGCTCAGAGCACCAGACTTCATCTGAGTTTGGATCAAGGAGTTTGGTTTGGCATTTGTTTTCAAGATGAGAAAGAGCAAGAATGAGAACAGGAGAAACCCTTCATAATAAGGAGGATGTTTTCTCAAGTTGGTCTCACAAAGTTGGGTTGAAATCACTTTTGTGTGGCTGGACCCCTTGGGTATGGCAAGATGGGCCAATGGGCTGCTTTAACATACTACCTGAGGCAGGTGTGCCGTACAGCAGTATTAGTGCATTGCATTGTCTGGTTTATGTAAGGGACGATGGATCCGATATGGCTTTTGAAAACCTGAACAGAAGTTTTTGTGAAATCCTACAAGTTCTCTTTCCCCTTCCCTTCTAAAAAAATCCTTCATGTGCACATTATCAGATGATGATCCAGATTTAAAGACCTGAAAGAAACCATACACTGCATATGTTGAAATAACAAAAAAGAAAAAGCTCTCAATCAAGATTTCCTGATTTTACAGAGGTTTTGAATAACATCTCAATGAACATACAGACTTTTTACATGATTTCAATATCAAGCTTTTTGAGGGTTAATAATTCCAAATCGCACCAAAGATTTAGGGTTGGGTAGGATTTTCTCATGCTGGTTGTGTGTCTATGTGTGGGTATGTGGGCATACAGAAAACACCAGAACAGGAGTCTGGGCTTCGTTCCCACCTCACAAACAATTCACGGTTTTGCCCCCTTAGATTATAAATTTTTGGAGTCTTCATGGTTAAATGTGATGAGCTTTGAATATTTCCTGCCTACAACTCCTAAAATTTCAGTAGCAATTCTTGATGCTTTTATCCATAATTTCCCTGTCATCAGCTTCACATTGCAGCATCTGAACCTGATGTGAATAACTACAGGGGATGATTATCCATTCAGTCCTAGCCAGGGAAGGAAGTATCAGCTCCCTAGTGCATAAAACAAGGGAGATCAAAGATAGTGTGTTTTGGGGGCAAAATTTCATTACTCAACACAAGTAACACTCCCTCCAAGATCCAGGAGAAGGAAGAATGAAAGAGCAAAACAGGAAAAACAGTTCATCTCTGGGAAGCTCTTCTAACTACTCAGAGGAATGATTTCTTCATAAATGCTTTATGTGCTTGATGTCATATACAGTGTACTGGCACACAGCCATTAAAACCCATCCCGATGGAAGTGTCTGAATGATGATGTTCCAAAATGACAAATATTCTAGTTGCATTAAAAAAAAAGCCTCCTGAATCTATTCCTGGGCCAAAAATGAGGGGTGTTCTTTGGCAAATACTAGCCCATTTTTGTTGGTAAATAGGGCAAATTCTTGTAGTGTGTCACACTTTTTTGCCTGGGCCCTGACCATTTGCAAAGGCAATAGGCTGAGACCTGGCAGTTCAAGAAAGCACAGACATAGTCTAGAAGCCAGTCTTGTAAATCGTCTCACAGCTATGTCAGGCACGTGAGCTTGGTACAGCTCATCTACTTCACGCAAAACCATTGCCCAGACATTTGCAGAATCAGGACCCAGTTAAATATGCTTTACAAATAACACACCTGAAAAGACACCTTGCAGGGTTGTGTCATGTAGCCGGAGTCAGACCAGGGCCCAAGGGATGAAGCCATCTAGCCCATGGCTTTTCCTCCAGAGGAGCCAAAGGATGGATGATGTTTGAAGAGCAAATAGAGCCTGCATAACCAGACATCTTGCCTCGTCCCTAGCAAGAGGACAGCACAGAAATGCTTCAGGCAGATGTTATCTTGCCCACACATGCTGCACAGGAGCTCCGGCGGCAGCTCAGGCTGTGGCAGTAGCTCCAAAGCTGGGAGGCTGACCGTGTGGTTGCCAAGACAAAAAACTCCTTCTTGTAGTCCTCAGATCTCCTTGGATTTCACTATTATTTGGATTTTAATTTTAAGCATCTTCCAAATTGTGAGGGGCATCGTAGGACCTGTATCTTTCCCTTTGTGGGACATTGGTCCTTTTATAGCAATTTTTTAAAGCAATGTTTTTTCTTTGAAGAAAGTAGTATAAGGAAAAAAAAATGCAAGATAGATTTTATTCATGCTTGTAATGCAAAAAAAGCCTGCTGGTGTCTGGTGTGGATTTTCTCACCACTGAACAACATGTTTATGTGTGTAATCTTTAAACTATTTTACATTTCCCTTTCTGAAATCTGTTTTAATAAAACCAATATCAAAACAAAGTGCCTTGAGAACAAGTGTACGGCCAGAGATATGCTGATGAAGTATGCAATAAATGTTACTGCTTATCTGGAGAGCTCCATTTATGCGGCACAGCCTCCACAGTCGGGTCACTGTGACCTGTGGATGAAACTCAGCTGATGAGAGACTCTGCAAAGAAAACCCTCCCGTAGCCTCCTGGAGAGTTAACAAAGCACAGAAAGGTATGTTTGAAACCTCTTAAATGGTAACTTAGCAGCACTGACCTGTCTTTGTTTTAACCAATCTCGTTTATTAATTCACATTTCTTATGAAATAAGATATAAACCATTGACAGAACTTCAACAGGCATTTTTCTCCTTTTTCATATATATAAATGGCTCTTCTTATGTGATGCAGTCTAATTTTCTTTCCCTCTTTTTTCTAGCCAGGGCTTGGAGCTCTATTTCATTGAGTCTTTTGGTCAGACAAGTAAGTGTGTGTCTGTGTGTGCACATGTGTGCACATGTGTGTAGGAGAGACAGGCCACAGGTAACAAGGAAACCGAGCCAAAGCCTAGCTCTGACTCACAGGAAAAACCTTGGAGTTGTTCTAACTTGGAGTCCACTGCTAGCTTGCTCCAAAGACCATCTGACAGTCAACAATATTGTAATACTGTCTGGTTTTCTTCCATACCCTTATGTGGGCCTTGCATTTCAGTCTCCACCAAGCCCCAGAAAATGCGCAGTTAGAGAGTTATGGCTGTCTTTGCCCTTATGGTGCCATCACCAGAGTGACATAAAGAGACTGTGCTGGCAGTGAATTTGCTGCCTTATGAGGACACGATAAACAACTTCTTCATCTGCTTGATAGAAGCGTCACTCCTTCAGGCATATACCTTGTGGGGAACCCATACCTGACCTCCCCGAGAAACACATATCTGATGTTGTGATGGGGAGTGAGAAATGGGGCCACTTCAGTTTAGTGGACTAAAAGCTGCATCACGAAAATTGCTACCACAGGTAAAGGTAATGGGAGCAGCTGGTCAAAAGCATCAATAAAAGCAAAAACCTGACTCGAGCAGAGAAAATGTACCATGAGCCATTTTCTTTACAACATTGCTCTGGGGGTTGCACAGATATGCCAAGCAGAGTTTGCTCATTAGAAGGCAGATCTACATTTGAGCTTGTTAAGAATGCAAGATGAGGCTCTGCATCCCATTTAGCAAGTCTTCAAAACATTTGACCACATTTCTTTCCTGTAGATTCCCTCCTAATCATTCCACTGAGGATGCAGCAGATAATCTTACATTTAAGTTATGCAGCTTTATTGTTAAGAAGCGTTAATAATGCAAAATGATTTATCCTCAAGGAATAATTTAACCATCCCTTCCCCTCCCTGAATGAAAGAGCAGAAAAGAAAGGTGGGTCTGGTTCAAACGGTCAAGTAAGCACATGCAAACTTCCTCACAGATTTGCATCTTTAATATGGGCATGTGTAATCTCCCATTGTGTATGCAAATGTGGATTACACATACACGCGCTTCTTCAGAGTGAGTTTTTGGTCTAAGTACTTGGTTACAAGCACATATTTGAAAATCTGGGCCTTGTTGCTTTAAAATATTCAAGCACAGGAGTAGGATTTTATAGCTGTCATCTGGATAATTAAACTCTTCATTAACAGTTGTTCTCGAAACAGTAGGTGACCTTTAATTAAGAATGAAAGTACTCAGGAATGGATTTCAAGCATTAAGAAACTACAGAGGACCCTTTGCCCCCCATCCCCCAAAGTCCATTGAAAACCTTTTGTAAAGCATTGGTTTTTCCAAGAGAAATAATGCCGGGTGAGACAAAAATATGTTTCCAGGTCCAACACATCAGATGAATGCTTCATTTAACCTTGTTGTAACTAAAATATTGTATTTTCTTTTTTCTGTCTCATGCAGACTTTGCCGTGTGTTACCTGGATCTTCGTTACCCCAACCTGGACACCTGCACCAAGTTGTACCCACACCAAAGAAGAACAGGAAAAATTAGCAAGACCACAATGACAGCAATGCACAGATGGGAACGTGCTGTATTTATGAGTGGGTGGAAGATTGCAGGGCAGGATTAAGCAATATGGGCTTTTCTGTTGAGTCATCCAAATACCTAGTGCTAAAATCCTGCATTAAAGGGGCTATTTTGGCTGAAGTATAGTTCCCAGGGAACAAGCAATAGAAATTTCAATGAGAAAATCCTATAGAGAGATAAACTTAAAAGGAAGTTCAAGTCAAGGGTTTTCATTTCATTGTTAAAGAACTGCATTAAAGAAAAAAACCAAAAGATTGATATAAATAGCACATATATGCTGTCTCCAGAAAAAGGGATAGCAGCTCCTTGAGAGGCCATCCCGGTGCCACACTGCACCATCAACAGTCACCTTTGCATTGCAATTCTTTGTATTGCTTGTGAGCTACAAATGCCTAAGGAGCTTTAAATGCTCCCAGTTTCTTCTTCTTTTCTTGTCTGTGCTGTATGGACAGGCATGTGCCCCTTGGACGTATACCCTTGCTTCTTCATTGCCTCAGCTTTACCCCATCTTGGTCCTTTCCATGATGATGGTTCATGCTGCCTGTGCTTAGAAGTGCTCTGCTTTTACCTGCAGTCGTGTATGAACAGAATCCATGTCCCTTAGAAATATGTCTTCAGAAATCAGCAGTTGGAAGATCAGAAGTCTGCTTGTTGCTCTCTGTGTACTGGGATGCACGTCTTCTTACACTGCCTTCCAGTTTCTATCTCCCATTTTGATTATTTGTTTGAGTGACTGTTGTGAGGATAACTGGCCCTTTCCCAAGCTTAAAACACTCTGCTTTGAAACAGTCACTGTTTGAGCCAGCCGACTTCAATAAATCAGGGTGAAATGCACAGATCCCTCTCCCTACCTTCTGCACATTCCCTGGACTTTGTTGCAAAAAAAAAATCTTATTTTTACAGAGGTGATGCAGAGTTTTCCTTCCCCACATTGCCAGCTGCATCTTTGCCTCATCCCACAGGTGTCATGGTGGCATAAGGCATCCCTAAGTGCCCTGGGGGAAGTCTGGGGAAGGAGGAGGAAGGAAACACAGTCTGGACAAAGTAGGGCCATCAAAAATTGGAAAAGTACAACCGAATTAGGGCAGCTTCTAAACAATTCCCACATGTTCCAAGGACTGCCTGGACTCACATCAAGGAAAAGCCCAAAGCCTGCCTTTTTTTTTTTCTCATTCCTGTGCCAAGGTCTGCACTAAGACAGGATTCACTCTACTGTGTCGTCTCTGCGTATGTCTATACAGCATGAGGCCATACCAAATTACTGAGTTAGCAAGGGCACCAGAAACAGTGGTTTTTCTCAAAGCTGTGCCTGTGCTAATATACTTTGTTTCTCAGCCGAGCTAACTTGCCTGGACTAGGCAAAAATTGAGTTGAACTAGACTTTTTTTCTAGAGCTGGCATATCCATGTCACTACGTTTTCACCACGTTGACTTAAAAAACCCAAACGTTTTTTCCCAGTGACTTCAGCTTCTCCCGCTACCCAACATTACCTTTCTCCTAGACTACTTCTTCTCCTCCTTCAGTGACCACTGCTGCCCACACCACTGCTTTTAGTATCAGTTTTCCTTCCTCCCATGGACGGTGGCATCTTTTCATATGATTCCACCAGAGTCACAACTGAAACACTCATTAGTCACCAAAAAAGCTTTCAAGGCGTCAGTATTCTATTTTTTCACATAAAGGTGTTGTTTACTTCATGGTAACACTCTGCCTACAGAATTTTTTTCCATGCATTTAACACCATTGTAACTAGTGCTCAGCTTCAGCGCCTCTCCTGCAGTATGCCACTAATGAAGGCACCAGCTCGGTAGTGCCTTTGGTCTCGGTTTTGCTGTCCCTTGTGCACCTCTCTTAACCAGGCAAGCATCGTCATCCTCAGCTCCACAAAAGTGACTTCCCATTTTGACTGCCCTGATTGTAGGTGCTAGTCCTGTTTTGAAGTTCATCAGTGTCAGCAGAAGAGATCTGCTTTTGTCCATGAGGAGGGCCATCTGTGAAGTTACGTGAAACTGGGGAGAAAGCAGGCAACCTGCATTCAGGACAGCCTCATTGTTGCTCAATGACCTTGAAGGGCACTTGAAGAGCAGCTCCCAAAGCTCTCCTTGTTGCTTTAGGTAAACCTCCACATATCACATAGCATTGCAGGGCAGCGTCACCATTGCTAAGCTGTGTCCCAGAACTCGCCATGTCGGAGCTACAGTCTGCAAAGCACTGTGGAACCTCTCCTGTGAAACATGCATGCATGCATTTGTCACCACAAGTTAAAAAAGGTCACTAAAAGTTAACTAGTTAGGTAATTTGGCAACTAATTATGCAACTAATTAGGTCTGACCTCATTTCTGGAAAATAACAGTCCAGGAATCCTTTAGTTTGTTTCCTCTTTAGGAATAATTCATTAACAAATACATGTATTTTCTTTCTGTGAAGAGTCCCATGTGAGTCGTAGCCCAAGAGGCTTCTGGTTACTTCTTTCATAATTAAAGATTCTGTGTCACTTTTTCAATAGGTGAGAGACGACGCCAGTGCTCTGTCTGGCGTCCTCTTGCCTAGCAGACACAGATGGCGATGCCTAAGGCTGTGAGCGAGCTGAGGCTGTTTGCGTACTTGCTTCCTTTGCTTATCGAGTTACTGCAATCTCCACACTTTCCTCACACTTGCAAAGCTCTGGTTAATAGTTGCATGTAGACAATAGTGAAGAATGTAGGCAGAGATCTTCAGAGGGACCTAAGGAATTGGGTAAGCAGGATTCATGGACACTCATGGGGAGACCTCCTTTGAATACTTGAGTTTTTAGCATCCCTTTAGTCTCAGAAAACTGTTTGGGGGAAGGGGTTATGGTTTTGCATGAGACAAGATGATCATCTGCCCTATTTTAATTAATACTTACTTACGCAAAGTAGTAGTCCCCAGCAGTGCCCATCTTACCCTCATGGTTTTCTCCCCCTCCCAAAAGACCACAAGAACAAAAAGGCTTTTGAGGGGTAAGCCTGGAGAAGCACCCACTGCCAGCAGAGTGAAGAGAATCACAAATGAGAGAGGGAGGGAGGAACGGAGGGAGGGAAGGATGGATGGATAGCGTCCAGGAAAACAAGATGCAATAAAGCACTTAACAGGAGCTTTTGCCATATGTCAGAAGTGGAACGATTTTCTTAAGGCTGCACCCAGAAACCAGATGGTATTGGGGAAAAATCTTCCGTGTCCTGTGCTCTTCAGCCAGCAAAAAGAAGATGGATGGCTGAGGAGAGAGTCCTAGTGAGGCTTTCAAAGGCTTTATCCCTTTTTTAATGTGGGCAAACTCTGAAGAAACAGTGTTGAGGAAGGAGGGAGGGGGAAGACAGGGAGAATGAAATTTCTCTTACTTAAAATAAGACTATACAAATAATTCTTATGAGGGGAGTGAAGAGAATTGCACTGAGGAGGCTCATAAAAAAACAATGTTTAATTTTTCTAAGGTGGGCCTCCTGTGAGCAATGCTCTGCACTGAGACTAATATTCATTCCTGTTCAGAGAACCCGCACAAGAACTATTTCCACAATAAATGACCTTTAAAGTGGGGCTGACATGATGTGTAAGTTTTGTGCTGGCCCTCTGCACTGCAGTGAATTGCATGTTCAGGAGGGAATGCTTGCTTCTTGCCTATGAAAAATTGCCCACACCTGCCCCATTGCCCCCAGCCACTCCTAACACATTTGTTTATGTGCCCTTTTGGCTCTGAGGCTCTGCATCACAAAATAGCACCAGAGCAATATACTATTTAAAAAAAAAAAAAGCGTGGTAAATCACAGAATCATAGAATAGTTTGGGTTGGAAGGGACCTCTAAAGGTCATCTAGTCCAACCCCCCTGCAATGACCAGGGACTTCTTCAACTAGATCGGGTTGCTCAGAGCCCCATCCAACCTGACCTTGAATGTTTCCAGGGATGGGGCATCTACCACCTCTCCATAGGCAACTCCTGTGTCCTAGGATTGGGACAGTCTTTTTTGAGTTGAAAGTCCCAGAAAGGAGGCAAACCGGCTACAGGAGCACCTGAGCTCCTGTCTGCTCTAGCTGTGTGGAAAAAAACAGAGGGAAGAAAGCCTGGGCAAAGGGAAGGCGTGTTGGAGCTGGATGTCCCGGCTCCCAGACTCTCCAAGCATGCACCCTCCCCTCTGCAGAAGGTGGTTGAAGAGCTGGAAGGTGGCGAGAGGGAAGGAGAGAGTCCACAAAATCTTCTGTCCTCTCAACAGCCAAGCAGCTGGGCTGGCCATTGCTTCTGGCAGGGATTTATATGTATTCTTACCTAGAAACAAACCAAATTAGCTCCTCTGCTGAATTACAGCCAGATTTACACACATACACAAAAAACTTGTTTCATCACCAAGCACCATTTTTACCACTGCTGAATGCAAGTCTCTCACTGCCTCATCACCTCCAGGCTTTACTCCATCTTTTCCTTCAGTTTTTATGACACCAATCCATTTCTAACCAAGTCCTTCCCATTTGCCACTCTCACAGTCTTCCCATGCCTGCGCAGGGTACTAATGTCTCCACTAGTGACAGTTCTCTCTCTTCCCACCTCGTGTCTACATGGCGACCCCATTCCTCGCTGCTCCCTGAGCGATAATATCAAAATCAACAATCATGGCGGTGTCTGCAGACTGGCTCGAGTCTCTTCGTCACTCCTCAGAGGTCATGGGAGCTGCACAGCCTGACAAACTTACACATGTATATGCAAGGCGTGCTTTCCCCAGGCAGCATGTTAGGCACTGCAAAACGAGAGCAAGCCTGCAGTGCTTTTGCAGAATTGCTTTTGATCATGAGACTAACTTGCAGAGAAAAGCATGTAAAATAATTGAGCATATATTGTCCCACCTACTGTGGGGGCATTAAAGTAAAACAGATAGTGGGAGCTGCATGGAGGAGAGCAGACAGCAGGCTGGGGAGTCCCTGCCCTCGCCTCCGTTTCACACAGCTCCTTCGTCCTAGTGCAAAATTTTTTTGATGCAAATGTGTATGATGAGCAAGAGAGCGAGAATGGAGCTGGGGAAGTAATTGCGTTGTGCTTTGCTGCTGCATTGTTCTTGCTACTTGTGAAGAGCCAGGACTCAAAAAAAAGATGGTGCTTGAACACTGTTAACTACTCAACGGCATGATCTGCGGGCTCTGCGGGAGCAAGTTGAGCCTGACAGCTACTTGAGGGCTGGCCCTGGCTTTTTGGGGGGTGGGAGAGCTAGACCCTCTGCTTCGCCCCCAAGCCTACATATTCTCTGCATGTAGCATTTTGAACGCTAAAGCATCCACTTGTTCATAGCAGGAGAAAGCACCCAGTCCAGCTGGGTACAAGGATCAGGCAGCACTGGCAGTGCCTATGGCTCTGCCATCGTTACAGCTCCTTCTTGTTTTGCCTCCTTCCTTATTCGCCAAACTGCACCACATTTCTCTTCTGTAATCCAGTTCCCTGTTTTTCTCCACCACCGCTCAAGACATACATGTTCCCTTATCCGCTCTTCTGCTTCTGCCCTTTCCCTCCCTGCTATATCTCTTTGAACCAATGCTTTCACATCTCCTTCTTGTCTCAGCACTTGCTCCGCCTTTAAGGGACACCAGTTACGGAGTTACAAAGTTATGTCTGTAACAGGAAAATATTGCTATCAAGAAAACTCTCTAAAAACTAGGAATGTATTTTTCCTCTGATCTTTTTTGGTCTTTTTTCCTTCACAACATCCTTAGTAAACACGAAAGGCACCGTGAAAGGGATACTGACAGTCTTCATTTACCTCAGAGATGACTTTTCATCAGAGGAAGCATTTCAATGGTCTCTCCCTCCCCTCTACATATGCATTTCACTCCCCTCTTCCCCTTGCACATGCAAACACACTCTGGTTTTCTTTCCCTTTCCATTTTCCATTTTGTGCCTACAAGCATAGACAAAGCGCACAGCTCTGGGGCAGATGTTTCACTTCTGATGGGAATAGCCTGCACTCCTCAAGCACACAAACAACTTAGAGGGGAGATTTGAGGGGCTCAGGACAGGAAGCCTGAGCTTGGTCAGCATAACCCAGGGTGAGCAAGAGGCTGACCAGTGGGACAATTTGTTTGAGAGCCCTAAAATAAGAAATGGAAGGAGAAGCCTTGGTCAAGCCCAAAGGATCCCTGAAAGCATTTGTGTCCTGATTTGGGGTGGACTTTTGCAAAGAAAGACTAAACCCTGCAGAAGAGCTAGGTTTAGATAGAGTGAGACGGAGAGATAGAGATGCTAGCAATTATGAAAACTGATCATCACATTATTTACAGGACACTGGCTGGCATTTACCAGCTAGTAAGAGCAATAGCAGAGTAAAGAAAGCTGCTGTGCTTTAAAAGCCCTGCCCGAAAAAAAAGCACTGCTAAGCAGCCTCTGGCCACAAAATCAGGCTGGCTGGATGTGTGTGCCCCACGCTCCACAGGTGGCCCAGCCAAGCTCCTAGCACTGAGCAGCCACTCCAGAAAGCAGAAATGCCAGTTGCTGGGCAATTGCTGTGAACATGCATTTTTCCCCTCTCCACATTCCCTAGCTCTTTGCACATTTTCTCTCCCCCTGGTAAGCTCTGCAGGCAGAGAGGAAGGGCGTAGCATCCACAGATGGGGACCTCGCGGTGGGCTGTCCCCACTGCTCGCCAACCCTTGCCAGCTGGGCTTGGTGGGGCCAGAGGACAGGACAAGCTTGTGCAATGTACCCGTGCTCTCCCAGCACCAGGGTTTTGTGACCACCTGCTATTTTTGTACTTGCGATGCTTCATCACGGTTTCCTAGCCATTCCCTTTAATGGGATTAACTCGCAGTTGCATAGAATATCCACTCTCAACCCATCCATATTAATAATTCAGAAGCTTCCTTTTCCTCTTAAAGCAGAAAGCAGCTGTCCTGGATTTCTACAGCATCCAGTGCTTAGCTTATGAATGGGATGGCATTAGCTACCACTGCTGCTCGGTAGCTGTTTCTGTTGTATCTTTCAGCATTATTTATAACCTGATTGCTCTGCTTTCTAGACTCGACCCATGCATCTGCCAGGAATGGACTTCAGGCTTTCTTCTTGGAGCAGTGAGTATTGCTTTCTCCTTTCTGACACCTGCAGCCTCACCAAGTTTTTCTGGACAGCTCAGTTAACCCTTTCTCTTGCCATGACTGAGGGTGAACAAACTGTTATCCTCTTCCCCCAAACTTCTTCCCTTAGGGGAATTAGACCAAAATTATTCCACCCACAGCTTTTTCTGGTTTATCTAGTAGGAGAATGTGAGATTTTAGTGTAGCATAATGAAAATGCACACATGGTACTAAAAAAAAAACCAGCACTGACTTGTTGCTTTCAGTTTAGAAAGCAGTAGTCTTCACATTGCAACACACACTCTGTAAGTTTGGTCAAGCTTCTCTTGACCTCTAAGCCATTTTGGACCGATGGTATCATTGTGGAATGAGTAATTTAGATCGCTTAAAGAATCACTGTCAAAGGTATTAGCAAAAGTGGTTTTAATACGATGTTGTAAAAGTGCGACTTAGCAAAGTTCGATGGCAAGGTTCACTCTATTAATTACTGCATGGAAGAAACATACAAAGGAAAATTGAGTTACACTCAAGTTAGTTAGAATGATTCACAGAGAGACCGGGGATGCAAAAGGGTAAGAAGGACCTTCTCATTAAGTCACGAGGTTCAGAGTGGACCCCCTTGCTTTCTAAACTCCTCCTCAGAGAGGAGTCTAGGTGCGGCTAGGTCCAAACCTAGTCTCAGACTTGGTAAACGGTTTATGTCTAAGGGATTATATATGCAAAATCTATGTAATGTTTCGTTAGCATTAATTCAGCATGCAATCAAAGTTACCAAGACAAAATCAAAGTTACCATACTACAAGGTTATGCACAATATCAGTCGCTTACCAAAGATCTGCCATTGGTAAAAGGTCTCTCTGCCTCCAGGAGCAACCTTGAGAGGTGTCCCAGTTCAAGGGGAGATCACCGCCATGCAGCCACACTGCCTAGCAGGGAGACATCAAAGAAGGCTCACCTAGGCTGTCATATTTATGGGATAAAGTGGTTGGCTCACAGGCAAATTACATGCAGAGGCTTAAGGTCCTGACACATTAGAGATTGTTGTGAAGTAAAACCTAGTGGGTCATGCAGCTGCTCAGGCCAGAGATCCTTTTTGACCTCTGATTTATTTTTCCTTCTTGGAAAGTAAGGTACCATGGACCTGCAGGGAGGTTTTTGTTTACTAACCAGTTCAACTGGAAAAATACTATGGATTAGCAAATCCCATGGTATCACACCTCAGGAAAATGTGCTCATTATGCCAGAGAACTTCTGACCTTGCAAAGCTTTTAGGTACAGCATTTAAAAAAAAAACCAAAACCACAATCCCTTTTCGATAGTAACGCCCACATGCTGGCTGCTGTCAGGACACTGCTGGGTGCCTCTTGTTCTCCTCCACGTCGGTCCTCAGGGACGCCAGCACTCCTGGCATACATACACTGGCTGGAAGCGCTCGCTCACTGCTCTGTTTCCTTAATGTCTCTGATCAGGTTCAGGCCATCGTGTCCCAGAGGAATTTGTCGTGACGGGCTTTCACAGCAGTCACTTTATGCTAGTGAAATAATAAAAATACTAAGAAATTCTGGTCTTGCTTTGTGGCAATACAGTAGGCTTTTATGCTGGAGGCTTGGGCTCAGAGAAGGACATGAAAACCAGGGCTGAGCAGTGGGAGCTGACAGAAGTTTCTGAGCGACCAAAAACTTTTGCATGGTCTCAAAATCAGTCATTTTGCCAATGGGAATACAGCAGAGCTTGCAGCCAGGAAAGCTGGCATACAACTGATGGGCATGCCCCGCAGCAACTCTAGGCTCCTGGGGCAATCCATGTATTAACGGCAGAGGTGCACAGTCCCACTACAGCGGTCCCAAAAAGGTGGGTGAGCAGCACCCTGAAGAGCATATCCAACAGGGTACATGGGCAGCTCACCCATGCCCTGCTCTACAGGAAACATGCCACTGACACCAATGAGAGTGTTTCAAGCTGCTGAACATCAAAGGAAATTTTGCCTTATCAGAGATGCCCGTTGCCCAGAGAGTTGCCAATGTTTCCACTCCATGTCTCATGCACCTCAGCCTTGTGAGGTGGTGGAAGGGGGCACCCTCCACTGTGATTCAACCCCCTTCATCCTTGAGTGAGCCGCTCGCCCACTCCCCCCCACCCGGTGGGATGGGGGAGAGAATTGGAAAAGCACAAGTGAGAAAAACTCGTGGGTTGAGATAAAAACAGTTTAATAATTGAAATAAAATGATAATAATAATAATAATACACAAAGCAAGTGATGCACAATGCAATTGCTCACCCCCTGCCGACTGATGCCCAGCCAGTTCCTGAGCAGCGGTCTCCATGCCCCACACAGCTTTCCCCCAGTTTATATACTGAGCATGACATCATATGGTATGGAATATCCCTTTGGCCAGTTTGGGTCAGCGTTCCTGGTTGTGCCCCCTCCCGGCTTCTTGTGCACCTGGCAGAGCATGGGAAGCTGAAAAGTCCTTGACTTAGTGTAAGCACTACTTAGCAACAACTAAAACATCGGTG
>NW_008824051.1:1506594-1521132 GCF_000699105.1 Pygoscelis adeliae
GCCAGGGTCTGAGTAGCTGCAGAGCATGTTGCTGGGGTCGGAGTGGTCGCAGAGCATGTGGCCGGGGTCTGAGCGGCTGCACGGCGTGTCGCTGGGGTCGGAGTGGCCGCAGGGCGTGTTGCCCGGGTCTGAGTGGCCGCAGTGCATGTCGGTTTACTGTCAGATCCGGAGACCTTCTCTGGCCTTTGAGGGTACTGAATGGTGTTGAACAGGGCTCGGGAGGCAGGGGCCGAGCTCCAAGTGGCCGCAGTGCATGTCGTTTTACTGTCAGATCCGGAGACCTTCTCTTGCCTTTGAGGGTACTGAATGGTGTTGAACAGGGCTCGGTAGGCATGGGCCAGGCCCCAGCATGTTGCAATGATCTGCATCTCTCTGGAGTTGCCAGGGTGACAGCATACTTTTTCCAAATATTCTACTAACTTTTCAGGATTCTGCACTTGCTCAGGGGTGAAGTTCCAAAACACTGGGGGTGCCCATTGGCCTAGGTACTTGCCCAAATGTCCTAAATGCCTCGCAGAGGGCACAAACTGCAGGGCAAAGCAGCTCCCTCCTGCTGCAGCTTCTGGCTCAGAAGAGAGCCGTGGAGCCAAAGGCAAGAGGAACAAGCTGCGTGAGACAGGGCCATCGCAGGGAGCCAGGGCCAAGATGCTCTACTCTGCCTCAGTTCACAGTATGCTTTGGGGGGAGGTTTTGCCTGGATCGGCCATCACTCCCAGATGGAAAACAGCGGGCAAAGCATCCTCCGGCACGGCACTCTCTCTTGGCTGCTTCCCCCATCCAAGGTCAGCCCTGTGCCAGGGAGTCTCCTCTCAGCACTGCTGCACCTGAAAAATGAGTTACTCTGAGACTGACATTGCAGTGTGCTCCCCCACACAGCTGCAGAGTGAGTTATTTAACTGCATAGGTATTATTGAAGTACAGACTCTAATGCCTGTTTTCTTTCCGAAGTGAAAAAAGGAGCATTACATCATGCCTATACTGAGAAACACTCCTTCCTTGAGGACAACAGCAGAAAGCTTATCTCAAAAAGCATGATTAAAATGCAAGGGTTCTGGCAGGTACGGATGGGAGAGGCTGGCTCCTTCCACCCCGGTGCTTGTGACCTCGCTCGCGTTGTTCCTCTGCTCCCCGCCCATGAGACATAACTCATTAGAGAGAGGATGGGGTGTGCGAGGGAAGTTTCGTGGTCCCACCTGCGTAAAAGCACCGAGGTGCCCAGCATCTCCTGGGGGTCTGAGGAGGGCAAAGGACTATGAGGCTTCCCACAACACACATTCAAATTTGGCATGGGAGGGTGAAAGGGGACCTCAGGGGATGCTCACATGGCTGGCTCTGAGCCACGGCCAGCCCTGCTAACCCATCGGAGGGACCTCATCACAGGCAGGTGATACTGAATTTATCCCATCTGCAAGCAATCTGCAAGTGCTCAGCATTTGCTGCTCTCTGCAGTCAACAGCATCTGAAAGGTACATAGGAAAAAAAATAGCTATAACCGGGCTGAGTCAGATCACTGACTGTGACTAGGGTTGTAGTTTCTCCTGTGCTATGTAAAAGATCCCCAGATTTCATTTCTACTGTCCGTGCTGTTGAAGCTGACAGGAGCTAGGATGCATTTAATACCAGGTGAG
This sequence comes from Pygoscelis adeliae, assembly GCF_000699105.1. Lineage (NCBI taxonomy): Eukaryota > Metazoa > Chordata > Aves > Sphenisciformes > Spheniscidae > Pygoscelis > Pygoscelis adeliae. The sequence goes on from NW_008824051.1 coordinate 1,508,223, forward strand.
AAGTTGGAGACAGTGCTGCACACATGAGTGAACTCTTATAGGAGTCTGACAGAAGAGATAGATACACTCAGAGCAAAAAGGCAGGCATTCATCTTGATATATCTTCTGTCACGTACTGCTGGAAATATGTCATTTTGTTGCTCTTTCTCCTCCCTCTCAAATAAGCAGTTCACCTAGAAGGAAATTCAGAAAAATAGATTAGTTTATTCCCAGCCCTATAATAGGTGCACATTCACTTCAGGATTTCTCTCTCTGTGCATTGGTGAAGATTTACACTATGCTTTCAAGGTTTTTTTTAACACATTTCCAGGTTTTTCCATTTATGGAATGAAAGACTAGTTATATCAATAAAAAGACAATGTGCTCTGGGAGTCAAGTCTGCTATACGGAGGTCACAACTCCTCTATAGGGGCCAGCTCTCTGCGGTTCTCAGTGACTCCTACAAAATGCTCCACATGCTCAGGAGGAAAAAGATCCTCAGAGTTGCCTTGGCAAGACCAAGGAAATAAGTATTTTCCATATGTCCTTGGACAAAAGCTGACACCCGGGTTACAAGTTTTGAATACAGACAATTCAAAAGGACTGCAGCGGTGGTGAATCACTGAAGATTTACCCTTCATCGATTTAATGATATCGGATACTGTATGGTGATTACACTGAGAAACTGGTATTAAATCTTCTTTAATAAGAAAACATTTTGAAATTTTCTGAATTGCTAGCTGTACCACTGTAATCTAGTAAAATACCAAGAATTTAAGTGTCATATATTGGCCTAGCATGTTCACACTTTATTTATGAATGATAACGATATAAGAGATGCTTTCTTTGAAAAATTTGAGAAAAGTATGAAAATTAAAACAGCAGCAGCAAAACCCCCACAAAATGAAACTTTAAACACCACCATGTTCCCAGAGCTATTCTTGGAAAGGTTGTCATATTTGTGTGAAATCTCAGGGAGGGAATGTATGCAAGCATTCTGCTCAGCATGAACTCCAAACACCCACCACATTGCTAGATTAAATGTAATAATATGTTCCGAAAGGGAGATACACTGCAAAGCAAATTACACAACCCTTCAGTGCATTTTGACACCCAGAAGGGAAAGGTGCCAGGGGAATGTTTTTTTCCCACCAAAAACACCAGATCCACAACAATGAACCACGAGGCTCCAAGAAAAACCTACAGCCAGGTTGCCAGCAGCAGCAAAATATGACCACAGAAGGGAGAAGTCAGTCTCCGAGGAAGAAGGGGCTCTCTGTGGGCTGGTTGCTCCCATCAGAGCTGTAGCTATTGTCTCCAGGACCGCAGGCAGAGGCTCTGCCCTGGGAAATATTTGTTTCTTCTTAGAAGCAGTGTTATTGAGCATATATGTTTTCTGAGGAATGAACTTACGTTTTTGTATAATAGGAAAATCTGGATGCAAAATGAAATTACCGCAGTTTGCTGCCTTTCCTACGGTAGGCTGGAGATGCATTCCAATGGGAGTGCCTGAATTTCATGAAATAATGAGCAAAGGAATATCTGCAACATGAAGTGTGCTTTGTTCGTGTGCTCTTAGCATATGTGGTTTTATTCCTTAATATTTCCTTCCTGTCATTGATCTTGTAAGAGTAATGAAGTCTTGAAAATAAAGGACATCCTACCGCACGTCCTCCATCACTGAAGCTTTCATGATATATAAGATTTACCATATGAACATACAGAGCATCACACTAGAAACACAATCAGAGTACAGGGTTAATCTTAACCCTGCAAAGGAACAAAACTATGGAACTCATTGCCTAAATCAAGGTGTAAATCTGGACAAAACAATCCAGTTCTCCATTAGGTATGCACATAGCATTTTCCAGGGCGCTAGAAGAGTATATTCTTCTCAGGGCTAGCTCAAGGCTCCTCAGCCCTTTTGCTGCCTCAAGGATGAGGACAAAAATAACTAATGCAGGCACAAAGCAGTATTGCAGTGAGAGCCGGCCAGCTCCACCCAGCACTGTTCCCCCTGGCTAAAACGAGCCCAACCAATTTTCAAAAAAACTCTTTCGTCTTTATCATCTGCTTGACTGGAGGGTCACAGGAAAAATTAGCCTTTTTTTAAAATATTTCTACACATTACATTATTGCTTTTCTTCTAGAATCTGAAGTGACTGGCCTGTCTTTATTGGAACAGATGCTCTATGGCATCGAATCTTGTATTAATTAATTGTCTCCCTCCAATTAATCAGTGTGTCCATTCCTGTAGGCAGGTTGGGGAATTGTGGTTTACAGACCTGGGCAGCCTTCTACATTCAGCTCGCTGGGGGTCTAAAAACTGCAAGGAAATAAATAATCTGGTACATAACAAATACCTAACAGGGACTGGCATCGAGACTATTTCTACCAACTCCTGCATGCGAGTTCAGACAAATGAAGGCCCAGAATACTTGCCATGTGGCTTTTATTAATGATCTTGAAACAAATCAATGAGATTCTGACACCAGAAATTTGTGCTGCTCTGGAGGCAGCTAAATTATTCCATTTGCAATTTCTGCGGAAGATTTGCAGTCTCTAATAGATCTCAGAGAAAATCCTGCCGGAGCTAGTTAGGAACCAGAAACCAGCTGAGTATCACATGACTTCTGAGTATGATGGAAAGTCTTTCTCACTGCTGGGTGGAAGGGAGTTACTGAATTTAATTATTTCAAGCTGCAATCATAAGAAGAAAAAAATTCAGATATCTTTGTCTTTGCTTCACCACACAGGGAGAGAGAAAGAAAAAAAAAAAAGGAAAGGGCTTAATTTGGAACAATTGTCAAACTGTTCTAAAAGGGTTCATTAATGTTGTTAACCGAGTCTAAGTCAGTGTAAAGAGGAATGCTTTAAATGTGTGAATATATTCAACATCTCGTCTGCGTATGAGAGCCGGTCGTTTATGGTGACTGCCCTGTAAGGACAGATACTCGCCGGAGCCAGGCCTGCATTAAGCTGCAAACCCTTCTTCCCAGAGCGTGCACATCTCGTTGTCTCAAGCAGAGATGCTCTGCAGAGATGCTCTGCCAGCTCAGAGGCAAAGGCAGACACATTAATGATGTATTAGTGCACCAAAGACTGTTGTTCTAGGATTCAAAGCTGTGCTCCAGTGATGTGGTGTAGCCACAGGAGGCTTGTGCTGAATATTGAGGTTACACGAGGATTTTTCTTTTAAAAGTAATCTCATTCTCCGTTTATTTTGCTTGTTTTCAGTGTTTTGTTGGATAGCTTGGGAAATAACAGATATTTTTTTTCTTCTCAATGTCATGATTGATCTGAAAACTTATAAGAAATTTGTTTCGGGTCAGATCAGAATATTTACACTTTTACCTAAAAAATGACAAAGAAAAACTGTAGAAAATATATATTCTGGATTAAGTAAAAAATGTCATATTTGACCTAAAAATCAAATGCTTTGGATATAGTTTTCTGTTATATAATCAGGTCTTATATTTTAAAACAAAATTTGTATTAATTTAGAATGAAAAATAACGTCTTGTGGAAATTTTAAAAAATAATGTAAAGTATTGAAAAAAACCTTTTCATTTAAAAAATAGTTAATAAATTCAAACCAAACATTTCATTGGTTTTAGTTCTTCAAAACCATGTTTTTTTCAGTAAATTCATTGTCAGCTATTTTTTTTTTCTTCCTTTTTTTTTGGTTGGTTACTAATTAACAGCAATGGAAAATTTCTGGTGCCACAAAAAGGGAGAGGTTATAAAAATTGCGGTGATCACTGTTGTAAGCACACAGCACAGGTCACTGATAATTCCGTCGATCTCAAGAAAAACCACAAGTTAGCCCCGTCTTACAGATGGCAAACATGGGGCACAGATCCTTGGAATCACTTGCTGTGGTCATGCAGGGCATCTAAGGCTTATCAGGCAGCACAGCCCAGGAGGAGTGGAGCTGTAGGGAGGAACATCTGAAGACCAGAGGTCCATGATATTTGTGTGCAGTTCACAACACCCACATGGACAGTCCTTGATATTTATTTATTTATTTCTAGTCTGGTCCGATAGAGCTGAAGCCACATTCACAGACAGAGTGCATTAGGTGCATGTCTCTAGTTTGCTCTGAAAAGGCCACGTGGTCCAAGACTACTCCACGTGGGAACCAAAAGTAGAGTGAAGAGGGATGGTCAGGAAATTCATTCCAAAACACACCCTGTTTCTGCTCACAAATGCTAACGCAGATACTACATTGCGTGTAATAAGAGAGCCCAGGTCTCTGAAATGCTAATTCTGGCCTCATTTATATCATCTTCTCACTTCTAACTTGCAAGAAGTCTATTGTGAGATGGTTTGAGTGTTTCAGCAGTACTAGCCAAAAAACGTAAGTTCCAGAAATAGTGGTAGTTGCAGTCAGTCAACAGTTACTACTCATTGCCAGAACATGTGGGCTGTCCCAATTCCATTTTTCAAACACACAGTTTTCTTGGTGACATCACCATTATCATGACTATTTATAAAAGGATTTGAAAGCGCATACCAAGGAAAGAATAATTGCTTAAGTTAAGAATAATACTGATACAAAATCAAATAGATATGAGTGAACCAAGAACAAATTCAGACTGGAAATTGGAAAACTGGTTCTGATTAACCAAAAAATGAAACTGTGAAGCAGTCTAAATGCAAGATAATGGGAGCTTGGACCTTCCGTTGTTTCAAAATGAGGATGATAAATTTATGGAAGGGATTGTATGAAGAAGGGATTAAAACATAGGATTGCTGTATCAGCCCTGAGACCTCCAATTTCTCAATATCTGCAGGGCAGAGAGTTGATCAGAGCTTGCTTGTTAATAGTGCTTGGTCACACTTTATTTATTCTGCACTTACACATGCCTCAAATCTCCAAGAGTACTAGGACAGGGGATGTGGGAGTCTTTTGCTCCTGAAGGGCTGGGCTTTTTCCACCTTCTTCTGAAGCACAAGAGCTTGTCCACAGGAGACAGTATAGTGTGTGCTCAGTGATATTAAAATCCCCCAGGTGTCCAGCTGGTCTGTTTCCCTCATCCGTTCAGGGTTGTGGTGGTTTAACCCGGCAGGCAGCTAAACACCACGCAGCTGGTCACTCACTGCCCCCCCACCCCGGTGGGCTGGGGGGAAGACTCAGGAAAAAAAAAGAGTAAAATTTGTGGGTTGAGATAAATACAGTTTAATAGGACAGAAAAGGAAGGGAAAATAATAATAATAATAATAATAATAATAATAATAATAGAATATACAAAATAAGTGATAGTGATGCACAATGCAATTGCTCACCACCTGCCGACCGATGCCCAGCCAGTTCCCCGAGCAGTGGCCACCACCCCCCGGCCAACTCCCCCCAGTTTATATACTGAGCATGACGTCACATGGTATAGAATGTCCCTCTGGCCAGTTTGGGTCAGCTGTCCTGGCTGTGCCCCCTCCCAGCTTCTCACTGGCAGGGCATGGGGAGCTGAGAAGTCCTTGACTAGTGTAAGCACTACTTAGCAGCAACTGAAACATCGGTGTGTTATCAATATTGTTCTCAGGCTAAATCCAAAACACAGCACTGTGCCAGCTACTAGGGAGAAAATTAACTCTATCCCAGCAGAAACCAGGACAGGGTTTGTCCTGCATCATCTGGTTTGGAGTCGAAACCATTTTTCTCCAGATCAATTTGCAATGATCATTGTTTCCTGGCTGACTGCTTTTAGTTTCTTTGTTTTCGATCTTTTTCTGTTGCTTGGTATGGCCTACTTCGTGACAGTCTGGGAGTTTTCTCCAGCTGAAACCTCACTTTTGCAAGACTTGGAACACTAGAAACACCTTCAGCTGCCCTGTGGCACACTGTATTTGGAGGTTTTGGTCTTTTACCACATTTCTTCAGTTTGTTTTGTAGCTGGTGAGGAAAGGAACTGTACATGCAAGAGGTGTTCAGTGGTTCTTTATAATAAAGTGCCTAAAACATGGTTGTCTGTGATGGGGAGGGACGGGTTGTGAAGACACAGCTGGTTCCTTGCAGTCCCACCTTCCTGCGTGGCAGCATTGACTCACTACGCGCTATTTCAGGCTAAGTAAACAATAAATGTAAGAGCTGAAGGAGATGCAAGAGCTGAAGGAGATGTAAGAGCTGAAGGAGACACTGGGACAATCACTTGTAGTTTCGACCTTGACTCTGTGTCTGTGGTGAGTGGAGATGAAACCCAAGATCCAAACAGTACTGAACTCTGGCCAAAACCAGAGTCTGACAGCAGATTTGTGATAAAGTGCAGGTTTTTTAATTTCTAGGTACACTTAGAGTTTATTCTGTGTGCACCACTGCATGACACATCTCTCCTGAAAGGTACTTGTACAATTTGAAGGCAAAGCCAATGAGGAGTACTGACTATGACTAACATTACGGGGTTATGCTACCCAAGCAAAAGGGACCTTCTCTTCTTTACATTTCTCACGGATTCTGCCAGTGGTGGATCATGTCAAAGTATCACTGAGCACTTTGTGCACATGCGTTATTCAAGACATGCACTTTTTTGTGATAACTTTTACATGGAGGAAGCAGGGACTGGTAAATTGTACTATGTAAACAATATGCGGAGAAATTATTGGTATGTACACAGTGATAACATTAGGAAATAAAGGTGCTACCAAAATTGATTGATACACCTTAATAATGCCTTTCCACTTTCCTAAGGGAGGAAGAATAAAATGGAACTGAGACTTTCCTGTGTTAGAGATGATATTTTGTGAGTTCATATTTCCTTTCAATCACTTTCTAGAAAAGGATTTTGCGCCGAGAGTGTAATCTTCTCTTAAAGAACTCTCCTAGTGCGTTTCGCTTTATGAACTGACATTAACTGTTATTAAAACACATATTTATTTACATGGAATTGAAAACACTCTCATTTCATTTGACTTCTACAAGTATATGGTAATAGTAAATGTATCGGGTCACTGCTCTCTTTGCATGATATTATCTCTTTTTAGATTCTGCTTGCAAATATAGGAACAGATTAGAGCAAAATATATTTTAATACATAGCAAAACACAAAGTACTTCAAAATAAAACCATTCTTTTCCAACTGCTTTTTTTTATGAGTTTTGCCTAAGGGTTTGATTTCATAAAAGCTAGATAGGTGTTCTGCAGTTTTTGCCATCCAGAGACTTTTATTGCGGGGATGGAGATTGTAAAGGTGTTTTGAGATTTACAAGCTGAGCACTTGTGTTCATAAGAAAGAACCACTTTCCCATAATGGCAAAGTTAAATCTGTACAGGATCATTAAAATTCTGGAGGAGGAAAAAAACAATTAATGTGATTCTGTCGGTGTAAACAGCAGTACAAATGAACTGCTTTGTCAGAAGAGCCCAACCTTTCACTGTACAGACACCCTCAGCTGCCCTTAAACCCAGGCCTTCCTGCGGATTCCCACTATTTTGCCAACTGAGCCTACTCACCTCTTCAGGCTGAAACCCCTGCTCATTTAAAGCAATGAGACGTTCCTCACTTCTAAGATTTTAAGGCCAGGAAAGCAATTCTGACAGCGGTGTCTGCATGGCACGAGCCAAACTCACCGCACCATCTGCAGCAAACCTATAGCTTTGGTGCACTTGTGCCAAGTCCCCTGGAAAGGTGACTGAGCGTGGTTAGAAATCTAAGCGGCATAGTGACCCCAACATAAGATGCCTACATAGGTGATTATTTCTCTGTTGAGGGGGGGGAGAAAGAAAAGCATGCATTTATATATTTATGTCCATCCTGAATACTCTCCCATCTCTGTTCTCACTCTTTTTTCCTGCTGCATTACAGAACTGGCTTTTACCAGCATCTTCTTCTCCTCTAGGTAGACATATACAATGAACAGCTCGCCTCTTTACCTTGCATAAACTAGACACACCCTAGTAAAAAAAACAACTTTAATCTCTCCTTTAAAAAAAAGTTTAATGGCAATTCAAGCTGTCTGCGCAGTGAATGATTGGGCCTTTCTGATGAGAAGCTCACTTGCACTGCAGGTTTACTATCTTCAGGGCATGTTTTCAGACTTGCACATAATCTAGTCGCTCTTTTCTGAACCCTCACCAATTTCTCAGTGTTTCACAGTCAGAATATCAGGACAGGGTGCAGTGCAGTGTTAACCACATCACTGCTGCTCCACAGAGAGCTACTGCCGCACCCCCGTCTGCTCTTCACAGCCTCTCCTCTGTACACCTAAGCACTGCACCCACCCGCTCTGCCTCAATAGCCCGGCTGGCACACATGTTCAGTGCACCTTCCACTACAAGCCCTGAGCAGATCTCGGCGTTACTGCATTGGAAGATACAATGCTGTTAATGAGACGCCCGTCATGCTTCCTCCCTAGACACATCACCTTGCATGCCTGCCGGTCTCCCCTCCAAGTTATTGACCGCTCCACCAGTTTCACCACCACTGCAAGCTCTATAGATGATGGTTATTCTGAATCATTCATAAAATTGCTAAATAATAAATAATAATTGCTGAATAGTATTAGATTGGTAGTTGCTAAAGTGTTAAACCAGTACTGGAATGAGCTCTTGTGGCGAGCCGACAGACATACCCTCCTTTGGACAACAGTTTTCCATTCAGTTACATTTTGCAATTTAGCAGATTAATTGGCATATGATCCACCTGGTAAGGGCCCACCATGATATTTGCAGACTGCCAATATTTTCATCAAGATAGCAGATTTCAATTGTTTTGCAGAAATCAAAATGTACTGCATTGACATCATTAAGCTGAGCAAACTGATGTTTCATAAACCTACAGCAATACTTCTGCTATTATTTTTGATTCATTACTTATGGATCCTCTTCTATTTTTACATGATGTCTCCTCCAGAGAGTTGCTAGATTAATTGGTCTATAATTTGCTGGGTCATTCAATTTACCCTTTTAAATTGTGGCATAATATTAGCTCTGGCATGCCTCAGCCCTCATGCTCCAAGACTTGCTGGAAATCAGTGCAAGCAGTTCATAAATCTCCTCAGGCAATCCTTTCAATGTTTCTGGATGCAAGAACTATAGTCCTGAAATTTTAAAATGTTTAACTTCAACAGTTGCTATTTAACATCCTCCCTAATTAAGAACAGAAGAGAAAGTGTTTGTTACCATGCTGAGATAGGAAACCATCATTCTGTTTCTTTCTGACCATAAAATGAACAATTATTGAATAATCCTGAGGCAAAGCTTTCGGGGAAAGTTAATACCTTTATTAGACTAACGGATAGTTTTAATCATACTCATAGCAAGTCTAATAAAAGATTTTATCACTCCCTGTAAAATTTGCTTTACCTAAATCTTTAAACTATCATGGCTCCAACAGCACCGTTATGAGAAAAATTCTAGTTTTTAGTATCAAGACTGATAATTTTATCATCCTTGTCTATGACTCTCCATGTACCAATGCTAAGGTTTCATCTGTTCCTCATACATTTAAGGAATCCCTTTAAAACAAAGAGGTTTAGGCTGTTCAGCATTGTCTTTAGCCTCTTTTATCAATTTTCTGAATTTCCTGTTAAATTTAAGAGCCTCACATTCCAATTTGTTATATGGGAATGTGCATGAACGTGTATACATGTATTTGGTTTCACATAAAATCGCTGCTCTCACTTCTAATCTGCAGCAGGTTGTAGCCTGTTTTTCCCTGACTGCTGAATTGCAGGGGCTTGAAATTTAATAAACCTTTCTTGAAGAGTTCTCTATTATTGTTTGTACTCTGGTGTTTCAATTTTTCTCATTATGATTTTGTCTTTTGAGAATTATCCCTTTTTAGATCAGAGAGGAAGCGAGGAAGAGAGATTGCTGGATATATCTGTCTTCCAGTTAGGATCAGCAAATGTAATTGGGTTTGATCACTCACATTTCAACAATGCTTTTTACTTTCTTCTGCAGTAACCAAGTCACCTTATCCAACAGAATAATATCTAATACAGGGTTTTCTTAATGATATGTAAAACAGGTTTTTCTTTTGTTCTTAGAAAACTACCTACCATTTTTAGAAACTCTAAGGTCACGATGTGAGTGGAAGAATGTACATTCTCCAAAATTTGACTTCCTCTGCTTATTGCCTCTGCTTACCTCACTTAGATTATAAGGGGATGGTCTCGGTGACCTACAAAGGTCTTTCGCCTTCACTCTTTCTCCTCCATTCAACCACAGCCTCCTAGCCCTTCTGTATGTAGCCCTGTGACCATCAGCATATAAGAGCTCTTAGCCTTTTAGAAATAAATCACTCTGGGGTACAAATGGCATCTTTGATGCAGAGAGCTCCTCCCAGCCTACCACAAGCACCCAAAATACACACACACCCCTGCTGCCCACTTTAATGTTCCTGCAGAGACTATGGCCAGTATTTGGGTACTCCAGCTATCTTGGTCTTCCAACCAGTTCTCACTACTCCTGATGACATCCAATGTCTTTTCACAAATGGGAATGTGTAATTCCTCTTGTTTATTACCCAAGCTTCCTGTGTTGGTAGAAAGGCTGTTAAAGAATTGCTTTTCTTTAAATGCCTCGGTGCTTTGGTTCTTTACATTGCTGTAACCTTGAGTTTAAGTAATATGACTTGAGCAAATGTACAGTGTTAGTGCCCCTTAATTCACTCTCATTTTTATGCTGGTTTAAAATCTTTGGGGTCACTTTAGTCAGGTAACTCCCCAGAAGCTGGACAGCCATCTTAGACCCAAGGCAACTCACACGCCTTCCAGCCCTCCCGCTGCGTGCACTCCCCTGTCACCCCCTCCGGTGTGCTGTCACCTGCAGCTCTGCAGTGCCAACACACACACAGGTATAAAATGCTCCCTCTCTCACTTAAGAGACACTTAAAAGTAATGGTGTGGAGAATCATGCTCAAAACCCTTCTTAAATGTACTTCCTCCTGTATCTTCATGTCTCCAGTCTATGTCCTATGATGCTTAAGCCCAGAGGTCCCCTCCTCCTCCAAAGTTCATTCGCTGAAGAAAGCTCTTCTGTATGTCCATATAGCATGGTGACATATACTTATTACACCAAAATTATTAACCATGCTGGTTTTGCTGACTACTCTTTGTGCAATTCACTGCTGCAGCACATATGAAGTGCCTCCAGCCCCATTAATCACATCATTTCCTTATGATGTTTGGCATTACGACCACCAGGATATGACCCACAGCTCCTCTAATATCTGCAGGTTATGGGCAAGCCACCTTATCACGAGGCACACTTGCAGCATCAACAGAGACCTGAAAGACTAAATATTCATTCTTTAATATATGAACCCACATGGAGAGCTCCACCCTCCCCCAAGCACTGTTCCTCGGGGTCTCACTGCTGTTATAAATAAACTGCATGGTGGCTATTTTGCTTTCACAAACTGGTGTTCCTCAGGCGGTTCTGCACAGCCTTGAGATGAGCTGTAGAGATTAGCTCTGGGTGTGCAGCCCTCAGGGATGTATTGTTGTCAACTTTTCTCATTTTTTTTTTGCAAAGGAGAGGAAATTTGACAAGTGCATCTAGTCCTGATAACAAAGCCATTGTGGGAAATCAAGTGAGAGCGGTGCCAGTTGCTGTGTTGTGTCTCCCTCTGTTCCCTTGGTACTTATGAGTCTATTTAAATTCTTTCTCGTGTCCATAGACAAAATGTGGGACACGTCATACTTGCAAAAACCAGCCTCCTCGTCTTCATGAGCAAGCCATTGCAGAATAGTAGCTGGGCTAAAGAGCCTGGGTCTCTGACTGAGGGGAATGGCATCTTGCATGTTTTAGCACGGCCACCAAGAAAAAGTATTTGCATTTTAAGACAGCAGCAGGATAAATCCTCCCCTGGCTCTCTACAGTAAACAAATATTATCTTCAGCAAAAAAAAAGGATAGATTTGCAGATAATCAGTTCAGTGTGAGTTCTTAGTACAGCACTGTGGCTCTGGACAATGTAGTCATCAGGTGCATAATTAAAGAGTGTTGATAGAAGTAGGGAGCTTAGATTTTCTCTGCATGTGAGACTTACCCATCTGTGATGGAAATGCTGTGTCTGTCACTCAAAAAAACTCTGAAAACTTAGAAAAGATTCCAAGAAATTTCCTGAGAATATTTGGGGGACCTGAAAGCACATTTAAGAACAACCATTTCCAGGGGCTCAAGCTATTTATCCCATCAGGTCTGAGGGGTTACTAGCATAGGTCCTAAAAATTCCTACCTGGGGAAAAAGAATTTGAGCAGATCTCAGTCTGTTTCCTAGCAGTCAAATGCATCAAAGATCAAAAGGCTAGAACCTGAAGCTAGAAAAAATGAGACTCAAAACCCAGTGTAGTTTTTAAACAATGTTTGTACTTAATCACTGGACCAATTTACCCTGGGTAAATTGGATTCTCCATCACAGGAAAGTGTTGCATTAAAAGGGGAGGGTTTTGTTTGGTTTCACTAATAATTCAAATAAGCATTAACTCAGGGCCATCTTGTGACCTTGATGGCTGCTTTTAACTTTTCAGTCTGTTGCTTTCCTGTTCCTGACCTGCAGAAGAGGTGGAGAGCTGTCCTGCCTTCTGCCACTCAGCCCTCCCGCCACGGCCAGCGCAGGGACATCCACAGGAAACCTCAGCAGGCACAGAAAGGGACCGCAGCCACAGCATCCCCTTCGCCAGCCACTGCAGGCAGGGGAGCCACTCAAGATCATCACATACAAGTCTGTTCATGCCCTTATTCCCTTTTATTTCGTTTCCTTCAATACATAGTGCTCAGCCACTTCTGAATTTACATCTCTATGGGGTTCAGCTCCTTCTACACCTACCTCACGCTGGCATATTTTTTCTTGAAGTGGGTAGTACAGACCTTTTGTCACTCAGCATCCCTACCTATAGCAACAGTCTCAAGCTTATGGCTTCAGTAAGAAAACCAGGCAACGTAACGAGGCAAACAGCAAAAGTGCCTTTTAATTCCCACATGACTATTC
>NW_008824051.1:1521222-1556216 GCF_000699105.1 Pygoscelis adeliae
GTTACCCCTAGGTGGCAGGAAGGCTCAGCCATCCTCCCTCTCCCGTTCGCCTCGGTAGGGCAGAAGCCCCTTTTTAGGGGCCTGTTTAGACACAGGCATACTCAGGAAGGTCAAGGCAAACCTGCTGCAGGCAGGAAGCGATGCACATAATTTATAGCATACTCCATCTGCAAGAAGATGCTAAGATGGCTTCAGGGTCCTAACACATAGGCTCTGCAAGATTTAGCTGGCGTGACAGAGGACGCTGCCTTTTCCACCTGCCTGTCCTCCCTGATTATTCCTATCACCAAAGCAAGAGTGCAGGAGACAGAGAAGGTCCAATTCCCAGCGCCACAGTTCATCGACTCGAGAGTTAATCCAAACTGCAATTGATTGTTCAAGCAATTAATAAGACAGAGTGATAACTGCAGCACTGCAGAGAGGCTGAAGGCAGGCCAAGTTATGACCCTGCTGGAAGAAGTCTCCAGCTAGAGAGGTGAACAGACTGCTAATCGGTTAAATCTTCCCAACATGAATCACCGGAGTTTGTGCAGCAGAGTCTTTAATTCACTATAATTTAATTCTCCGAGGCATAAACTACAGAGATCTACAGCCACTTAAAACTCCTGAGTGAGAGCATCCAGGCATGCTATGAATTTTCCTGTGTCTTCACACCTTCAGTTCAATTTCTACCTCTCATGTAGATGTGGACCAAGAGCCATATAACTGCTTTTCAGGCTCAGCCTCATGCAAACTCCCAAGAAGAGGTCTGACCGCACAGTGTCTCAACACTTTGACCAGAAACGCGTTTTTTTAAAATCTGTATATGTGACTCCTGCCCTGCTTTGCTGATTACATCTTTTACCAGTCTTGCTGAGAGAGGGGCATTTTCCACTCAACACTGTTTTTGTGATTGGGTGTGAAGTGCTTACCAGTCTTATTTGGACTTGATATTGTCTTCTGCAGAGATTTTTTTACTTGGTGTCAGTATATAGCAGAGTTCCAGCTGACGTAAAAACTGCAATTCCTTGCATCTGAGAAGTGTATAAATTTTGAATGCATAAGGTCTTAAAAATGGAGTGTCCTTAATGAGGTATGGGTCGTAAGCACTTCTGCTATTTCTCCATATCACTAAAAACTACTGTGAAGATTAAGGCAGCGAGATTCAGAAATGTATTTTAATGATTATGGGTAGTTTATGTAAGAATTGTTATTTTAGATGCATGCTGCTGGATACATACCTGAAACCTAGCTGAGTTTTAAGAATAGCATATCTTTTGATTTGTCTTTTATACAAAGCCAATTGATATTTTTATAGAAAGCTAAAACTGGGCTTTAAGATCAATGAAATCTTTTATATTTAAAACTATAGCTGCTACAATTATCCTTATCTTGTCCCAGAATTTTGCTTCTTTTAAACTGTAAGGACGGTGCTTCCCTATACAATCATTTATAGGGAGATGGTAAGGAAATATTTAACTCCAGTAGTATTTCATCAAGCTTATGAACGTTACTATGCTTTTATATTTACTTCAGAGATTTGGGTTGTTTATGTTTAAGAAAATAATTTTTTTTCATACAACACCAGTATACCACTCTGAGTTTGTAGAAGTTACCACAGCTCAAAAGTGGCTGATCTGTACCAGTCAGGAATTTACACTCATATATGTAAATCAGCTCCTGCATTAATGCAATGAGCAATTCTGTCTGTTCTTATTTGATCCTTTATAGAAGAGGAAATATTGAAAGTAAACCAGGAATATCACATTAGAAATGTCAGATGCAATTGGAAGGCAATCAGCAGGCCAGATTAATCAACTATTTCCAAATTCCTTCAACTGACACCTTTTCTGCAAAAATTTAGTGATGGCGTCCAAGAAGAGGGAAAACAATTTGGCCCATAATGCCCACAACAGCTGATGAGCCTAGGTGCTCCAACACTTTGTAGTAGCTTTGTTGGCCCATCAGCTTCCACCTCTTCCATAACAAACCTGCAACACAGCTGTCCAAACCACTGTTAGAGAGCTAGAGAGAGGATCCGTACCACATCAGCACTTCTGCAGCGTCCACCCCTGTCCACGCTTTTGCCACTTGCCTCACTATAGCTGAGGACCCACTACCTCGCATTTTCTATAAGGTAGGAGCACGGGTGCAGCAGTTACCAAGTACAAGCTAGAGCAGCTTTGCCCTTCCTCTCCTTGCATCTGTCTAGTTCTGCTGTTAATAAGCCTTCGTATCTCAAGAAACAAACATCTTTGGAAACAAAGACTTAGACTTTGTCCTGATTTCACTCTAGTTCCCTGCTGACAGATACTGTGAACAAGCTCTTACAACTTGTCTCACTTTTCTGATTAAAAGCATTATCTTTATGTGAGGCTAGAATTTAATGCATCAGATTGGACTCCAGCCATAGCTAAGTGACAGTGTTTGCTAGATAAGTATCCTGAAAGCTTTGCAGAGGGTTTGCTCTTCTGAAACAAACCGTAATGATACCATAAATAAAGAGTGGCACACAGGAGGGCTCAAAGTGGATTTCAGCCTTAGTCGAGTGATAAAAGGGCAGCACCTTTTAACTAGGATACAAAAAACCTTTCTGTAAGGGGTCCTCCAGAAATGAAATCCAATAAACACTCACAATTAAAAGAGAGAGAGAAAAGCAAAGGGCCGTGCAAGGACAGTCAGTTTTCCCAGGTAAAGTGGAGGCAATAAGAGAATATGCAAAGTACCCAGTTATAAGAAAACACATATGAGCACATCAATCACTTTAAACCATAATCCTCAAGCAAATACTACTCTTTTTCTTACCTCTAAAAATAGAACTAGATCTTTAACCATGTCAGAGGAGTAGATAATAACCATCAGGAACCCGCAGAGACTTGACTACCAGCATGAAGATTTTCCTCTGTATGAGAAACAGCACAATTTTAGCTTTCCAAACATAAATGGGAAATAGCATAGGGGAAATCATAGTCTGCTGAGGGGAATATTTTTTCAGGGCGGGATAATAATAGTTTTTTCAGCCTATGTCACACATATAATTGGTTCTCTTTTGTCATTAATGAATTTCTCTCTCTGGCTTTACACTGAACTTGACCTCATCAACAAAGGTAATCTAACAAAAAATAATACACTTTACATTAGTAAAATCGTCCATTTGGATGGATGTGTGGGAGAGGAGAAGCAGACCTCTGGAAGAAAGATCTCCTCTCCCATATATCTGTATAAATGAATGATTTTACTAATGTAAAGAGAGGTCTACCACTGTTAAGCCTTGTCAATGAGATCAGAGACAGGGCCCTGCTGTCTGCTCCTTAAAGTATATTATTTTTTGTTAGATCACCTTTGTTCATAACATGGCCATTGAAAATTTAATGTCCTTACATATATCACTGTCAGACTTTATTGCACAGTCACGAAGGAAAGTAATTTCATCAAGTGATAGACTATGAAGGCTACTAAATATAGATTTATTGGAAATTCCTGTTGAAGGTAAGTGAATCCTTTTTGCCAGCTGGAATAGAGAGCTACAGTCAAGTTATTTTCTTACCTGTCTATCATTTTCAGTGTACAGAAAATGATGACTGCTGAGTTCTAAAATTAGATTATCACTGCAGTGCCTATAAGCTTATTTTTAAGTACCCAGTGTTCATCTTACCTCTGGAAGGAAAGCAGTTTTAGTCTCTAGACTAAACATTTGGCCAGAACCTACCAATTAAAACAAATTAGAAAAAAAAAAATCCCCGTTTCAACAAAAGTCCAGTTCCTACCTCCTATACTCAGCACATTGTTCCCAAGCCCGAACTCAAGTGCTGGTAATCAGCAAGGTGATGGAGGGCATGTGAAGATGACCATAGCTCTGCACCGTTAGAGGACAGGCAAGCAAACACCTGCCAGCAGAGGCACCTCAAAATGCAGTCTGGGCAGCTGCGGGAGCAACAGGGTGGCACACAGGCACGCGGTGCCATTCCTTGAAAGGAAGACATGCACCGACTGACCAGAATAAGACTATCAATAAGCCAACTGGGGTGTCACAAGTTGCTTTTGTCTCCATTTCTCACTGCGAACCAGAAAGACCGGAGGGGGGGCACATGGAGGC
Organism: Pygoscelis adeliae; assembly: GCF_000699105.1. Lineage (NCBI taxonomy): Eukaryota > Metazoa > Chordata > Aves > Sphenisciformes > Spheniscidae > Pygoscelis > Pygoscelis adeliae. The sequence continues at coordinate 1,525,298 of NW_008824051.1, forward strand.
TGCAGCAGGCAGTGGCCAGCCAAAGCAGACCTGCCATGGAAGCCCGTGGTCAGAGGAAGGGTTGCTGTCACTGCCTGATCACCATGTTCCTCCTGGTGCCCGATTTTTTGCCAAAAAGGTCTGGGTCTATAGCAATATCCTTGTTGGGGATCAAGGTTTCTGCTGCTGGCTGTGTAGCTGATAGTTGTCTCTTTTGCAGATAGTTCAGCACTCACTGAAGGTTGCTTTGGGCAGCATTTAAAATGGAGCCAGGATGGACTTTAGTAGGTTAGAACCAAGATTTGGTAAATATATTTTCCTTCTAATATACCAAGGGTTTCCTTTAAAATAATCACCAGCATATTTTATTTCCTAATTTTTCTGCTGCCGCTTTCTTGTTACATGAACTGTCTCATCAGCTGATGCCATACAACCTCACCTGTTTGCATCCATGACCTTCAGATTTACTCTCCATGGGCTACTCCTGTAACAAGACACAGTTACGTATGCTGCACTGTAACCAGTGGCACACCTGTGACTCCCAGAGCCAGGAGAAGAAGGCATGAATAAAGAAGCCAAGTGTTTCATAGTGCTCTGACAAAGAGTTAAGTAACCCAAAAGCCCAGCATCATGTGCATCTTCCTCTCTATCACCGCAGAGCTGACCACAGCGTTGCTGTTGCCTGCCCGCTGCTGCTGGGGCCAGGGCCGATCAGCCCTGAGCAGAGGGACTGAGCACATCCGAGCCCAGGACTAGGGCTGCTGATGGGGAAAGTCTGTCTTGCAAGTGATCAGCAAGCACAACAGAGGAAGACTGAGTTTAGATGTCTGGAATCAGATTAGAGGATTGTGCTATTCATTTTGCTTTTTCCTTTTCTATTATTTCTTTGTGGGCAGGCAGAATTGTCCCTCTAGTCTGAAAAAAGCTGCAAGACATCAGCCATCCATGCAGAACTTTGCTTGTATGTTGGTGGCTGAAAATGCTTGTGCAAATCCCCAGGATGTCAGAATTTGACCCTTTCTGCCACTGAGGAAGAAGTGACGTGATTCACCGAAAGCTCGAGACCCCTCCAGTGGAGAGGGTGCCCTTGCCTGAGTGCTCTCGACAGCACAGTTCTATTGCCTGCCCACAGGCAGCCCTGAGGCTGGCCTTGCTAGGGCTCACCAAAGGGCCATCCAGCTCATTACCTCTGACAGTGGCCAAGAGCAGATGCTTACAGGAGAACACAGAAACAGAGAGAAGCAGACAGCACTGCTTCCCAGTCGCCAGGGATGTCCTGAGGAGAGCTTTCTGAGCTGGCTTCCTCACGGTCACTCTGCCCACCCATCTCCATCTCACCAGAGTAGCTGCTGGTCGACTGACCAGCAGGCAAAGGAGGATCCGTGCTCCTTTGTATGCCCCTATTTCTTCTAATATGTTTCCCTGAGACACTCACACAGAGGAGGAGAGGGAGGTGGTGGCTGATGTCCATTACTGTCCTGTGGAGGAGAAGGTGGAGAATCACAAGGGAACAGATGTGCGGTGGAAAGGAGTAGGTGATCTGGAAATAAGCTGCAGGGGACAAAGGTAGTGAAATGGTATGTGGGACAACCAAAGAAGAACTGTAAATCAAAAAAAAAGAAGAGCAAAAGAAAATTAAGAAGAACGAGAAATGAGGCATGAGGGGAGAAGGGGGATAAAGAGAAGAAAAATTGTACCGATGCAAAAGAAACGGATGAAATAATAAAGACTTGAACCACAGGTGGAGAGAGAAGGCAGTGAAAGAGGAAGAACTGGGAACAGCTTTATTTTAACTGACAATTGCTATCCTTAAACTCTCTGATAAAGTGATACTCCCAAGCAATTCCACTCAGTGCACGCTCATTGGGTGCTAGCTTTAATTTCAGTGTTTCTTCACATGTGTAGTGAACACACAAAATAATGGCAAACAGCAGACATCCAGCCTTTTCCCGTGCTCATGCACATGCAGCCCTGAAAGTTGGATTCTGCCCTGAAACACAACCCACGGGTACCAATTTCCGCCCACTGAGTTTGAAGGGATCCGAAGGTGCTTCTCTTCCTCAGGATAAAGCTAGCCAATGTGGTGACATGGTGACATCGCTTAATCCAGAGCTGAAGGCCCCAGCCAGCTGTAGAAGAAAGAGCACCTCACTGTCAGCAATATCACACTCACGGATTTTGGTCTCAAAGTTATGTTCAATCATCCGCTCTTTTACTGATAATTACTCAGATCAAGATCATGAAACTGAGGTTATAAACTGATACGTACAAAAAGGGAATTCATTTTAGAGCATTTTAAGTTTGCTCAGGAATATGATTCTTTGTCTCCCCTGTCTTGCACCACAGTTACGCATGGCCCTTGCACAGTAGTAGGTTTGATAAAGAAACTTGCTACTTTTGACATGCAGAGAAGGAGGTTTGGCCTACTATTTTGGGTTTTATTGATGGCATTCATTATCAAGTCCGCTGTCCCATAGCTCTTATTATCTGCTATTATCTAGTTTGAAAAAGCTATAAAGTAAGATTTATTTTGCTTAACTTCTAAAAGCCAAAATAATTAAGATTTTTATTGCATTCCATTTTCATCAACAGGAATATTGTCTGAGTGCAACTACCTCAGATTTTATCGCTTGAGTTAATTGGCTTAATTTGAACTAACTTAACACAGTGGTAAAGGGCTGGGTGTAGTCTTTAAATACTCTTTCCAAACCAGTAAAGCTAGCAGCTTATCCTAAGGCTCCGCCTTGGGCAACAGATGTCACCACCCAACCACACCACTTAAAGAATAAACTCTATTGCCATTGCAGTTGGCTCCAGATACCCTTTGATGGGTCAGTGTTACCTGCCCATTTCACTCTACTCCACCAATTTCAGCTTTATCACAAGCTGCTGTCTTTGCACGGGAATGGTAAATCCATCCCAAAGTCAGCACCTTTATTTCAGCCACAGCCATTACAGTGAAAGGATCTCCAGAAGCTCACAAGTCTTAACACAGCTCACCGACTAAGCGTAACTGGCACCACTACAGCAAAACACCAGTTAAAAGAGACAGGCAAGATGCACTAAACAGGTTAAGGGGGACAACCTCTTCCGTTTCAAAGTCAGTATTCAGAGTGCTCAGGTGTTACCTGGGGGCTGTACAAGGAAGGGTTTGAGCTCCATCTGGAGATGTCAGAGCACAGCTGAAAGGAGTGACAGGTTCACAGATCACCACACTGTCCTGCTAATACTGACCCAAGTCTCAAAACAGGTTGTGATAATGTCTAAAGTGGTCGGGTTGCTCAGCAGTATAGAGCCATCCTTTAATCGCAGGCCTAAGAATAATATTTAGCGTGCAAGAACAGATAGGTACAGGTATAGATGCAGATGGTTTAGATATCATATAGCTGTCATAGGTAGAATAGGTTAAGAATAAGTAACAGTTTAGCATACAGTAACACAGCAGTCAGACTGTGCCAGTGTAGCATTAAAAAGGCTAATTGGAGTTTAGATGCCCAGGAAATGCTAGAAAATCCAAGCAGAGATGAGCTGGGGGTTTTAGACCAGCAAATGAGAAAAAGACTGACTGCCTTTTGGACAGTAGCCAACAGAAATCATTTTTGCCTTATTTAGAATTATTTAAAATAGTAAGATCTTATCTGATTATTTTAAGACAAAGATACCTTTATAGTAGTAATCAAGAAACTTAAGGAAGGACCAGGGAACAGCATTCACCTCCCCTTGGGCCACTATTTATCCAGAGGTTTCTATGTGAAGATGCCCAAATTCTTCTCAAGACATAATTGCTGCATTTGTTAAGATTTCCACCCTACCAGGTGAATATTAGTGTTCTTCAGGATAAACTTTCCTATGGATTTTAAGTATCTATCCCCCACCCCTTTACATGTATTTTTCTTCTCTTTTATTATCCCCAGCATCACTTGCTGCAGATGCTCCTCGTCACAGCAGCACGGGACGGTGCCGAGTTGTGTGGTGTGGCACCGCACATTACTTACCCCGTGCGCCCCATGATTAGGCGGTCAGACACCATCCTTTCCATCTGTTACCATGACAGCCCAGCCATCTTGGGGAGGCTTCCTTGAACTCTCGCACTTCCCACACAATGGGGTCAAATAACAATTACTTCAGTTAATGGCATCTATGATACACCTGGAGACAGCACCATTTACAACAGCATCCAGTGAAGAGTTAAGCTGCGCGGAGAAATAAAGATAGAGCCTAATGCTCATAGACCAAACAAATTGCATAGTGCATGTGTAGGCCAAGTAGCTGAAAGGCTGTCTAGCCTGCCAGATTTCACATCCACTGGGTAGCTTGGGGGGACACACAGCAGCCACCAAATCTGACCTACACCCAGTCAGTGTCAGCTCGGATCAGAGAGCTGGCAGGAGCCTGGAAAAGAAAAACGAATGTTGCTGTCGCCTGAGTCTGTCAAAAGGCGTTTTATTATAGAATTTTTATCTTGGGGAGATGTGATCTAAGAAGAACGGGAGATGCTTAGAAGTATTTTCAAAGAGAAAGTGACAGACACATGCAAATGCTTGCAGGGAGGGATTAGGGAAGGGGAAGGGGATATGGGATGGGGACAGGGAGGAAATGGGACATGTGAGAGGTAGAAAAGATCAGAGGACTCACATAAAGGACAGAGGTGCAGATAAGAGTAATAAGAGGTTAAAAATAATGTGAGGGTAGGTAGCCAAGCAAGGTAGGAAGAATAATGGCATAGCAACTTTCATGCTCTATTTTCCTCTAACAGACGAGTAAAGGATGGGGTTTTCTTGCATGATCTGGGACCTCAGTGTCCTTGAATCCCAGGAGGTTTCTGTTCCCTTTTGTGAGCTGGACTTCAAAAAGCACAGCCACGTGACATTGCCTTTTCCTATGATGTCCTGTATATGCGCTGGACGTGGCGTGACCCCACCCTTGGAAGGTCCCTAAGCCCCATCCTTGCAGCCCCACAGACTTAGATCTGGAAAAGCCTTCCCATGTGTGCAAGAGGCGAGTTGCACTCTGAAGCCTCCACCAATCCCAACAGCCTGAAATGAGGCAAATGTTAGAGACAACCAAATGTCACAGCTGTCACAGCCCCAGACAGTGGTTAGAGGGGGAGAAGGAGGCTGTGAGAGGGGCTCAGAGACCCTCTGAGATGAATGAGGGGTGTCCTTCTGCTTGCTGCAGTTGCATCAGGTGACATGGGCTCTTCTTGCTCAGCACACTACATCACATGGAGTCAAATGTGGCACACCACATACCTCCAAATAACCCTTTCTATTTAAAGGCCAGATACTGCACACCACAAGGGGCAGAGCTTAGCCAACACCGGAGCTGTTGAAAGCAGAAGTGCCCAGCCTACAGCCCCTACCCACACTCCTCCGGGGAAGAATACTTATTTTCTTCCTACGCACGTGATCAACTGAACTACGTTTCTAATTAGAGCCTTAATCACCCAGCATTGACCCTAGCTATTGCACATCCCTGTTAGGAAGGAAAAGGGAGCGCTGCTCTCAGCGCCAGCTGAACTCCTCTGGCCAGGGATGAGCCGGCTCTCGGGGTCAGGGCCTGGGGGTGTGGGAAGGGGCTGCAAGAGGCAGGCAGGGATGGAGCTGCATCAAGTACTGAAAGAGTTACCATTATCTCCTTATAGTAAAACAGGCAGGACTTTCCAACACTGCACTGAAGAAACTGGCCTGGGGGGTATTGTGGCACCCGTTTCACTACCAGTAGAGTATAAACAGAAGAAGGTGGAAAACACTCAGAAATGACACGGATCTCTCATCCATGCCATAATGTGAACTGAAAATATGGATGGCAATTACAGCTCCCTGTATAATCCTAACTCTTACAAATAATGTTTTCATTCTCACCAGAGAGAAGGAGAGATTGAATTGCAAAGTGAAGAGCTAAGGTTGGTTGATGAAACTTTCCAATTCAGGAAAAGCTGCGTCTTGAAAACCAGAAATTGGTAAATGAATGTAAATCCACACAAAACCTTAATTCCACTCTGTCTGAATAAAGCCTCTGCATTCCCTTATAACTTAACTGTGACTCTGCTTTCGAACTGAACCGATCAGGAGCCAATAGCTCCAGTCCTGTAGGCTACCACTTAACTTTCTGCACAGACAGAGCAGCACAGCTGCTAAACTGTATAGCCCTCTCCCCCTCTTACAGCCCTGCAGCCTTCTGCACGCAAGGCCACTTGCTGCGGCACTTTCCCCTGCTGTAATTACACTGGCAGCCTGTGATCACCTCCCACCGAACTGCTGGCAGTCCCTTGGCCAGAGAAGCGCTGTGGCCTTCTATTGACACAACCCTTAAGGTGTGGTGGTGAAATCAGAAAAGGCACACCGGTTCTCTCCAGGGACATGCCGACGACTTTATTCGCACAGGGGTCAGGCAGAGGGCTGTGGCTTTCCCGGATCATTTTAAATGGGACTGCTCCAAAGTATCTACTCGCTATGCAATGCAACTGCCTCTGATGCTGCGAATGCAGCTGGTGTGCTTGCCCCTGGCCAGGTTCAGGGAGGCCAACTCACATTTGCGTGTCTATGTGCCTTAACGCTTTGCTACTGGGCTTACAGAAATGTGGTATTTGCACATTGGGAGGACCCAAGCTCGCTGAGACATTGGGCAGTGTCTGTGAAGTTTCTTATTGTTTCATCTATTTTGAAACCTGCTGTAAAAGAGCATAGTGAAAAGTTTTATTCACACATTAAGCTTTGTGAGTTTGTAGCCTGTGTAGGACCTAACATATGGGGGAAAAGGAGTAGAGAAGGGTAGAGCAAGATAAATTATAATGAGGCCTGAAATGCAGTTAGATATTTCATACACAAAGAAGGCAGTTGTGCCAAACTAACTTTCTGGGCACGGTCTTTTCTTGACACAGCCCATGCAGTTCTGATCACCTGGGGAGAAGGTTGAGATTTATATTATTTCCAAACTAAATTAGGAAGAAGGCTTTAAGTGCAATTTACATTTGTATTGGAGAAGAAAGGGCTGGAGGCACGTTTCAATTTGAAAGCCATATGAGCCCGGGTTGAGAATCACTGCCCTTGCGAAGTGCTCGGTGTAAAATGCATCAGGAGTTGCCACCCAGGCAGAGGGTGTCGATGTGCTGCCACAAGGCAAGCAAGGGATTTGGTCATGGAATGTCCCGCTGTCCCAAGTGTCATCCACGGTGGAGGATGGTAGCGGTGGTAGTTTTTACATTAGAAGCACATCACCAATTTCCTGAGGATATGGAGGGGAATCAGAGCCAAATACCTCCATCCTGAGCATTTGTGAATAAAGACTCCGCTTTCCCTATAAAACATTTAAAAAGTATTTCTATCCTCAGGATCGACCCTTTCTCTCTTCAGATGCACTGTGTGATGTTTTGTGTTGTGACGCACAACGTTGGGTACTGTCTGTCAGGTCACCTTAAGCTGAAGGAGTGGCCTGCAGCAGAGACTCAGTGCGATTCCCAATAAATTGTCAGCAGAGTGGAAAGCAATAGTTGCCCGTAATTTGAATTTCATGCCAGCTCGTCATGGAAATCTTACATGACAGTTTGATGTGCCCGAGAGCCTGCTCAAATAGATGCCTGCATCCTTAGAAAGTCTGTCCGCTGGTCTGTGTTGCCCACACGGCTTGCTGGACACTTGTCACACGGCATAACATTGCTCCACCAGCGTCACGAATGCTTAAAAAGAAAGCTTTGTCAGTAGTTTAGAGGGCCCAGGTCCTAACTGTAACAGCTGTGTAGAAATGGAAAGCTGGAAACCACTGAAACTGAGTTTTAATTTGGCAACAGAAAAAACAAATTTAGACGCTTGTCCTGGCTCAAACAAGATGTACACGAGCTATCCTTCTGGGCTGCTACTCTGTTTTAGGCTCTCATGCTGCCCAGGAGAGCTTCCTCTGGCCTCTCCATGAGGCAAATACTTCTGCAGGAGTTAATGCAGCATCTCCTCAAGGTCCGCAGGAGCTCTGCCCAGCCCTGGCAAGATCGAAATTCCACTGTTCACACAGAAAAAGAAATAAAAGCAATACAAAACTATGTCACCTGATGGGAGAAAACACCAAGGTGCTCTCAGTCATTGCAAGGAGCCGTGGTCTCTACATCCAGTGGTCTGTTTGTTATCAAGGGCTTTCTTGTATCATAGCCTAGGAGAGTCTTTTAAAGGGATTTGAAGGAAGATAATGAGTGAATTTTTACAGGAAGAAGTTTATTCAAGCATAAAAGGCAGCATGGGAGAAGACAGGGAAGTGTTTGCAGTGTTAATAAGGCAAAGGTATTGGAGGCTGCTGCCTTGGGCAGGAAAGAAGCAGGAGCAACATCTTAATGAGAGATAATATATAAGGGTAAGATACATCATTCATGAAAGTAAGGACGAATAACAAGTATATTTACTGCTTGGCAGAAAAGAGGGAGCTGTGGAGAAGTACAAAATGAGACTTATAGTCAAAGGGATTGGTTAGGAAAATTCTCTCTGCAACAGCATTCGGGACTGATACCCGCAAGTCGTAAATAAAGGGTAGTGCTTGCCCATCTCACATACTTTGCATGGATGTCAATGAAACTGAGGATCTATCACTCGGAAAAATCCCTGATGAATTCTATCCTTCTCACAGCATTTCACGGGACAGCTAGAAAACCTCCAGGACACTCTGGTTTGTTCTCCAGACCTTTAGAGCAGTATCTGTTGAAGCTTTTAATTCTAGCATTAGCAAATTCTATAGGTTTTCCACAGGAGCATTTGCTACAAAGAAGGTACTAACAGCTCGTTCCAGCCAACATTTGTAGCGTTAGGGTGTCCACTCTAGCCTGAACTCCTCCTTTGGCCACCAGCTGATCAGCTATTTGAGGGAGAAAGCAAATCTCCAAAACACCAGGAACATGTGCTCAAAACACTCACAGATTCTTCAAGCTTTGTATGAACACAACTATAAATTTAATTCACAAGCCAAGGTAAGTAATGAGGAACTACCTAACCTCAGCTGGCACCTTCCCTGAAGTTTTATTTGTGGAAAAATCCAGCAGCCTCATGAACAGATCTGAGACTGGGCTTCCAGGCACAAATACAGCACTGCTGTTATTGCTGTGGTAATTGCTTCTACTACTAATTCATAAAAAAATGAGACATCATATGCATCTAAAGGTGAGAGTGCATCTGAAATAAATGGCAATCTCCGACCTCTACTGCTGATACCAGGCAGAAAGTACGTGCTAGTTCTCTGCTTATGATAATAAGCAGAGGGCAAGTGGCACCTCCACATTTTGCCAGGGAATACAGAAGGTGTTTTTCTCTCACATTGCCAATGAACAGGTTGAATCTGTTTATAATGCCTGGTAGAAGGCAGGTAGTATCTGCTCGGGGTGCCAAGGAACAGGTAAGTGGCACCTGCTCATCATGCCACCCAACTGTGAGTCAATTAACATTAGGGTTGATGTTTAAAATGCTTTAAAACAATGAAATCAGAAGTTAATTATTAAAAAAAAAAAAGCTACATTTTTGTCCCAAATTGTTTATCTCTAACAGTTGGGAGACCATCTCTGACTCTCCTCAGCTTATCGCAGGTAACTGTCTAAACTAAACTCCTTTAGGGTCACCTCCTACAAAGTTTTGTTCACACAATTGCACTGACATGCCCAAGAAATTGAACAATGGGGCAGTAGCTGTGGAAGCAAAATACTGCAGGACCTGCACAGGGTAAGACAACACTCAAGCAAGAAAAGTCAGTGTGGTCTGGTCCCTCTCTGCATCCCCCTTTTTTTCCTAGTTCTGACATATGAAAACCCCAAACACTAATTGCATCTCATGCTTTTCCTCGTTTGTAGTAAAAGGCTGTAGTCCATAAAGAGGGAACAGTACTCTCCTAGCTACATGCCCTGGCATTAAGTGGCTTTCTGACAAGCTCATACCTTGGGCAGAACCTAGTTTTCCCACTTACCCTCCTCTAAAAGTAGAAACAGCATGAGAAAACTTCAGACAAAATTATTCTGAGTAACAAATCTTTTTTAAAAACAAAATTGGATATTTCACCTTGTAGCCAAAGCTGCAGGTCTAGGTTATTTCATTCTTTTCTAGCTGAACCAGTTCCCCTCACCAGCTTCCCAGGCTTTTTCAAGAGGATGGATACACTTATTCAGCCTGTCTCCTGGAAAATGATAGCTGTTGTGAACACCTTGCAATGCCCACCAGGTCTTGTCTCCAAGTGTTTCAGCTCTGGCCAGGGCTCACCCAAACACCTCCCAGGGCTCATTTAGGAAGGGGCTCTTTGTCCAAGTCCCAGTACCAACTGGCTCATAACAGGAGAAGACATTTCAGCGGACAGGGTATTTAAATAGAGGCCAACAAGGAGTTGCACAAATAGCACGGCAGTCAGACACTGTCTCTTCACAGAGCAATAGCCCCTTTGGAGGGGGCAGGAGGCTTCAGCCAGTGCTGACAGATACTGGTGGAGGAATGAAGATTAAGCTCAGTCATAAACCCATTGCTCTTAAAAGCTCACCCAAACTCAGTGCCGAGACCCTATAGGAGCCCACCCAATCTCTGAGTCCCTAGAAAAACCACCCAGGAGAAATATTTATTACAATGAAAATAAACTCCCACGGACTCTCTCATTACTACTCCATCAATGTGATTAAAAACTAGAAGCAGTCTCCCCATTTGAGGGCTGTATAAACCCTCAACCTTTTAATTAAATGTTTTAGGTGTTAGCAAAACCACAGTTATTGCAGGAGACAGTTAAAGCCCTGACTTGTAATACTAGCTCAGGTCACCATCTTTTCAGGTCTATAAGTACAGGCAAAAAGGATAGACTGCATAAATTTGATAAAACCTAAAAATAAGTTAATTTAATCTAAACCTTCAGGTTCTGAGACAGCTTCCTGCCCGACCTGTTCTCACACCTCTGCCTCAAGCCAAACCAAATCTACATTTAATAAGGAAAGACATGTTCAATTATACAGGTTCAGTCCACTATGAGATAGACGTTCAATATAAGGCTGAATATAGCTGATAAAATCAAGCAGAAGTGGCATTAGCACATCCTTTTCATGAAGCATCAGTATGCACAAGCTATGGTAGTCTGTGATTTACAGTGTAGCTGAACATTACCTGTATTTGACAAACATGCATTCAAGTCCATCAGCTCAAATAAATTTCAATGCCTTGAGAGGAACAAATCCATTTATTGTTATTTTAACCTTTCAATATACATGTTGTTGTAAAGTGAACTACACCAAGTGTTCTTGAATAATGTTGTTTCCTCATGATTGTATAGCAATAATTATTGCTATGGAATGGAAGCATTTCTGAAAGATGTTTTGATGTTTTAAGGTGCCGATTATAATTATGTGTTCCCAGCAGTTTAGCTAGAAAACTGGTACTTCAGCCTGCCTTCATCTCCCTTTGCCCCCTGCTCCCAGCCCCAATTCTCTAAACACGCACAGACACACTTGAATAAGCAGGAAACAAATCTTATTATGCTAGCAGGAGGTCTAAGGGGTTCTGATTTTTAGAGCTCTAAGATGCTATTTAGGGACTGAAGCGATATGTGAAGAGAATTGCAAGTTGGAGTAGCAGTAAAAACTCCCAAAGGCATTTAAAGTCCCTTTTATGAGATAGGCTCTTTGAGCAAGGGCGGCATATTGCTTCCCTCTTTGAGGTTTGCCTGTTTGTTTTACTGGAAGGTATGCTGCATATTTCGGTGGAGTGCAACCTGAGTTCTTCCCCAGAGCTGTTCAGAGCCATTGTTGTCTCCCTTCAGTGGGGCTGCTGGTAGCATTGCCGGGATCACAGGGTACAAGAAAGTCCTTGGCCTCCCTGCCCCACTCATACAACACCCTTCTTGCCTTCTGCCTTTTTCAGGGGTGAGTGGAGAGAACAGGATACCAGAGGCTGTGTCACGGTTCAAGCTCTACGGCAGAGATCACGGCATGAGTCAAGCTCTCCCACCACTCCCAGAATTACATCCCTGCTCGTAAAGATATGGCCAATAAAATGCTTCCACATCTCCCATATACCAGAAAAATAAACTCAAGGAATCCAAAGCCAAATAGAAATAAAATGCAGGCTTTGTGCACATAGTGAATTATTTATTAAAAATCATTCTTTGAGGGTTGCTGCTGCATTCAGCTTGAAATTCAGATAACCCAAGAATTTTTAAGCATGCTCATTTATATTCTTAACAGCTATTCATTGCAGCCATGTTGATTTCCCACGATGTTTAATATTGGCTGCAACAAAGTTTTGTCTGCGCGGATTTGTGCAAAACGATTGTTCTTCGTGCAAGCATCCATTTATCCCCACAAGAAAAAAATTCAGCCTGCAAACAAGAGTATATGTGATTAATTATTTAGCAAATGTTATCTCCCAATCTCCCATTTAAGAATTTAAAATTACCCAACCAGAAGCCAGAAATAACGTAGTTTAAGGTAGCTATTCTGTTACACAAAGGTAAGAGGAAGCAGTGAGGCTGAACTGTCTGAAATCAACACAAAATCTACAGCCAGTTAACTCAGACTGGCAAATATGTATAGTTGAAGAACACATTCACAGAAAGACCCTCTCATTTCAGCAGTGTCATGGCTGCAAAAATCCAGGGGTGGATATAATGTCATATAATTTGTTCCAACAATATGGGCACAGCACGTTTTTCAGCAAGTCTTGATAATAGAACAGGATTGTCACCCAGACATTTCTCCACTTATCTCTACCAAAGGTACCATGTCTCATGTTTTCACGCGCATATTCCCTGGCACTGACCATGGCTTGAAATGTGCATGGAGCCACTTGACAAGCCCATCTGGAGCAGAAGACACTTATTTACCCACCATATGGGTGGGCTGGAACAACATGAGAAGAACCATGTCTCTGCTCCAGTCTCCATGAGCTGCCAGCTGGGTACATTTCCAGACACTGCCTGCACTCATCACACTGGGGCGGGGGGGGGAGTGTTTTAACAGTCTGTACTACATCTGTACTAACATCTGTACTACAGGATGACCCCACTGTACCGCATCCTGCGGAAGATGGATCTTGCTGCCCCAAGGCTGAAACTCAACGGGATTTTCTTGGTGATGGGCTAGCCCTCAAATGCATCCCAGATTGAACGACCTGGCAGAGCTGATTCTCATAAGTATTCCTCCTCTTTCCTTAATCTAATCAATCTTTCTGGATTTAACTCACTAAATAAGTCATTAAAGATGAAAAACCTCCACAGTGAATCCATATTATTGCTGTGTAACTGTGTGTTAGTGCCCAGTTATTACCTTTGTGGTAGTAACCACCTCTAACCCTGAAAAATGAGAGGAATTAGGTGCAGAACCCTTTTATAGTCACAGGCAAAAGGCTGACAGTGTCAGGGTCTCAAAAATTGAGTTTTGACGTTTATGATTTCTGTTTTAGCAATAATTGCCTTTTGTTAGAAATACTGGTTGGTTGTCATCCCAGTGTCTATCTCCCTTACCCTTTTAACTTATCAGATAATGATGTGTCCTTTTAGAAACTGTCCCTGTTCACAGGTTCGGTCCAAATTCTTGTTGATATCTATAATAATTAAGTGTTTCTTGGGAGACCATCCATGCTTTACAGGGGCTTTCCCAGAAGGCAACCACTTGACTAATTTCTTTCTCACTAATAGAAACATTCCTTCCTTCCACTGGTTAGGATGAAAGCTTAGCAAAAGCCCATTCTTGGGGGAAAAAAAAAATGCTTACCTCTTGAATAGATGATATCTGAGACAGAGATTCTCATAATATCTTCAGAGCCACCAGTCAATTTCCTAAGGCACCTTAATCCCTCATCCATCTTATTCCTTTGGAGAACGGATGGTCACAGAATTTTGTGGGGTTTTTAAACAAACTTTTAAATCCCCTTAGCAAGCAGTCTTGCCACCCTGTGCAAAATATTGCTGTTGAGGTAGTTTCCCTCCCTTCTTCTACACTGAGAAAATGACCTCCCTGCATAGGAGCGAGAGGTACTGTTAGCTGACGTCTGAGACCCATCAGCTGTGATAAAACTGATCTAGTCCTCTGGTTTGATTCAGGATGCTGGAGCACATTTGAATATTATTTCTTCAGGTCTCAGAATAATTCAGACTTTTGCTTTTCCTCCTCTAAGGCGTATTTAATATATCCTCTGCATAAGGCATTCAAAGCCTCCCAAAAATGGCTTCAGAGCCTGCAGGAGGCTCACTGGGCTGCAGAAACTGGCCTGAAGCCATCCCACCTGGTGCTGCGATTCTGCCTGATTTTGCAGTAGGAAACCCATGTTGGGTTGGTGGCTGGTGGGAATATGTGTCGGTGTATATGCGCAGCAGTTGTTGAGGAAACTCCTGTAAGCAGCAGAATCTAGAAAAAAATGCATCTCTAATATGAACCTCATTTTCCTCACTTTTGTTCCATAATACAACATTCAAAACCTTCTCTAAGCTCTTGTGCAAATCTGAAACTTGCAAAAATAGATCTCATGCTTTACAAGTTCTATTATATCAAGTCTTGACCAGCAAGTCTGACAGGGAGGTTTCTTCCAGAGGGCTATCAACCCTGGGAGAACCCCGTCCCTGGATTTTCTGCAGCCCATGGTCCTGTAATAACCATGTTAGCCTGCAGCTTTCTTCACGATTTCAGCAGTGTTCGGGCTGTTTATTTGGGAAAGGTTTTTACAATGGTTTTGAGGGAGCTAGCCATCAGGACATACTCACTGAGCACTAAACACAGTATGACAAGAAGACACTTAGCAAGAGGCACTCTTGCCCTTCCAACATGCTGCTTCAAAAGAGCCAATCTATCAGCAAGATATGCCTAATTATAGAAACTATTTGCACAGTCTCCAAGGTCACATGCAGGTACCTTGATCCATGGCATGCCAAATGCAGGCACTCCATGGGCCTGGTATATTAATTTCAATTTGTCTCAAATATTCTTAGATTATCCCAGCCTTATCTGGAGCTGGGCTCCAAAACTGAGATGAAAACCGAACAGTACTGCAGCGTCAAGGCATCAAAGTAATGAGGGTCCCCACAGACAGTTAATCCCTCGTTCTCCTGCAGAAGGGATGGTGATTCATGAAGCTGTGAGATGATCTCCACCTACCTATTTCAGCTATGGTTGCATGCAGATGCACGGCATTTATACCTGCATCCCTCAGCTTAACCAACCCTGAGAGCTGCAGACAGACAATCTCCCCGTGCTCGTAGCACAGTTGTACAGACAAGACAGGATTGCTGGCACGGACCCTCGTCACAGCCCAGTCCCTCAGAAGTGTTCAAAGCAATTTTGAACTCATGTCCTACTTGGAGAAATGTATTCAAAGCCACAAATCACATCCTACCATCCAAATAGATGAGACATCCAATTATTAATTAACAGCTCTTTTTATACCCAGAGGATGCAAACTTGCTGCTTCTGTGCATCTGTGGGTCTTCAGGAAAATCACAACTAGTTGTATAGATTAATTGAGATAGCGTGAAGTGCTGCAAGGCGGTGAGCTGACTGCATGCTATGGCAAGCAATGCTGTCCCGTGGAAAAAAGAGTTGGGCTGCCTTTGGACTGTGCCAGAAATTGTGACTCATGGCAGAAGTTGTGGCCAGACAATACAAGCTCAAGGCAGCTCAACACCCAATTTCCAGATCCAGCAGCACTGTAGTCTCCCTCCCCCTGAAAAGCTGTACTCCCTCCCCACCTCTGCCAAACAGGACTTCAGTGGGGCTGGCAATGTGGACATCGCTGGGTGTGTAACAAGGCACAGGAGTCATGCTGGCAGAAGGCTGGAGCTTGTGCAGCTCCAGCTGAGAGCAATGTGCCGGATAGTCCTGGGTGTGCTGAAAATCAAGCCCCCATGCCTCCATCTGGGTATGCAGACAAAGATATATTTAACTTCTGTCCCTATGTCATAGTTCCTGATCAGTAAAACGGAGTTAATACACATCCAGGTGAATGGTATAAAAACAAGTGCATTAATATTTGTGAAGCATTTAGGTACTGTAGCAATGCACATCAAAGGAGAGCCCAGGAGGAAATTAACAATTGTTTTCCAAGTAAGGTTTGAATGGTGTGTGCAAATAATTAACGGGGCTGCACAGGGAACAATGAGGAAAACAGGACTACCAAACATCTGCTCATTCTTTCAGCACCCCTCTTCTGTGCACTGAAGATGTGGAGAACCTGGTGGAAAAATAGTATGCAGGCTTGTACATATTGCACAGAAAGGCAATTCACTAGATTTGGACAGGCAACCTAATCCTCTCGCTTTTCCTTTTGCAGGAAGGGGAATTAAAAATAGTAAGATAAGCAGATGAAAAGGAACAAATTAAATCAGACACATGATTCCATCACACCTAAAACTGTTTGTGCCCATTCAAACCACAAATATGGCTTTGTAGCACTGTGGCCCCCAATAGCATAGAACTAAGTTTGCTTCAGGTCCAATTTTCTGGTACAACTGAATATTATTTAATCCTCAAACCAGCAGAAATGAGAAAGAAAACAGACTTGATTCTAAAAAGACATGTGCCGGGTCCTCTACTGCTGAAGGAGGCTAGCCAGGGTCCAAAGACTTTTGGTAGAGTAATTTTATACACAGAAGAAATTGTTCAATGTACATCAAGATTTTTTCTTTGCCTTTCTAACTGGGTACAGAATCTGGGTACAGAATTGCACAAAATGTTTGGTGCTTTGCAGTGCCAAATTTTTGTATTTGGTGATGAAATAATATAATTCTGTTGATCTATGCATCCTTAATTTAAGTAATTCCATTGAAAAATGTTGGATTTGCTCAAATATTTTACTATCAAGCACTTAACATATGCTGCAGAAGGAAATCCAAACTAGGTATTAATGCAGGAGACGGACCTGAAGGAACAGGTGCTTGTGGCCTATTCTGATTCATTAGAATCAGTGGAAGTGCTGGGATTGATTTCAACAGGAGCTGGCATGCACACTGATAGAGGAGAGATGGCTTTATGCAAAAGGAACTTATAGGCCTATTCTCTATTTTTAGTCCTGACACAGAGTCTCGTTGCGATCCTGATTTAAGTCACTTAATCTGTGGAGCAGTGATATTAATCTTGTGCTTTATAAGCTCAGTTGGCTCCTGCACAAATTGCTGTAAGTGCTTTTACAAGACTTAACATGTTTCTGGCTACCAGTGATCACACTCAAATCCACAGACCAGGAAAAAAAACACATCAAAAAAGCTCAAATTCCAACTGGCATGAGGAAAAAAACATGTTGCAGGAAGAAATGCCAACTGCAAATGCCTGTGAAGAGATGCACTCAGTGTTCCTTCTTTGGGACTTCTCTGCCTCCAAACTTTGCCACCTCCCTCACTCAGCACACCCTTTCCTGTGCAGTCCCTGTTGGCCCAGGTCAGACACAGCACTCACCAAGTCTGATCTTTTACCCACTATATTTTTGTAGAGCAAGGCAATAGCACAGGCCTGGAAGCATGATGTGAGAAAAAGCACTCTCTGTGTGTGCATGACAGCCTGAAAGGTCCAGCCCTAGACCAGCTTCACTGCCTTGAGAGTTAGTACTGATATCAATGAGAGGAACATGTAATACTGAAGTTCTCATTCAACATGCAAAGCCACAGCACCTCCCCATTTTGATTTTTTTTTCCTGTTGTTTTTTTTTTTTAATACCACTTGATTTTACTGCATTTATTCACTGTTCCTCTTGCATGCAAGGTCCTGGCCATGTAACACTCTAACTCACTTGTGATTCAACCCACCACAAGCCAAAGTACTTCCACAAAAGTCAGTGCTGAAAAATGATCCCACCCTTTGGTCCTTAGCAACAGAAGCAGTGGAGTTGTACTAGCATGACGCTTGGTCTGTATTTTGCTTTGTAGGAATAAGATGAAATTATTCCCTCCAAGATGCTCCAAATTCTCCCGAATTCCTGTAATCTCCTACTTTCAGCTCTGAATTACTTAAATACAACTTTTTTAGGAATGTAAACCAGTTTGCTGGTTGCTACCCATTGCACAACACATTATGCTTGGATTTTACTGGCAGGTTCACAGCCACAGGACTCTCCATCCTGCACGCTGTCAAACACACTTCTCTGCTGAAGTCGATGAGGCTTATCCAATTTCCACCAAAAGAGATGGTTCCTAAACTGTATTTATTTGTTGTTCTGTTTATGAACATTTTGAATTTAAATATTTTGCTAGCTAGGCAGTAGATATAAAATCTACTATTTTGTGTGCAGTAAAATTATAAAAACCCTATTTTAAACTTACAATGATGGTGGTTGTGGTAAAGATAAGTAGATTATTAAATGAAGGCAACAATAAATCTGTCAGAATAAACTGTAGGAACCATGGCCGTAGGGTGGTAAAATGGCTGTACTCTGACTGTTGTTTTACTATAACAGCTACCATTAAACTGTGGTTTTATCACCACCATTATTGATTTTTTTTGCTGAACTTCCAGAATACAGCCCCGTTAAAATCTTAATTCAAAGTGTATTTCTTTTTTGCTAGCGCTGAAAGAAGAATATTAGGATTTCCCACTTGGATCAGGGGCAACTGTGTCAATCATGCTGGACTGCAGAGAGCCCACCAACATAATGTTTGAGCTTTCAAATGGAGGTGAAACACCGGGCAGGAATTACCCCCTCAGTCAACAGAGAAAATGAGAGGAGCGTGTGTGGGCTGAGCAGGACTCAGTTCATATGGGTGGCTTTGGTAGCAAGCAGGGACTGGGCTGTGACTCCAAAGGAGCTCAGTCACTGTAGATCACCCGGCTGAGGGGCCCAGCCTGCACACCTCCTGGCCAGGCTGACTAGAAACCTGATAACATCAGCCAGAATGATCCTCATCCAGGACACCTGGACTTGTCCAAAAGGTGCAATGAGAAATACCCAGTTACCCTTCCAGCAAAGCCTTCTAACAGACTTCACACCTTGGTGGGGATTCTTGGAGGTTTTCTAGGTTTAACTAGTCAGGTTGGATATGGATGTTAAGTTCCCAAGGTCAAGAGGTGCTTAACTTATAACAGATCTTCACGAAAAAGCTTAATTTTGGCTCTGGATTCCTAAGGCCTATCACACCTAAGCCCTGCATAGCTGTAGACCAAGCAATTAAATCAAAGCAGAGAAAACAGAAAATTAACCAAATCTATCATAAGCCCTATTTTTATATAATCATTGAGGGGGGTGGAAGGAGTCTTGCTCTATTCATCCATGAGCATTTTACAAAAATCTGTCTCATCTAAACAACCCTAAATGTTCTATTAATAATGGCAAGGCCAACAGTGTACCTACACAAACAGAAAAATTAATGAGAAAAAAACCTAGCAGCAGGGTCGTCTGATGATAGATCTCTGCTACTGCTGTAAAAGCAAAAAAGGTAGCTAGCTAGGTAGGACAGAAGACTGCTTTGCCTTTGCCACTCTTTCTATTGCAGTGCCCTTTATATATGCAGGCTGAGTGGAATGCATCATAAAAGGTGACATTTTATAACAGCAGTTTGTAAATTTTACAGAAGCTTACTGCCTGTAAATCACACAGCTTATTCCCTCACTGACTTTATTACTGCAAACCCAACTATGGATAAACTCCATGCCAGTTTACTTGAAATTTATCTTTTTTATTCAGACCGAACTGAGGTTTTTTAATATTCCTTTTCTTCTAATGATAAAGCCGTCCTGATAATCTTATTTCCTTTACAGACATTTTGAAGGACTCTAATGTATCTTGAAAAAGCAATTCCTGTTTTTGGTAGTTCCTATCTTAACACGTACTTCTGCTGTCAAAAGATGTGCTTTTCCCCTTTATTTCAATTATGTGTATTTATTTTTATTCCAAATCCTCCCCAGGCACCTAACCCTTTTTAGATCTAAACTATCTCCCTTTGACTTGCCTAGCCGTGCTTTGACTTGCTTCACAGCCAGACATCACAGACTGGTTTTTACAGGATCTATGCACAAACCTGTTCTTTATTTGGTAACATCCACATTTATTTCATAGCAGAGCTACACAATTTATTCTTCCATCTGTGCAGAGGACATTTTCATGGTTAGTCTTCACAGACATTAATGGAAACCAATGGCACAAATTCCTTGTGCATCAGTGAGAGTTTTGTGAACAAGGTGGTTAGTGAATTAACCTATTTTTCCAAAGAGCTTCATGGAGCAGAGTGCCCCAGCTAATGAGTTTCCCTCTGTTTTCAGCAGCTCTTATTCTCTGCTTATGGCCCTGCTCATACTTCATTTTCAACCCTAATAGAAAGGAAGCCTAGATTCTGCTCAAAACCCTGTTTCAAGGGTAGAGAAGACCAAACTCTTTGGAAATCAATATGGAAAGCTATTTCTTCAGAGTGGTTCTTAATGCAATTGTTGGAAAGTTCAGCCTTATTTTCCTTGGCAAGCCAAGCAGGATTTGTAGTCAGGTTAGACTTAGTTCAAAGCGCCCGCATCTGGAGCTCAGGAAGGTGTTAGCTGTGCAAAGGTGTTGATTGCAGTGGAAATCTGCCAACACTGACCAGGATACGACACGGCCCTTCTTCAAACTCAGCTGCTGGCTTCATTCCTGTTTGGAGTTCACATCATTTTTAACAAGGATGGTATGAAGTTTCACCAATATACCCTGAATTACACCGACAGCTTGGCACCAGAAGCTGGCCAGTGTCCAAAGTCCCTCAAGACTCTAAAGAGCAGCTCATAGCCCAGGCCTCTTTTGGGCTTGTGAATTACTTTACTACCTAGCTACAGAACATCTACAGTGTTGGGGAAGATGTTGTTTTACTGCATGGATGGAACAATCTCCCCTTGCGGCTGTTCTAGCCAGCGACATCAGACTAAAAATTAAATTCTATAGTGCCTGATTGTCTTCTCACTTATTTCCCATGAACTGGGGGATACCTTGACCAAAATAAACGTTGAGCCACATTTTCTCCAAGAGAACAAGCAGCTTCAGCATGTTGTGCTTTGTAGCTCCGTGGCTGAGTAGAAATGGGTCTGCGAGACTGCCCAAACAAGAATAATTATTTGCTAAGATGCTTGAGAGATCTGCTACAACTTTGGAGTATAATGGGATAAAGATACTTTAATGTGAGGTTTAGGTATTTTTAAAGGACCGTTTGGTCCTACAGATGGAGGGAAATGCTTACTGGGATATTGTAAAATCCTAGGAGTTGAGTTTTTTGTATGCTAATAGGTTGGGACTTGCAGATGGTTTGCTAGGTTAGTGTAGGAGTGACCTTTCGCTCTATCATCACATCCATTGACCAATAACCTCAATATCTTGAGAAGATGTCTAGCAAACACAACAGGATCCATTTATTTAGTCCTCATCCACAAGGATGAACAGTCTCTATGAACATACCACAGAGGACTTTGTAGACATACACACGGGTGTCCCTGCTGCAGCGTTAAGCTGCCATGGCGATCATGAAGGTGTTAGTTAGTATTTACAGCTGATGCTGAAATGGAGATTTTGTTTCCCAGAAGATTTCCTCAAAGTATCCACAAGCAAAATCCATTTACTTCATCTTTGGTCCTCAGA
Source organism: Pygoscelis adeliae (assembly GCF_000699105.1). NCBI lineage: Eukaryota > Metazoa > Chordata > Aves > Sphenisciformes > Spheniscidae > Pygoscelis > Pygoscelis adeliae. Next base: position 1,546,774 of record NW_008824051.1, read on the forward strand.
GATGCATCAACATATAAAGGCATTTAATTCCTGCACTTTAAATGCTCTGCTCAGAGATTAAATATTGCATAGAAAAATGGATTCAATAAAACTGAGCACAAATCATTACAATTCCAAAACATAAATCTCTTTGTTACTTTGCATTACTGCTCTTCTTGCTGCTGCTGCTGCTGCTAATTGTTGGCATGTTTTATTGGAGCTCTTTTTTGTCTGTTTTTCTTTTAAAGTATGTATGTAGAAAAGAGGCTGGAAAATGTGAGTGAGGGCATTTTTTCAGCTGGCCACAGTGAGATGAGGAAATATGTTTGCTTTATAAAATCAGATTTTTGCAGGGTCCCAGTTCCATATGGGAAATAGTAGGGGTTGGATCATTTGGAAAGGAGTTCCTAAAGATACTCCAAAAGAATTAACTTTTGAGATTATCCATTCCATGTGCCCAGGACATCTTTTTTTATATGAAATTTAATCAGCATTGTGTAATGACATTACATTTTATATTGCAAATTACATATTGTAATTACCTAATTACACATTGTAAATATATGATTACATGAATTTGCACCAAAATTCATAATTACACTTAATTACACTAATTTTATCGATCTAAACTAATCAACTACAAAATACAGGAAAAGTCAAGCAAACAAAACCTACAGAAAAGAACATTTGGAGAGTGAGTCCACATTCCCAGAGTACCCAGAGACACAACACAGCCTTATACCTGGAAAACAATTCATAAGTAGAGCTGTGTGGGAAACAATTTCTCTGACCTACAGAGAAATGCTCTCAAAAACCTGCTTCTGCTCTGCAATGGGGCAAACACACCTCCATATCTTATAAAGTTTTTGGAAGGTTGGGGCCTTTTTTTTCCTTACTGCATAAAACTACAGGAGGCTTCTCATTCACTGTAGCGTACTAGTTACTTGTACACCACTGCAGGACAGGAAAGAAAGACAGAAGGAAACAAACCTCAGACCAGCCCTGCAGGTCAAACGCTCCCCTGAGATACTAGGAGACCAAAATTTTGGTCTGAACTACAGCAGAGCAGCCACTTGAAGCAGAGCTGATTATATCAGTGAGTGAGTCTGCAATGCTGACCGTGTCTCCCGCCAAGTGTCATCCTTGCTGAAGGTCCTACATCTGCTCCCAGGGAAGGATTTGGCTTCAGTGAAGTGTCAGTTTCTACCAGAAAAGCAGATACATTGGATGCCAGCTTCACTGGGAGCAGCAGGTGCTTCACATTTCTTAAAACCTAGCCCTAAATCCCCCACTTCAGCAATAGGGCAGGATTTAACTCTGCTCTGCTGAGGGCAATGGTCTGAGGAGCCGATTTAGCTCTGGAGCACAGCCTTGGTCATTTGAGGTTCATCTTGCAGCCCTAGTCCTTAAGCATTCTTTCTTGCAAAATGAATACCGGCACTTTCTAACTCCATTAGAGTGGATATTGCCATGCATGATTATAATTTGCTTTCTTTACTAATTAGTGGCCTATTTTTCTGTCGGGTGCTTATCATGACTCCGGGAAAGGTTTCAATGATGGAAACATATAGTGCTTTTGATGCACTTTCAGTAATTAAATCTCATCTTACATATTTAGATACGTTTCCTTCCTTTGGGGAGCAATTCTGAGGAAATTGATGGAAGTCCTGCTGATCAGAGAGAAAGACAGGCAATTATGGAGTATCCCTTTCTTTCCTTCCTTTTTATCACTGCTGTATCGGTAATTAAAACTGTTGTACTGTAAATATAGCTTTACACATCTTAAATGAAAAGGAGCTGTTGCCAATAAAGCACACAGTGCGCATAGACAGTGTCATCTTGAAGGAAACGAACAGAGAGATGCAGTGTATTTCCCTGTGGATGCACTCTTGTAAGTCCCATTAATACTCATAATTTAATGATGGGGTGGGTGAGAGCATGCTATTCCAAGGCAGTTAGAAGTGACACGACTCAACTGGGGTGCAGTAGATGTGCTTTAAAATGTTGCATCCCTTCTCCAGCACTCTGTTTCCCAGGAAAATAATCTCTGGCAGTTTTTCTTATTTGCCTAATAGATTTAGAAAAGAGCCTTTTCTCTGCAAGCAGCCAGAGGTGAACATGCACCCTTTGTCACGAGTGCCCTTTCAAAAATGTCCCCTTCTTCTGAACCAAGATGGTGTTTCCCGGTAGATGTGTTGTGACCCTGGGAGTGTCCCAGATGGCAAGTGGGGGACTGGAAGGTGTTGGAAAACAGCCTCTCAGTCTAAAGCAAAGAAAACCTCACGTTCCCATGCCTCCTATGTACTGCTATCATTAAAGGCCTTTGTAAGACTCTTAAAAAATCAGGGAGTTGTACAGTGTTATCCTTTTTCTTAGTGATATAATTGTACTCTCATATTTAATGAAAACATGAGGGAATGGCATGATGTTTGCTGTTCAACCCAAAAGACCCTAAACCAAAAAGACTCAACTCATAAAAAGCCATTACAATAAATACTGCTTATGTTCAAAACCAGCAACATTTGTTTATCTACTGCCTTCTGAAACGGCATCAATCACACAAAATATTTTCAACATAGCTAAAATTTATGTTAATGTTTCTATTCAAGCACATCAAAGCTAGGCAGTCCTGCAGTTAAATTTATCCATGTAATCTCAGTCTTGCTGTGTGTAACATAGTCTTTAAGCATCCAGTTACGCATTATATTTTCCACCAGATTAATCTCCTTGGAGGCCTTCAGCAGGGCATCACTGCTTGCATCTTAGGTCTAGATCTGCAAAAGGACTTAGTCTCTCAGAGCATAAAACCATGATGTCTTCAAAATCCCCTCACTGATTCCACCTTGCTTGGGAGATATCTCAGGTTCCCAGGACTTAATTATTCCACGTCTGTCAGTAAAAATATCCTTAAGGACTCGAGGCACCCTCTGAGGGATATGTGTCCTGATAACGTTGAGCGGCTTTGCATCTTGTTCATTCCCAGATCCCACTGGAATGAGCAAACTCATTGCTCCCCTGCCTGCTTTCCCTGAAGATAGCTAGAGCACATTTATGGGGTCAATCTCTTCACAAAAAGAGAAGCAGAAGAGGAGAATATTTCCCCATTTATGCAAGAGCTCAGGACTCAGAGGTCTCACCCAAGGTACACAAGATCCACATGCAGCTCTCCTCTCTGCCCAAAAACATTTGACCCTCTCTCTCCCCTCATACAAACATTCAAAGCAGGTGACACAAGGGAACCACCTGCAGCTGGGTTTGCCTAGTCTGTTTTATTGAAGCTCTTCCACTGTACATCGTCTAATCCAACACATATCGAAGCAGACACAAAGCAACACCAAGTTACAGCCTGTCTTGCAGTGACACCTCCAAATGGGAGCAGCAGCACTAGGCACTGCAACCTGCAAGCCCTTCCCTGGCATTAGCTCTCGCATTTCCAGCCAGCTGAATTTTCTCACTGCTTGAATGGGGTGAAAGGACGTTATTTCACTTTGGAAAGATGGGCAGCAAGCCATGGAGATTAAATTATCCAAAGTGTCAATCAAGTTCAGGTGCCCGGTTTGCTCCTCTAAGTGTTGCCCTGTTAAGTCCAACCTGGGTTAATCATTTTAGGTCTCTCAAACCAGCCCAAGCTAGAATTTTCCACAAGTTACCAGAAGGAAAAGAAGGAAACATTTCTAAAGGTGATTTACCCCGCTTACCCTGGGATGCTCTTTGCCTGTTCCACACACAATGCACCAGAGCGGACTTTCAAATATTGCTGGCAGTGGCTTTGCACAGAAGTGAAAACATGATCTTTGCCTTCCCTTCACCTGACACTTTGTACAATGTTAGATTAAAGACCCCCTGAGTTCTGCCCCATAGATCAAACTATTTTGTGAGGTCAGGAGTGAAGCTGATGACTATATTGCTGAAGAAATGGTTTCTGCAGTATTCTGCTCTCACAGCATCACATTTAAAGCTGGGTAAATACAAATCAGTTTTCATTTTAATGTCTGTTACTGAAGGAAACATATTTATATACTCCGTTAAATGAAACCTCTCACTGTGATTTTAAGTTAGCATAAACACTTTTAACAAAAAATTAAAGTTTTTTTTCCTAAACAAATAGCTATTTTATATTGACAAATTGATACGCTTCCGCTGTTTTCTCAGGCTGTTTAAAAAAAAATGAACAAAATGTAAAACTATTTCTCAAAAAAAAAAAAAAATCCACACAGAAATGTCTTTAACCACACTGCTAATTGTGGTGAACCTTCAGACGGGTTTACAGTGCCTCTCACCCTCCGGTCTGGGAGCGATAGTCTCAGATGCCTTTGCTCATTCACTTTGTGCTCCGGCCAGTCCACATGCTTTAGTCTTCCTGACAAAATCACTGACAGAAAACTAAGCGCTCAGAAAAATCTCAGCAGCCATTTCTGTGTACAATGCTGTACCAGGCTGATAATACTGTCATGAGATATATGAAGTCATGTACACAGAGAAAACAACTCCAGGGATGCATGTAAAACAACAGGTTATTAGCTAATTCTACTTAGGGCTGTTCTGCATTGTTCTCTGAAAACATCAACTCAGTTGTCAGCAGGAGCCAAAAAGGCAGGTATAACATTTGGAAAGAAAATGAGAAGAAAAAAATCCCAGCATTATGCCAAATCATATTGCTTCATACCGTGCCTGTATCTTGGATATCACAGAGTTCCGCTATCCTCTTTTCTCCCCAAAGGAGGAAGCATTGGGAACATAAAAATTCACGGCTGTGCCCAAGTAGGGAACGGCCCCACAAAGGAGATGTGAAATAGGTCAGACTTCTGCCTGGAAAAAAGATGACAGAGGGAGCATGTACAGGAGGTTAAGCCTGGCAATCATGTTTGGCCATAGGAAAGCCAATCTGGAAAGATGAACAACTATTGCTCATAATCCAGGAACTAGAGAGCACCTAATAAAACTATTAGACAGTGGGTTTAAAACACAGAGAAGAAGTATTGTCTTCACACAACATATAATTAAAGCACAGACCTCATTGCCACAGGATGTTGAAAAAGCTGAAGGTATAAATGGATCTGACCAGACAAATCCATAATAGAAAGTTTATCTGAGAGTATTAAACCTGAGGATTGAGAGGCAGCCTATATCTCTGGCTTGCTGACTGCTGAAATTTAGGTAGGTCTAGATTTATATTTTTCCTCAAAATGTTTTCTTAAGTATATCTGCTGTAGTCACTGGCAGAGGAAGGGCGCTGGACTGAACCGGTCTGAACATGTCCAAAAGGGGACATGTGGGGTGAGAGGCAGTGACAGAGACAGGGTGCACCCAGCCCAGCGAGGGTCACGTTAATGGAGGTGCGACATCTCCACTAATGTCAAGGGCATACCATAGCGGTGTTGAGCTATGGTGTGGTCAAAGGCGGTCTGAGAGCCCTTTGGCTCCATGAGAAGGCAGCCTGCTTTCACACACTCGCGTCCCCAGCCTGCCATCACATGTGCCCAGAGCCGGTCTTTCCAACCTCAGGGAGCTTTTATTCCTACAGCGAAGCTCACTCTCATTTTCTTTGTCACAACAAAGGCAGACGGCTTAATTTGCATCCAGGTGTAATAAACAATCTGCCTTTCAGGAGAGCCAGGAGAGGAAGCACCTTAATTCTTCCCGGCGAGCGCTGAAAACCCTGGCACTGAGGATGAAAGCCGCAGGAACCAAAAAACGCTCTCAGAACTTCATCCGATTAAACAGAGACATCGGTGCACGCTGCTCTCCGTAACAAGCAGTAAAAAATGATTAGCCTACCAGTTAATGGGAGTGCACATGGCTTACTACTCTGGCTCAGCCACAAAGGAGGCAACAGCAATTGCTGTGTTTGAATGGTTTCCTTACAATCACAGCTGGGCAATTAAACTCCTGCCTTCGTTTGATGGCTAAGTTTGGAAACTGGGGAAGGAGGCAAAAGGATTATTTTGGGACAGGGGGAGCATTTACTACGGTGTATTTGGGTTAAGCCAATGTTTGCTTTATTATTTTTAAATTGCATCAAGCCACATTTCTAAATGAAATGCTTAAACAAATGTTCAAAATTATTTTTCTAACAATTTTTTTTAAACAAATGTCCCGCCGCTATTTCCTTTGCCCAGCCTATTTTTCAAATTCACCATATACTCATGAATAGTTTCAGTCACCCTAAAACTGTGGGTATGGATGAATAAATTATTTTTCCAAATTTTTTCACCTGAATTTTCTCTAAACCTCTTCACACTCCTTATTTCAGCATAGCTGGGTTGGGAATAGCATGTCCGTGCTCTTATTCTTTAGATTTTAAAAGAAAAAAAAGTTACTATATTCTTTTCAACCTACTGAAAAGTTGTGCCTTTTCACACTAGCTTTGATCCAAAGCTGAGCAAAACAATGGGAATCCTTCCCTTGACTTCAATGGACTGGGGACTTGGCCCTTACGCTTTCGCTGAAGAATAAGCAAAAGCTATTATTTTGGCAGTGTGAGATAATTGTTTCTTTCTTCTGTCGCAGCGCCCCAAGACACCACGCCAACAAAGCTGAGCACACATATTGCTCAGCACAGCCTGAGATGCATTTCAGAGAGGCCTTTGCCAGGGCTTTCTCCAATCAAAGCAACACATGTGAGACAAATGTCATTACTATATTCAGCAATACCAAACTCCGCGTTATTAATACATATTCATGGCTGAAAAAAATCCCGGGGCTTGCCAAATCAGTGTCGGTTTGAATATACAATGCAGTGCAGAAACGGTGGAGCCGCCGCCAGCCGCACAATAGAAGCAGAAATGCTTTTTGGGGCTGCTGGGGAGTGAGCGGTGTGAGGGAGCACAGTAGGTTCATCGTGGCTTGGGACCGGTGGGATGATGCTGCAGAAGACAAACGTTAGCGATACGTGGGAATGCAATAAAAATTTGCATTGGAGCAGACAGCAGGTGCTGATACAGCGACTGGCACTCACAAGCCAGACATGGACTCCATTTTACAACTTCAATTTGTTTTACTTACTCATGCAGCTCATCGTTTTAAAGAGGCTATCTGTTTGAGCAAGGCAGGGAGATTCAGGTCTGTATTTGTAGCAAAGTATTCCCACAGGAGAGGTAAGGGAAATAATAACAGTGAAACAGTTACTTCCTGGGGAAAAAAAAAAATCAGGAATTAAATCCTCATTTTAGAAAAAATAAAAAACCACAAACAAATGTTTTTTGCAACAAACCCCTCATTATGAATATGAAGGTTTTGTGTGAGGCAATGTACTGCTGTGTGATTGTGTGTTTCTGCTGCTTGCTGCTCACATCAGGGTCTAGGGAGGTTTGATCTCTGCTGTTGGAAAACATTGGTTGCAGGTACCATACAGAAACCAGGGGGTGTAAATCTGGAGTAAAATGTCAGTGAATCATACCCCTCTGCAAGTCTCCCACTAGACCGGGGCATAATATTTTTTGCCAACAGAAATGCTCTAAACCAGTATAAACATTACCTTTAGAGAAATGAATTTAAAGGAAACTTGGAAATGGGATGGTGAAAAGTAAATATGAAAGGTCTGATCTGGCTCCAATGATGATTTCACTTCTCCCCAGGAAATTACCAGGAATTGTTACTGCTCAACAGAGGAAAGGTAGGGAAACTGGGCATCCAGGACGTGGTCTTTAATAAAGGGATCAAACAGAAATGAAACCATGTTTAGGCTTTTCAGTTTAGCTTTTTATGAGTTCTTTGACTCCAAAATTCTCCACAGATAGGTTTCTCAGTGTTGGTCATAGTACAGTGGGTTAACTAGGAAACTCTGAAGAAAGCAGCCCTCTAAGAAATCAGTGCTTTAGAGGCACTTCCTCATAATTTTTTATATGAGAGAATAGATAAAAATTTCCATGTATGTACACAAAAAGTATACATAAGCACATTTTCTTCAATAATAAACATGTCCATGTGCTTGTTATGATAAGATCTTAAATATTCTGAGATTTTCCATCAGACCTCATGATCTAGAGGATTTGTTGAGGTCACAAACAAGCACCACCTTTCCAGAATATTTCCACATCTCTTGGGATCAAGCTTAAGCAGGGTATTTTTCAGTTTCAGAAGGTTCTGTTCCCCTTCCCACTTTCTCCTTCAGATAGATCCTGCCTTGAGGTAAAATAATTGCAACAGCTTGGCATCGTGTATTAGGAAGAAATTTCTAACCTACAGAGTTTATGCACGCAGACAGATTTCGTGCATCGTCTTCTGAAACATCAGTGACTGATTAGCGTCTGAAACATTATTTTGGACTACAACCAGGTGATGACATCACGCTTTGTCATTTGTTAAGTGGGAGATAAGGATAGCCAGTAATTCCAGGAAAGTTCTCTCTCTCTGTTTAAAACAAGCAAAACCCAAAACAATACATCTTTTTCCCCAGTGTGGCCCATTTCCTCTTGCAGTGAGGTTCAAAGCCCATCGCTAGGATGGCAGATGTGCAGGACGTGGGGCAACTCGCAAAGTGCAAAGGCTGAGATTGCAGAAGAAAACATGAGACAGAGGCAGCCAAGTGTCCACAGGGCAGGTGAAGTGATATCTACACTTGTGCACTGGTCCTCAAAGGTGGAAAAAGGTGTTGTGTGGTGCTTAGTTGCCAGCTGGGGTTAAACCACGACAGAAGAGTCTTTTCTGAAGACCTTAACAGACTGAGTGACCAAGCAATAAAATGACAGCTGAAATGCAGTGGAGATACATGTGGAGCGAAATATATGTCTAAAAAAGATCCCACAATCATAGATTCACTTATAAAATGATGGTCTCTGAGCTGAGCTTATCCCCCATTACTGTGGGGAGTAAGATCGTGAGTTCTTGACAGATCATAGAATTATAGAATCACAGAATCATAGAATAGTTTGGGTTGGAAGGGACCTTTAAAGGTCATCTAGACCAACCCCCCTGCGGTGGTCAGGGACATCTTCAACTAGATCAGGTTGCTCAGAGCCCCGTCCAACCTGACCTTGAATGTTTCCAGGGATGGGGCATCCACCACCTCTCTGGGCAACCTGGGCCAGTGCTTCACCACCCTCAGCATAAAAAAATTCTTCCTTATACCTAGTCTAAATCTACCCCCCTTTAGTTTAAAGCCATTCCCCCTTGTCCTGTTGCAACAGGCCCTGCTAAAAAGTTTGCTGCCATCTTTCTTATAGGCCCCCTTTAAGTACTGAAAGGCCGCAGTAAGGTCTCCCCGAAGCCTTCTCTTCTCTAGGCTGAACAACCCCAACTCTCTCAGCCTGTCTTCACAGGAGGGGTGTTCCATTCCCCTGATCATTTTCATGGCCCTCTTTTGGACCCGCTCCAACAGGTCCATGTCTTTCTTATGCTGAGGGCTCCAGAGCTGGACACAGTACTCCAGGTGGGGTCTCACCAGAGCAGAGCAGAGGGGCAGAATCCCCTCCCTCGACCTGCTGGCCACGCTGCTTTTGATGCAGCCCAGGATACGACTGGCC
>NW_008824051.1:1556453-1597965 GCF_000699105.1 Pygoscelis adeliae
CTGGCGTGTCTACTGCACCACTCAGCTTGATGTCATCTGCAAATTTGCTGAGGGTGTACTCGTAGATAACTGATGAAAATATAGTTCAATGTTCATGACAGGTAGATAAATAACTCCGAATATATAAATCATTAGGAAAGAACAGAATCAAAAACATCATTATGCCATTTTAGAAATATTTGGTCCCCCTATATCTTGAACACTACATGCATTTCTAGGCCATCTGTTAGAAAAGTCTATGGCAAACCCTCAGAGAAGGGCAGCAAGGCTGACCGCAGCCACAGAACGGCTCCCCAGCACAGACCAATGGCATTACAGTAGCACAGTTAGTTTGGAAAAGAGGAGACTGAGAAGGGGTATGGCAGGACTTCATGAAATCATAAATGGCATAGGAGATGATAGAGGGGGAATGAGGGCCAAATGGACATCAGTCTGACCCAGTACAACTTTCCTATGTACTCATCTTTAAGGGGCAAATGAGGCATTACTGGCTCTTGCTTATCCTAAGAAGAAAGGAGCCAGAGGAAAGAAGGACAGCAAAAAAGGAAGACTTCTGGTGAGGCTACTGAAAATGAATATCATGTTAACACCGAGATACTTCTATAACATATTCCATCCACGTCTCAATCCGCTCAGCCTGAGGTACCTCTATGACAGGTATTGTAGTTGCCACTTTACCGAACGAAAAACTGATACACAGAGATTTAGTAATTGGCCCAAGGTTACACAGGAAGTCTGAGGCAGAAACAGGTCTGTGCTCAGATCTTCAACTTCTATCTGCAAAACCCAACATGAAATGCTGAGACAAGGAAAATGTTCCCGGAGTGGTACAAATTAGGGGATGGCACATACAGTGTGCCTTGTTGTGAGCCTGTAAACGAATGTTAAACATGGATTTTGAATGCAATTATTCTGCCCTAGTCACAGAATATATTTGAAAAGGCTAACTGGCCCATGTCAGCTTTCATCACTGAGGACCTCTGTAACAAGCTCACAAATCCAGTGCTCCACTTAGGTGCTTAAAACTGTCGTGGGGGAAAAAAAAAAAGAAAGAAAGAAAGAAAGAAAAACTTAAAAATTCTACTCTTGGTCTCTCATAGGGCTCATCATTAAATGATAACTTTCACAATTTGAGGAATGTGGGCCAGAAAGAATAAGCAGGAAAAGATTGCAGATTACAGGACAAATCCTGCACTGTTGCACACAAGAGGGACTGCACTGAAATTGATGGGATTGCACTGGTGAAGCCACAGGGGGAAAAAAACAACCTCACATCTCTACAAAATACCATTTTTCTTGCAAAATATCAAGATATCCATGTAGCTTAAGGATGAGGAATAAACACACAAACAAAATATTGCAATCAGTTTTTTACTGTTAAACCAGAAGTGCTTAATCTATCTATCCCTAGTATTCAATGTCTTTTCATGTAGCAGTTTCAAAGTGGGAAGTGGGTACTCAAGTTGAAAAAAAAATGCAGGTATCATCATTGTTCATTTCAATTAGGCTGAAAGATCACCTGTAATGTCTGCAAAAATGCTGCTGTGGAATATCCTGATCCTTAACTCCACCCAGCAAAGCCCTGCAGAGATTGCGCTGAAGTGCTTCCTATGGAGATCGTGAGGTTTTGCAGAGGATAAACACAGTTTGGCAAATAGATTTGAAATTACTGATTTACTCAGATTTCCATGTTTACTGGTTTGCCACTGCTATAATTTGTACTTGTTGTCATATCTCATCTGGCCACATTCTGCACATTTTGTAAGAGTGTGTCTGGGAGGATTCAATCTGGGAGGATATTGTAACTTTAGCACCACCACATGGTTTGCTGTGTTTAAAACTCCTGTTAAGAAACACTGATTTTTTTTTTTCCTTTTCTCTTCCCCCCCCTTTTTTTTTTCTTTTCAGTATTTTTCACAGACATTAAATAAATACTTGAAACTATTTCCTACTTGGAGCAGGTGCAAGATGAAATACCTCATTCCTGAGCAATCAAAATCTGAATTCTCTCTTAGGGTTTAGGGTTCCCATTATTCCCTTCAAAGCCCCTAAAAGCAAATGCCATTCTGTACTTAAGTGTACTGGCCAAAAACATTTGTAATCCGACAGCAAGAACACTCAGTTCCCTACTGCTTTGCATATTTCTCGCAGAGCATTTTCAAAAAAATGGGCTAATATTGCAATAAATAACAACTCTCCTCTTCTAAAGAAAAAGAGAAAGAAGGTGCCCGTGCTGATGGCAGCAGTGGATGCCAAAGGGAAGAGATATAGAGTTCACGTCTCTAAACACACCGAAGAATTACCTTCCCTCCCGTCCCCCTTGCCAGGCATGTCTGTGCATGATGAGACACTGAACACCCGTTTTTTCCTAACATGAAGAAATATGATGGAGTTTTTTCAATGTTCATGTTGATGAGGCTATTTAACTGCTACATTCTTTTTCTAGATACATGCCTGTAGCACTGGAAAATGTGTATGTTCTCTCCTTGTTCCTTACATGAATAGACTGATCAATCTGCTTTGAGTTAGCTGATGAGAAAACATCTCAGTGTAGCTGAATTCTGTTGCATCTCAAACATCTAACAAAAATTTCAAAAGAAAGAAAAAAAATGAGGTGAAAATCAGAGAAGCTATACCAGGGAAATATTGGTATAGTGGTCACAGGAAAATTTACAGAGCGGATTTGCTTTAGGAGAAGAAACAAAGATAGATGCGACTTACATTCTGCCTCTCTTGAATAATTAAAAGTCATCTCAAGCTGCAGAGTAAATGCAAATGGAAAAGTCAATGTACCATTTATCTCCAAAGTTTATTCCTCACTGGAGTTATCATTCCCAAGGTCTTTTTATCAGTCTTTAAAGGCAAAATGAGCGATTGCCTACGGAACCAACCCTACATCATAAGGGGTATTTACAGGTGCTAAGTGTCATGGGATGCTCCAAATCTGTCCAAGCTGCCATCCCCTACAGACATGAAATGAGGTGCCCTCGTGGGTCAAGTGGAGCTACACCCTCAAAAGAAAAGATGGTGACTGGAGTCTCCAGTCTGAAATTACCTGTGAAGTTTAATGTATCACCCTGTTGTATTTATTTCTGTTATATGACCCAAAAATAAAATGTCAGTGTCTGCAATCACCCGAGAAAGACCAGAAAGACTGGGACCAAGGACTACACAAAGGAGAGTGAAATATGAAAAAAACCCCGTATCATTGGAGGTTAAGGGTTTTGGGTTTTTTTATCAAAATGTATGAAAAGCTACTATGCCAGTGCGTAGTAGGAATCTAAACCTGCGGCTGGGCTGGTGCGTCCAGAACCACAATGTGCTATTGAAATCAAAGGGGTTCAGGCTGACAGAAAGGTCTGCCCAAATGGATTCAAATTAAAGATCAAGACCTTGTATTTTAAGCTGACATCTCTCAGGATAAACTCCTTTTACTGAGGACCATAATGACTAACAGTGGTGTTTAGACCACATTTTAGCATATCAGGTTAGCACAGGAGGTCACATCCGCTGTTTCACAACCTGTACTTCTTTTATTGGAGTATTTTTCCCTTCTATTCCTGGCAGAGCAGGGATAAGAGGCAACTTACATTTTGTTCCACACTGTAATATTACAAGACTTAGCCAAAATCCTGTTGTCCTTACTCTTTCTGCCAGCACAATTTGGACAAGTAAGGCAGCTTTGATTGACCCCCTACTTGTCACACAACATTCCTTCAGGTTTCATTTTCTTTCTTTCTCCTCCATGTTTAATTTAGCATGGATCCATCCGTCTCCACCAAGGCAGCCGGTGAGAGGCACTGTGGACCAGCAGATGCAGGACCGGCTCCCACAAGAAGCTGTGCCCCCGGCTGAGACAAGGGGTCTGCAGAAGAGCCAGTGCCTGCAGCACACCAAATTGCCAGTAGCTTGGAGCCCCTGTTTCTAGTCTTTCTGATTTCAGACCTTCGAGACACTACAGACGCAGCTCTCTTACCCAGGGGAAACCACTGCAGTGTTTCCACATCCAGTTCACGACATGATGCTGCACTGATTTATGAAAAGAAAACAATAACGACATCATCCCAAGCATTTACTGTGCTGGAGCACGGGGCGTACCCAGTATCTGTCTTCTAGCCCATACCGAATCAGTACCGTGCTGGAGTAAACACACCTTTCCTTCTCATTTTTTCACTTGAACCAAAAAAAAAAAAAAATTTGCCAATATTAAATGTGCTATAATTTTCTGCTAAAAGCAGAAATGAGAGCATCTGGACAATTACATCCAATATTTATTCCAAAGGTTTTGCTAATATCTAATGAAGAGTGCAGGATTGAGTGCATGTTTCAAGGAGGAAGGTGTTATCACTAAGAAAAGGAGCATGTCTCCAAGTCCAGCATTTCTTTGGCTTAGATGTTCAGAAGTAACTACGAACCTTTGACGTTTGATTTCTTGAATGCTCGGCTGAAGACAGGTTAAAGGGTTTTGCTCCTTAGAGACTGGGTGATATGCCAAAACATGCCAAAACCACTGCTCCTCTAACACGTCTCTTTACCTGCACTCCAAAAATCAGATCCTGCCCTTCCAAAAGCTTGGGGTCTGTGTCTCATACAATAACCACGAATTCCCAGTTACACCACTGTTGCGTATCTGCCTTTAGATCTGAACATCTGTGTTGATGTTTATGCCTACACACAAACACTGGCCGCTTTGGTGCTCTGCAGGAGGGGTCCCCCCGCTCCCCTGTCCTCCCAGCACGCACACAGAGGAGCTGCCCATCCCAGCCTGCGTCTACCTAATCTGTCCTGGAGGCCAAATGAGCCAGCTAGAAACACTTATTCTAACTTGCCTGCGATTTTCCATGAAGCCTCCCAGAAGCTGTAATTCACCCTGTAAACCCACTACAATAGAGAAGATCTCTAGCTATAGGCAGCAGGTTGAGGCACATAAATACCACCCCTGCAACACACACAGTAAATGAGTCCATCAGGAAACAGGCTGTGGGAAGTCTGAGGCTATCACCGGCATACAAAACCAGAGACAACTGCAAGCAAACTGAAGGACCAACTACAAAAAGTGGGGAAAGAATAACTTCCCAGCACTTCAAAGTGTGCTTCGGTTCATTTCAAGGAGAGAAATCTGAAAAAAAAGAAGAAAAAAAACAAAAAAACCCTAACAGGTTTACCCCTTTCCACTAAATAGTACAGTGATTTAAATAAAACTCTATAACTCATTACTGAAACTATTACTTCTCTGCAAAGCTGCACCATGAGATGGGCCTAAAAGCCATCTGCTTGATTTTCCTTTCAGATCATTTATCAAAAGACATTTTTAATGTTTTAGCCTAACTAGTAAAGACTTTTGAGTTTCAGCCAATCGGCGAACCCAGCCAAGTAATAAGGTGTCAGTGCCATGCATAATCCTTCCTCATACAAAAAACGCTTTTAAAGTTAATAGCAGCTGAAAATAGAGCGAGGAAATGAAAGTTTGGGAATTAAACCCTGGGGGCATCACAGCAGCAGCACAGCTGATCCAGACGTACCTCTCTACCTGTATAGAAGGCATTGGCTGGATAATGATCATCTTATTGCCGTCAGCATATGTATGCTGAGGTCCGTCCTCGGCAGGTTATGCAAATAAAGCAAAACCGACTCTTCCAGTTTAAGACTTCCACAGAAGTATACAAGCACGTTTTATAGGCCTTCTGTTCAAATCAGAGAAGAAATAATTAAATTCCAGTAGCACGCAGAATGTCTGGCAAATATTTTCTTGTTATGTATTACTACAGAAAAGCTAATGGAGGGAAAGCTTTGGGGAACAGCAATACTATATTTTGCAGCCCACAGAGACCAAGATTGCTGGACATTAGAGTTGTGTGCTGTTTGGCCATCTAACAAGCACCAGCATTGTCTTTCAATTAAATGGAAGGGGCTTTGAGCCCTCAAATGATTAATCTAATCATACCAGGGCACGATACTGTGAATCAACAGTAGGATTAAAATGTAGCTCTTCTGCACTGCTTTCCATATGAGCCTCTCAAAGCATATACATAAACATTTAATTAAGCCTTGCAGTGCCCACACAAAGTAAATAGATATAATTAAACCAACACAAGGCTTCATACTTGAACCCAGACGCAAAGGGCACGGCTAAATGTTTTCTCCTGCAGATGGAATGGGGAGCACCGAAGATGCTGCCGCTCCTCCCAGCTCCCACTCCACCACTGACAACCATCCTTCCCCAGCCAAAACGTCCAGATGGCATTCTGAGTGTGAGGACCGACACCTCTAACCACTCGTGCTGTCCAGAGACCATGCCTCGCTGCATCCATGTTCAGTGTAAAACATCAACCGCATGGCCAATAGACAGCAGAAAGAGTGAATAATTTTATATCGGCATCAAAAGTCCCACCAGCTGTGTTTCTCGGATCACAAATGAAATGCCTGTGACCAGGCTAACTCTGCACATTTATCAACTAAATTGAAAGAAAGGTGTATCAGCCAGATAAAAAGTCACTTCACTGTAACTAATCACATTTTATACTCAAATAGGGCCTTAAATCCCAAGCAGTTCTGAAGAATTTAGCAAACCTCACAAATTGTGCAGCGGGCCAAAGTGCCAGTTTTGTAACTTGGTGAAGCAAGAGTGAAACCGGCAGACCCAGAACAGTTTATGCCAAGTTCATATGCATTTGTGTATGTATAGGCGCATGCACATGTATGGACTGCATTCAGCTGCTGTTTAACAAGACACTGCAACATGCGGCCACGGTTTAAGACAAAAAGAGACAAACCCACACAAAACCCCCATCCCCACCCAGGGATTTAGGGACACAGCTCAAGAAGGGATCTGGCCACCATGCCTGGCTTTCTTCTGCTCCTTGAAGCAGACACACTCAAAAACTCAGCTGCTTCTGTCACCAGCGCTCTTGAAGGACCAGCTGCACACAACTATTCAGTTCCCACCTTAGAAAAAGCTTTTTAGCTGAAATATTTTCCTAAAATACACATTTTCTTCAGTGCCTGGGAATGACTGGCAAAAACACCCTGTGATTTTTTTTTTTAGCATGTGATTACCAGGTTTCTCACTGAGTGGAGGCTGGCTAAGGTCTCGAACCTCTGAGACAGTTCAGCCATCCAAGGACTTAGGCACCATGATTTTTTTCAGTCTGGCTGATTACCACTTAACATAAATGCTAGTGGTGGAGACTATGTAATGTTTAGTCAAAAAAACAGATAGTTGGTTGTTTGAAGCTGTAATTTCAGCCTTCAAGGATGCCCTTTTGTATCCGTGCGGGATTGCAGGGATCCTGGTGTCCGAGGAAGATACTCCACTCCCTCTGACCTGACAGTTAATTAATCTTTGAAGAAAGCTACCCCCTCACACGCTGAGGAAGAGCCAAGAGTTGATGAGGAAAGCTTTGAAACCAGGGGCCTCCTGGTGGGTGAGGAAATGCAAATTATTCCTAGGTGATGGGTATAGGAATGAGGCACAGTTTTTATATGGTGCTTGAGTCAAGGTAATGCGTTTTATTACTGGACAAAATACAAACCATTTATCTCATTCATTTACCTTTAGAGAGGGGAAGATTTGTGCCTGTTCAATTTAAAAAAAAATACAACACCGTAGTTTAATAAGAGTATGTGCAGCCCCGCCACAGTGAGTCTTGCAGTCATTTTGTACATCAAATAAAATATCAGCCTTTTATTAAGTCTATTACATTTCTTAATTTGTTTTAGACTGTGTTCACTTCCTTGTTATTGTTTTAAATTCACAAGGGATAATTTTAAACTAATCTTCTCATCTTTTGCAGCAAACCCTCATCAATAAGCACTGAAAGGATGATTAAAATATCACTCCATGTAAAACAAACTAAGTCAAAATTCCTGTGGGGAGTAAACTACCCTAACAGAGATGTAATGTCAATGCCTTAATTTTATGAAAGATTTATTATTGGGGAAAAAAAAGAAAATGTACTCCTAGGGTTGTAAGCAGCTCTTTGTCAAAATAGCTTTTTTAAACAGATAAATGACATGTTTCGGTCTAATACTTCTTCACCCACAGTGAAGGAATAACTCAGTGGAGAAAAATGGTAATAGCCTTATCAGCATACTAGGGATATACGTCCAAATATCTGTAACACCTCTATTTGTCTCTCCTGGCCAGTAGCTTGCTCTCCAGGCATCCACAGGGCCTGGAGGACCTTCTGCTTGCTGCTCACCTTTGACTTCCACCTTAAGACATGAAGCTGCAGCGCTGCGCATGAAGGAAAAAGCTCCGGTGGCCGAGACAGGGGTGGGTTCCCCCCATCACCCGAGCGGCAGCGGGGCGCAGGTACGTGCAAGGCAACCTGAGCACTTGGTGAGGCTGAAGCTCCCTTTCTCAGCGGGATGAACCGCAGGAGCGCTGCCAGGACCAGAGAAGCTTTTCATGCCACTCGCAGCTGCCTCGCTGTATGCAGCTCATGCCAGAGCTGCTGCCTGTATCAGCTGCAGAAGTGGACTGCGGGTCCAGAGCTTCGTGTGGGGCTTGGGTCCACCTTTATTTGGAAGGCACATTTCAAATGGACAGATGGACAGGGCTTAACATGCCTGATTGAATCGGAGTCCCAGGTTACAAACACACATAACTGCCCCTCTCTGTACTTCTTAATTACATCTCAGTAAGCATAAAGATAAAATTTTATCCTAAATTGACAAGCACCTTAATTACAACATAGACTTTTAAGTTGAATTCCCCTAGCTCTTTTACTATTTGTTGTGGGTTTTTTCAGGGTGGCGTGGACTGTAAGCACTGGGATGGCAGCAGCTGAATTAAATGCAAAGCAAATAAACTGCAAGAGGTGGCTGCCTTTTTTCTCAGGTTCATTTCTACCCAATGTTGGCTTACAAACAGTGCCATTAGTAACTACACAAGATTAAAACACAAAAATTAGGCTAAAATCAGGACTGGCATTTAGATTTGCCTCCCTTAGGAAGGCATGAAGCTTTTAACGTGGCAGTAAAAGGTGATCAAACCAGGCTTGTATTTATGTACTCAAATCCAGCCTGCAGTGATGTAGTGGTACTGGCTCCTTTTATCCTTTTATCTCGCATCAAGTGCTTTGCCATCTCCGGAGCTGATGTCTCCCCAGGAGCATCCCCATCCCCGCAGTTAGCCGAGCCCCCCCTGGGGGGCTCAATCCCACCCCATCTAATGGGAGCCGCAGCATCTTGGGCGCATTGCACTCGGCATGCCTTGCTTCCCCGGCTTGAGGCAGAACTGCTCCCTATTCAGCCACTGTGAAATGGGGTTGGCTTGTAAGTCAAACTTTTCACATTATTTTAACACAGGTGAAAAAGAGAGGGTAATGTGGTCCCAAAATATTCTGGCAACAAGGCTTTAAAGCTGAACGGTTCCTGGGCTGATCCTCCATTAAGATCCATGCTCTGTGTTTTCCCTCCAGCTACAAGCAGGAGCCTGTAAGGCTTGGATTTTTCCTTTTCTGTTTGTTTTTCTTTCTTTTTTGTCTTTCTTTTCATTCCCTCCCAACAAATGTTCATTTATTCTCTTGAAACACTTCCAGGATTGCCTGCCTAGTTATTTACCTTTGATTTATATGGAATCAGAGATATTCAGTTTGTACCCTTGTCAAATTAATTATTGGAACTTGCTCTATTAACCTATAAGCTTTAGGGATATTTTTAATTCTTTAATCTAGATATGAATATTTGAATTCTGTTCATCATATTGTTCTTAGCTAAATTCTTTAAAGATGCCTCATGTTTTCACACTTCTTCCTGGTTCTAACTAGGCGGCAAAAAGAAGGACTACGTTTAGCAGTCCTTGACTGATACAAAATAGCACACTCTGAAGTTTAGGATTACAGCCTCTTCGAACTCAATTGTTTTACCCATTCAGATCTGATGCATCGTTCTTTATTCTGCTGCACTTAACATGTATTTATAACAAGAGAAAGCCAAATGACCAATATATTTCCAAATCCTGCCAGCCACTGTGTTTGTAAACTGACCAAGTGCTAATTTAGCCCATTAAAGCAATTCTCAGCAGACCTTTCTTTTGCTATTATACAATCAAACAGACTCCTGTGATGTTGACAGTTGATAGACATCTAGGGCTGGACTGACTCAAACACTGTCAAATATCTATTGTGGCAAATTATTCTACAGGATAAAAGCAAAAGGTATGGCTGCCAAAAATTAATTTTTTTTTTTTTGGTCTAAATTTCCTGCCCTTTCAGTTATTCTTGCAGCACAGGAATGATAGTTATCTGGCAGTTTCTTGGTGGTGAACAGCAACTGTAGTCCTGCAGAAGCAGAACAGGTCCTCAGGCAGGTCCTGCCTCCCACCAAACCGCTGGACAAAAGGGACAAACCTTCTCCCAGGACACCACCACCACCCTGGCTAAAGCACGGAGAGATAAGCAGACCAGTTATGTATCACAGAGCAAATCCCCAGGAGAACCAGAAAGGGAGCCATGGTGTCCAGTGCTCGTGCCTCCGTGGTGGGCTTACTCCTGTTCTCCCCGCCTTGCTCCACATGGATGTCCCTTGCCCCGCCCCAGGAATGTTCTTGTTTCTGATAAATTGAATTTTTCCCATTCTCCTCTGTGAAAACAGACACACAATTCATTTATTTATTCAACAATGTCTGCTGCTTCTGTTACAAAATTACCCTTTCCATTTTGCAGAATCCCCGTTGCCTCATTCACTTCTTATTCTTTATCCATTTGCAGTCTCTCATTTATTTTTACCACTTGTCCAATTTTATTTTACCTTCTATCTTTGCTACTCTTATGCCTCCTTCAACATTTTCCAGTTTATTCTGTAATCTTTTCAGATCCCCTTTGAGTTTGATCTTTCATAATTCACGTGTCCTTCGCTGCCCCTCTTCCCACTTGAAAGTCCCTCTTAGCTGCATCTGCCTTATTTTACTTTTACAGCAAAGTCCTGCTCTCATCCCAGCACAATGGCAAAACTCCTATTGATGTCAGTGGAAATGGGGCTCTTGGAGTATTTATGGCTTTGCACAATATACATAAGCCCTGGGTGGGGGGAGACAATGTAATTAAGCAATACGGCACGACAGACTGTGTTGCACTCCCGATTAATGAGTGCACGGTGTGTGTAACAAATGTGAGCTGCCGGCACACCTGAGGTGCACATTAATCAGCCCTATTGTACAACCTGAAAACTCTGATCATTATGAAACAGGTATTTAAAATATTAAAATGCCCTTTTTTTAGTGATAGAAATCATTAATCTGAGTGGAGATCTACTCTTGTGTCCATGACTCCATCAGGCTGCAGTGACTTTCCATCACTGTTCCTCTTTACGTTGCAGAAATAAAGGCAGGATCCAGTATTTAGATTAAATGGACAATCTGCCCATTTACCTCTATGCCTTTGTCACCATGTGGGGGGGCAACATGTCACCATGGGGATCAGGTAACGTGCACCGATGGGGCACATCCCTGGGCCACCATCCTCTTTGGTGACGAGTATCACAAGTGAGGGAAGACATCCGAAGGAGCCTCCACAGCCAGTGTGCTATAAGTTTTGGGAAACACCGCACAGCGACAGCCCCCAAAACACCCGCCTGCAGGACACCCTCCACCTGCCTGGAAATATAATGGGACCTTGTTCTTAGGGCAGTGCAGTCAAGGGGGTCTGTATGGTGTGGCATCCTGGGTGGCTTGTATCAGAAGACAGTAACCTTCCCGTTGGTTGCAATACTGAGCAAATAAGGCCCGTTTGCTCTCATATTTTGCTTCTCCTGACAACCTTAGTCATAGCTCCTCCACTTCTTGTGGCCGCAAGAAACAGATAACATACAAGCTGCTTGCCCATCTCACCTGAAAGGGGACCTGTCTGAACCCAGGGTGGGCTTATTCATCCAATTAGCATCCCCCTGAGAGCTACAGGAGCTCCTGCCTTGTACGACCATTCAAAGCAAACGTGGTCATGTCATACCTATAAGGTGCTCTGGTCACGGTGGGGCGCATTCAGGAAGGTGTACCGAATGTGAACACGTTGCAACTCAAGCACTGCCTGCACTGTTTTTTGCACAGGAGAGAACTGATAGCTACTTTCAGAATCAATCACCATGGGTCTTAAATCCATTAAGCTGGAAATCAGAACCCTGCTGAAATATCAAGCGTGTTTTGCACTAAGGATTATGTGGGTACCTCACCCCGTTTGCAAACCCCAGCGCTGCATGCTCCTGCTGATACCCCACTCCTTCCCCACATAGCTCTGGGCTCACACATAGCCTCTGGTGCTTTTCTGAGCAGATGCCTGCAGATTCACAATTTAATATCATTTTCCTGTAGCCTTAGCCTCCCAGATGCCTTTTGATGGCCAGACCTCCTACCGCCCGCATGCTCTCCTGCAGCGATCTGCGGAGAGGGTGAGGAGGAGGGAATCCAATAATGGGTAACGGTGAGACTGCAGGCATAGCACCTGACATAACAGTCCCCCACTCCTGGCTGCACTCTGTAATACTTGAAAACAACCCGTCTCCCACCTTTCTTCCATCTCCACCAGACAGGCTGTACTCGGACGGTAAGAGAGGCTGAAACCCGCACCCCCTCATTGGCGGCTGCATTGCACTTGCTGATGTCCCAGATAATTCTGCCTTAAGTTATCAGACCTCCTCCTGTGAATCAGCTTTTGAGTACTGAACAAGATAAATAAGAAACAAGTGATAACGGTAACATCAGAAAACAGTCGAGAAGCAGATCTCACTCAACAGAGACTGAAGTTTTCTGTTGTCCGGTGCTTTTCCCCAACACAGAGAGCAATGCAAAAGACCCAGTCCTCTAAATTCCCTACTTTACTAAATAGTTTCTTTCTCTCCATTCGCACGGAGAAGGGCAGCTCGATGCTATGTTTGTTTTCCAATTTAGGGCCCACGCCAACATGTTCCAAAAGTGTTGGCATTTTCATTTTGTTCAACTTAATGGAGGGTGACTCAAACCTTAAGCTGTTTGATTTTGGAAAGCAAATCAAATATACAGTGCAGCACAGGGTGAGGCATGCTGCAGCTCTATACCAGATATATATTTGAAAGCAAATTCCTATGTTTCCTTTCCAGAACAACCCGATCCCTGTTCAGTTGTGTTGTATCTGCCCATTTCCTTTCTGAAAAGACCTACCACAAACTCCAGACATCCAATAGCTTCACACGCCTTCTATTTCTTTCTTTTTTCTTCTTCTTTTAATCACTGCTACTTTCTTCAAAATCCCTCAAAGCCAAACTGGCATGAGTCTCTATATACTTTCTATGATTGCCGTGTAAGCATAGTCAGAACGGTCGCAGAGCACAGTGAGAGGTCTAAGGCTCTCACACATCCAGACGTGTTCCTCCTCAGTGCTGCAAAAAGGAGCGCAAAACCTCAACTGGGCCCCGAGACCTTTTCCATACACGGCAGATTTTCTGCAAGTTAGGTGCTGATGTATCCCACTCCATCAGTCCCTTTGCTGTCACGCCGTAAGGTGTAAGTGCGTGGGCAAGTTGCAGGTGGTGGTGATTTTTCTTTTCGGTATTAATTGGCTCTGCAAATCTGTAGCACATTTAACCACGCTGGATCCCAGCAAAGATGTTCGGGTTTATCTTTTTTCCCCATGTGCAGACTGCAATGTTCTGGGGAAGCAGTGGAACATCAGAGACAGGCACCAGACATTTTGTAGCTAAATCAAAGTTCTCCTCTTTCATTGGGAGGAGGAATATTCTAGAAGAAGAGTATGTGCTGCAATCAGAAGCAGGAATACAAGCATTTGCTTGTTAGAGCTGAATTTAGCAATATAGAAGAAAATAAAATAGTGTATTTCATACAAAATACAACCTGAAATAGCAGGTTTCTGGGATTCAGCAGAACTTTATAATTTCTAAATCATGTAACCAGCTGGTAGCTCTGTAGCTGTGTAATGCAAGAGGGGCAAAAATTACTGCAGTGCATATGGGCAGCATGATATCGAAACCTTCTTTGTAGACTCTGCTCTTGGCACAAAGGGAGCTGCACACCCTAGGCACAACCACGGGTGCTGGTGCAAATCAGAGCTAACGCTAATGAAACCACTGCGACAGACACTTGATGAATGTAAATCATCAGAGGTTCATAATTTAAACAGCAGCACAGGAGCAAATAAAGGCTAAGGCAAGCGACTTCAGGTAGAATTAGATCTGGGGGGATTAAAGGAGAAGCACCACTGAAGAAGGCAATTTCTGAGTGTCTCTTTGTTCAGCCTCTACCCATCCAATCAGAAATACTCCAACCTTTTTCAATTTTGGTTTTATTTTTTTAAAACATAAGTGAATCACACTTTTGGCTGTGACTCTCTGCCCTCCAGCTAGTAAGAAAATTTCAGAAGTTTTTGTAGTAAATAGCTTCCAGCAGAGAATGATTAGCATGAAGATTGATTGTGTGATTTGCCATAGTATATGGTAAATGTTTTCTGCAACTAAATAAGAAGAGCATGATCCTACTCTGTGGGAGGGCTGGTTTAACTGCTCAGAACATCCCAGGGAAAAAAAAGATGCTGTTAAGAAACTATAAAAGAAGTACTAAACAGCGTTTTCTCTTTCCACTGCAGAAGGTCAGAATGACCTAGCACTGTTGCGGTAACATTTTTAAGTTAGACGACGATAATTACAGGTACAATACATTTCCACCTTTAATACTGAGAGAAAATACCACACTTGATATTAATCACACCTTCAGTACCAAACAGTTGCATGTAGCTATCAGTGCCCTTCAGCCGTCCACGGGACCAGCTGATGGGGCAGAGTATCTCCACCTGACCTGCAGCAGTGGTGAAGACAGCTCTTTTCCTGAGCTCTCAGCCCTCTACAGCCGGGTTGTGCTTCCAGGTTCACCAGAGGTTTATCCTGTAAAAATGAAGATATCCTCAAATGCACAATTAACTCTTAATTACATTCCAGACCATATTCCTCACACTCACATCCTTTCACCAAAACGATAAAAAGCCTTCCTTCTGCTTACCAAATACACAGCTAGAAACCCCCATCATATGTCTGCTCAGCCTGTTCGCTTTAAAAAAAGAGAAGACATTTTAGCGAAATGGCTCCCATATTGTCATTCAGAACAAATATGCAAAATTAACACCATATTTCAAGATCTTTGCAGCCACGATCCCATCTTCTGTGACGGAAAGAGCCTATTTCAGAGGAAAGCAAACAGGGCACTTGCCTGGGACCCCAGGGAAACGTGCAAACTCTCCAGATTGTCCCCGGGAGAAGGAGAAGACCTATCTGTCTCAGGTCTCCAGTTCTCACAGTGCACAAATAACATGATTTTAGCCACTCCTGCAAGTAGCCTTGGATGATTTTCCCTCACCAATACTGCAGCATTGCCAAGGAGAGAAGAGGGGCAAGGCAGAGCCCTCCATAACTGAGCACCTTCAGATTAGGGAAAAAGGTTGGGACAAAGAGCCCTTCAACTTCTCCATCTCCCTCCCACACAAAAGGGAAGGGAAGGGAAGGGGGTCCTCAGACCTGGGGGAGCAGAGGAGAGGAGAGGAGAGGAGAATGGTTGTTAGGAGAGGAGAGGAGAGGAGAGGAGAGGAGAGGAGAGGAGGAGAAGGGATGTGGGCAGATGCTGGAATTTAAGACTGTTGTTTGGCAGCAGGCAGCTTTTCATAAAGTACTCTATGATTCAGTCTCATCTGGGGCTTTGCAAACAGAGCTCCAGACAGCGATGAGCTGGTGATACTGTAATCTCCTTGCACATGGTGCAGGCATTGAGGAGGGGGAGAGAAGTGTTCAAGGGTCAGAGTGCAGACGGAGAAAATACAGTGCGTGCACAGACATCCCCATGCATGAAAGGAGGGGAGAAGTAAATCTCATAACACATTCTCTTTTAAAGTTGGGACGGATGATCTCAGCAGCACATCTGTTTGGTTGGCCACGCAAACTTCAGCCCATTTTGGTATGCTGTAACACATGCAGTGGGAACAAGATCTTTGGCACGCAGATGAGAAGGCAGCAGTCCTTGCTGACAGACCTTCAGCGCGCACACAGAAATCATTGCACGTATCTATATGCCTTTAAACACACTACTACATTGCCCTCACAGAGGGCTAACTTTGCAGTAAGCTTGACACACTTTGCTGTAGCGGGGTATTTGCTCAGAATGGGGTTATCTGAGCCAAATTCCCTGTCTCAGGGTCCATACACCAAAGAGGGGTGCCATTTACTTACCGCATAGGCAATCATTTACCTGGAAAGGTCATGAAAAACTCCAATTTAATTAGCAAAAGCCAAACTGGAAAGAGTCGGCTCAAGAGCACATCAATCATTCCTTCAGTCCCACTGACTTTCAGACAGATTTTCCATATGTGTTCAAAAAAAAAGAAGAATAAAATCATAATCAATGCTGCAGAGGCCCTATGGGAAATCCTGGGTATGGTTTCCCTGCCTGGTTTTTCATTTCACTTACCCTTCTATAGCTGGTGGTATCTATGCGCTAACATTATTCTCCTTTCTGCTTTAATTTGGGCTCAGAGCCTTCTTAAACTGATTTTATGCTTACTTAAGAAACTGTGTTACTTCCAGCAAGAGATGGCTTTTACTGAGAGCATTTCCCCCAATGACTTTTTAATCTTCCTACCCTTGACCTTTCAGTTCAAAATATTAAACAAATCACAAGCTATTACTTGTATTTATTAGACCATTAAAAGCCAAACCCATCTTGTCCCAAAAGTTATGTAGGAAAAGGAGAGCCCAAAGCGAGAAGGACTAGATAATTATAGTACAAAAGACCGAACATAAGTGAATTATTCTTGTGACATTTTCCATTCTTGTTACCATCTTCATAATGAAAATGAGGTGTCAGAAGCTTCATTCCTCATATCCAAACTTTATGTGATTTCAGTTATGTGCTACATTACTTCGAGTTTTTTCAATATTTGGAAGTTGGGCCAGCTAGCCATTCCCCTAGATTTCTAATTACAGACTCAACAACCCGTGGGAGAGGAATAGAAAGCCCAGCTAATCGATGCGTATTTCTTACGCTGAGCTGATGCGATACCTGGCTGCTGAGGAATGCCTTTTAAGATCCAAGTTCGAGTCCTCAGCCTTAATAAACATATAGATACGGGAAATCTCACGCCGCAGCTCTTCTGGGCACCGTCCCCATTAAAAGGCAGCACACACAGAGAAGCAATGGGTCAGGGGGTCTAGAAACAATTTTTAGTGAAACAAAAATTCTCAGTAAAAAAAATAAATACTTCCAGGAGCAAGAGGTTTAGGAACAGAACCACAACTGCAAGATTTGGCAGTGCTGATGGTATTTTAAATGAAAAAGCTATTAGGAGAACAAGACAGTTTAAGGCAATAGATATCACAGTAGTTTCCTTGTGTTTCAGACAAAAAAAGCCCATTAACTTACCTTGCCAACACCTGTTTTTAAGTGCAAGTGGCCTGTGGAGAATTTGAAAGGGCCTATCAGTGTACTATCAGAAATACCTCCACATTCAACACTGCCAAATAGCAGCATTTATTCATGTGCTTCTGTTCCACCCCATTCCTATATGAGGAGCTGCAGCAAATTAACTTGAAAGGCTAACTTTTGAGCTGTTGTCCGAAAGGGCAAAAAGCATGCATCAGTGAGGAAGCGGAAGAAGATGTTCCGGTGCAAGCCAAATATATTTAAGTGTTTGACTTACAAGTATAGAGTCAAAAGAAGGTGATAATAAAAAGTATATTTGAGATAGGTCTTTACTAGTTATTTTCCTTTGTGCTGGAAGAACCATGAACGTTCTCAGAGCTCCTGCAACAGCCCGAGGTGGCGAAGAGCAGATGCACGGGCAGTGGCTGGGTGTTCCACCCTTCCCCGGCAGAGGAAGGTCAGCTAGCATCCTGGTACAGCTCATGTTACAGCCGGAAAGCGAAAACTTCTTTTGGCATGGTTCTCAGCCCAAAGAAAGTTTTATGAGGTTTGCTGTTATTGCTTGCGCTACTGCTGCCGGTATCTGGACAAAGACATTAAAAGACATAACGAAAGGGCTTGCATGCTCACAGGCAGGGAGCTTCCAAGCGACACTTTCACCCGACCCTTGGCTGTGTGCAACCCGTTCTTCTTAGGAGACCTATTGGCATTTCAAGGTTACCAAGTTTTACAGCCAACCCCCTGTCATAAGGTGAGGACGACAAACATTTTGCTTCTAAAACAGGAAACTCGGTATTACTTTCACATCACTCCGTTAAGCACATGTCACAGTGCTGTCTTGGTCTCTGTTAACAATCATAAAGAGATATCAGACATTTCCTAAGAATCAGGTTACAAAAATGTAGCTGAGAGACATGCAAGGACATAAAAATTCCAATGAGATAAAAGCATCCCTGTTTACACAGCAATTCTGCTTCATTAGACTCAATGTTGTTTCATTATATTCAATGCCATTTAGTTTTGATGTTCGTTTCAAGGCTGCTTATTTATATTGAGGCCGAGCGGGAGAAACACAGTAAAAACTCTGTGTTGAACTCAATGTTGAAATGGGTTTTAGTATGCAATAACATGTATATATCATGTTCTAGTTAAGAAAGCGTCACTGTTTGCTTACATATGTTACTGTACAAACTGTAACCTAAAATCAAATTGGACTTCAGATATCAGACATTAAATCCCGCAAGCAGAGAGACTCTTGATTGTGACTGCGCAGAGACTATTCAGAATAGAGAAAGATTTTCCCCCTCTTTATGCACACTTTCTGCTAGGTGAGATCCGCCCCTATTTGGGGCTTTAAAGAAGGCTTTTTTTCTCAGGGATGAATTGCACTTATCAGTATTAATGCATACATCCATTTGGGGTCTTTTGCTGGTGGCAAAAATCCAGGGGACGTGGGCTGGTACCTTTGAGGCAGAACAGACTACTTGCTCCACTGTAAAATTGCCTACTTTCTTGAAATGCTTTTTTATCAAATTTCTTATATGCAGCAGCTCAAACCCACTAAGGGCTTAATTTTTCTTTTTATCGTATGCTATTTTGCACATCTTGCTACAGGGTTTCCCTGAAAGTGCATAAACTTATTTTAATTGTTCCCAGTGCTGACACCCATTTAATTAAATGGTAGTACTATAGCAAGATTTATTATACAGAAACAGAGACTTTTTTAAAGCAGTAATGGAACATATAATAGATGTGTCACATTTTAAAAGCCCAATTAAATCTATTGTTTCTCTGTGTCCTCAGCATGTCTCTCTCAAGTGTAAGATACAATTTTAAATGGCTAAGATGTTTATTACAATGATCATACGAGTCGGTTCCACATTTAGGATGGTTGCTCTTGGCAAAGTTAAAGGACTATTCGGCGAGAGTGTGTGTGGTATGGGGCACTGAATATAACTCAGATAAGTGAAAGGAGTGAAAACAAGAGGATGTGTTTTGCTCTTTGCAGTTCTCATCTGATGTCCTTGGACGGGAAAGGGAGCGGAGTCAGGCTCAGGGAGGCAGGTGGCAATCCAGTTCCCTTCCCTCCCAAGAGACACAGCTTTTGGGGTTTTCCCCCCGCCCCAAACTGAGCCTGACCCCTGCAGAGATGAACAGTGAAGAGCTGGAGGAGCAGGGAGCCTTCCCACCTCACCAAAGAGCCTTTACAAGACAGCAAAACACATCACTAGGGTGGTGCAGGGACTGAGCTCTACCTGCCTCCAGGCAGGGAGCAGGGGTGGCTCTTAAATCAGCAAGGAGGACAGCAACGCGTGCAACAACGCCAGCGTTAGCAGGGGAGCAAGAGCAGGCATACTAATGCTTTCCTTCAGGGATGCCTCCTAGGACAGGCTGTTCTGTGCTGCCCCTTCCTCCGGGATGTGCCTCGTAAATAAAAGTCATTTATGTGGAGCTGGCTGGGATAGCAGCTCTGCATGAGCTTCCCTCGCAGCTCGGGGGTTTTGGGGTTTTGGGGTTCTGGTTTTTTTAACCACCTCACGTGCTAGCTTTCAGATGTTAAGAGGAAAAAAATTACAGTGATTATTACGACAGAGACAGGTAGGGTTTTTCAAAATGCCCAGCATTAAGACAACTCTGCTCCCAAAATGGAAGCTCCCAGCACTTGCAGGGGTAATTAGGCTACAGCCTGCCATTCTTAGAGAAATTTCCCCTTTGTCTGTAATCTCAAAATAGAAGAGATGGGAAACAGTTCAGAGACAAGCTGAACTCCAGCCGAGAGAAAGGATTTCTGCCCACGAGGCCAAACTCCTTTGCCCCAGCAGCATTTCAGCAAGGGAGCAGACTGCAGGGCTTAGCTCAGAGCTGTTACTGCCGTGATCAGAATCATTGCGCTGCATCCCTTCTGCACAGTTAATACAATCACAGCTGATTTTAAGGGCAATCAAATACTGCGAGTCCCTAAAAATGAGAATAAGAAGAGGCACCGAGGGAGGCAAATTCCCTTAGAGATCATTGGAGATTATCTTAAAGAAGAAAATTCAGTACAAGCTAGATATCAAATGTAATAACTCATGCAAAATACCCTTTTCTGAAGAATCAGAAGCATAGTGGTTATTTAGTGAAGAATACATTGTAATTATTTAGTCTTAAATAAGTAATCACTTTTTTCCTGCTTTAATATTCTGAAAATAATTATATTACTTAAGGTTCATTAACTGTTTCTAGCAGAATAACCAGCTTTATTTAATTAGCTAATGAAGCTTTTTAGTTACTTTCTTTCTTTCCATCACTGATTAAACATTAGTTTCAGAAGATTAGCAGCTATTTTCTTCAGTCAATATGCTTCCTAGTTTATAATCTTTTCAGAAAAAAAAAAATTATGGTAAATCAAACTGAAATGCTATGATTACTCAGAAAAGACATCAATGAGAAATAGGGTTTGCTGAACTCTTTCATCCACTATCCTGCCCTGAGCAGATGGAATGGTAAAACGCTCAAAAGCAAAGTGAGTACCACGTGTAAAGAACCAGGTTCTCTTACTACTCCCTTTGCTATTGAGCAAGAACTGTGCTCTGGATATCCTCCAAGGCACAATGGCATGAAATAAGCATAAACCTGGTGTAATACATCAACCATGTATTCCACTCCTTTTTTGGCTTTGCTGCCAAAGCACATCACCTTACAGGTTGAAATATGAACTGTTACTGTCCCGATCCAATTCCAGTACATGGAAATGAACATCACGTTACAGGCATCGAGTATTCAGGACTTACTCTTTTGCTTAAATCTGACTTCAGGCAATTCCCGCAGCAGTGAATTCTACATGTTTTCTGTGCAGCAAGTGATAAGTAAACCTCACCCCTGCATGCTTCAGCTGCCCAAAAAGGACAAAATATGTAAGTAAGTCCTGTACATGTGAGACCATTTTTGCAAAGCACAGCTCCATGTATGCTACCCTGGAAGAAAAAGGTGGTGAATGGGAAGGAAATGGTGAAAGTAAGGCAGAAAGCAGCTTGGAAACAGATGTTCTCCGTGTCTTTACCAAAATCACCATCAAGGAAGAAAATACCCCTGCCACCCTTCATCCTACCAAGTGGAGGAGGAGGAGGGGTATGGGCCGCCATCCTTGGGCAGGAGCTGGGGACACTGTGAAGCCAGCACAAGCAAGCACCCTGCTCGCCCAGCAGGCAAGGAATATTTTTATCAACAATTTACAGTCCTATCTGACCAGTCACTGCAGACATTAGCCACCTTCTCTCAATGAAAACCATCTAACCTCCACAATGCCAAAGACCTGGACTACCAAAAATGAACAACCATGGGATGGTAACGTAACTTTTACTGCATTAAGAAAATCAACAACTTTGTAGAAACAAGATCCAACCACATCAGCTCTCAACTACTCTCTTATCTTTCTTAAATTTTAGCAAACAAAACCTCCACATCCACAAAGCATAAAAACACAAGCATGAAATTTTACAGTCACTCATTCAGTCGGGAAAGAAATAGTGTCTCAGCCTGCTTTGCCAGTTAATCTTTGTGCCCTTTGCAAATTGTTGTTTGCCTGCAGCAGTAAAACCAGAACTTTCTCATCTGTCCCTGAAGGACATTCCCTTGGAAGCAAGCACAGCCAAGCAAATGCACGTGCCCACTGCAGACTTCAAAATGATGCACTGTTTTGACATGACATGGGTTTCAGGTAGTGGGTATTAGCAGGGAGTTCATGATTGATATCATTCATTATGAATAATAAACATCCAAAATGAAAATCCAATTTATTTTAACTGAAAATTACAAACTTTCTATAGATTGCCATTTTTAATTATTATTTATTGTTACCTATTCTGTGCTCAAGGCCTTTTTTTGCACATATCATACAAACATAGATAGAAACTGTCAGTCACGTCAAAGATCTCTTTACCTTTGGCAACATAAAACAACTTTACTGTGAACTACAACTACACTTCTTAGGAGGTCTTTTATGACTCAGGTATAAGGACTCAAGTTTTAAGGTAGACCTCTGCCTGTCCCCATTTTGACGATAATACACTTGACTTGCAAGAAAGCTGCAGATGCACTAAACAGCCAAAAGCACACCAGGGAGTAAAACTATAGCTACTAACATTTCTGCTCCCATGTTGCCGTGCTATTTTTTGCTTGTTTTTCTGAGCATGGGTATACTACCAGCTAATGTAAAGGCCACCTCTGATCTGTTCTGGTGCACAGACGGATGAGGGCAAGCCCCACTCATAGCATCCAAGTAAAACAACTCACTCCTAACACAGAATCGGCTATATACCTTCATATAAATAAGGAAAACAAAGGCGATGATAGGAACATCTAGCCTGAATTCCTTACACAGCACATGCAATGGATGTCCACGTAACGACCCCTGCAGCATAGGGAACTGTGCTCTATAGGCGACTGACAGGCAGGTTTTGGAAAGAGCCTTCTGTTAATTTACACAAAGTCAATACCCAACCAGCTGACAGTTAGAATTCAGGCACCATTTAACACAGCTGTCAGTACAGTTGTTTACATGATCTCTTTGAGCATTACATACATTTGCACAATGGGTAAAATCTGTCCAGAATTCAACAAAACATGCCCATCTATTGTCTGGGTATTGCAAGAAGAAGGATGAAAGAGAGACATCAAACCATTTTTCTTTCTTTTTAGGCAACTGATGGAGTCACGATGGAAGAAAAGATTTCAGCCTCTCATTTCCTCCCTGCATAAGCGGTTACTAACTTAGAGACCAGCCTTTACAAAGGAAGGACTCAATGTGGGCTTGTATAAAGGATGAGGGAAAACTGATAGCAGGTGGCACTTCAGTTCCTATATTCCCAGAGCAAAATCAAAGCTGGAAGGTAACTGTTAAATTCTGCCTGTGAAGCAAAGTTTCTCCTTTAAACATAATACATCTAGGCAGGCTATTGCAATTCCCTGCAAGAAGAAAGCTATTGGGGTGGCTTCAGTGCTTAATAGGCAAAATAGTAAAACCACAAATTCTTCAGGATTAAAGACAAAGAGATTTTTTTTTTAACCTTATTATGTTAAGCATGTTATTCCATTTCCCTGTCCCTCAAAATCTGGCTTGCAACAAAACCAGAGGATGAAGCCAACAGCTCTGAGTCAGATACGGTGCTGATTTTAGACACCAACTTCATTGACTCCGGTTACTCCTGGCTACCACAATAAACTTGCACCAAGAGCAAGTTCACTGCTGCAGTTTAGCCAGTCTGTAAGAAGTACTCCTCATTAAGCAAAGGGACTCATAATTAAAGAGTACAACTAAGATCCTGAGCCAGCATTAACTGGCAAAGCTTTACTGACTGTAACTCCCTCCAGACTTCCAAAAATTTCTTTCTAAAACTTGTGGGTTTGACAGCCATTTCGCAGATGCTCCTTCCCTCCAGCAGAGAGCCTCTCTGCTGGCTCTGCCCTGCTTTTCTGTACTTTGTTGGCATATCAGAGCTCTGAAAACTATCACTTGCTCTAAATTTCCTAGTCCATACCCATTGCCAGCGACTTTTGTTGTTGTTCCTTTTCAATTTAGTGTTGTCATCTTGATTGACTAAATATCAAATCTTTCAATAGCTGATGTGTTTTTCAACTCCCCATTTACAAAATCAGCCCCTAGTCCTCATGGTCACAGAGAGGAGTTGGGAGAGCAGGGAGAAAGCAAATCCTAAAAGCTAAAGATAGGAAACAAATATAAAAATCCTGACATTTACTCCTTTTCATGGTGGGGTGATTTGCAGGAAAGCTTCACGTGATTTTTAACTGCTTGGGATTATGAGAACACACAGTCCTCAATCTGCAAATCTGTGTCAGGTTTTGGCAACAAAAAATGTCATTACAGTCAGTCCCCATTCACTGTCCACCCAAATGTAACCACACCTGCTTCCTAAGCTGGCCCGCTGGGCACATGTAGTCCAGGAAGCTTTTTAAAACAGCTGGTCACAAAACCCAGTTTTCATCTATTCTTTTAAAGAATCAATTTTTTTTTTCCCAAGACATTTGTATGGCACCCTGCAACAGGATTTCATTACATCTTGATAATTTAGGATTTTCTTTCTCTGCTGTCTGTAGTTATGGTAGTTATGGACTTTTTTTTTTTTTTAATCATCTGTTCCATCTGTGAAGTGCAATGAATTTCTTTAAGACTTTATAGTGACTGTCCTCCCAGTTTAAATCTTCCCAGAGAACCTGTTTACCTGTGCTTGCTATCCAGGCTGTGCTGTAATAAATCATTTAAATGGACTTACAATTTGGCTGTAAAACATCAAGAGATGCTGACCAAGAATACTATTACATTATAAGCAGGAAACTCTCATGTTATAAACATTGTTCTCTTACGTTAAACCCAGTATAAGGTTAAATCTTTTAGGCAGTAATGGAAGCAATGGACAGGGTCCTTTGCAATAATATTATCAGTATATAGAGTTATCTTGAATATGACAATATCTTGCACCTGGCAGTGGGCTTGATTCTGCCCTTAATTAAACAGATTTCTTTACGGTTCCTCTTCATTTTTACTGAAACAAGTAAAACTTGAATATCCCTTGGGAGGTAAATACATGTGTGTACATGTGGATTATACATCATGATTGCATTGGGACAATATTACGAATACGATATCCTTCCACAGAGCGGGGTTACCCCACGTGGTACCCCTCCAGGGCTCACAGGTGCCTGCCTGGTGCCCCTTTTGCCCCAGCCCTCTGCATAGCCCTCAGCAAAGCCCCTGCACATAGAGAAGCTGGTGGGACTTGTGACATGATATATGAAAGCCACATTATTTTATTACAGCAGCACCTAGAATATCCAAGCGGAGGCCAGGGTGGCATCGCAGTAGCTACTTTAAAAAACATAACATAAAAATTCTGAAATGGACAGTACGAAGGAAGAGGCATTACCCTCATTTGACAAAGAGGAAGAATTCAGATGACAGATTCAAAGATGACCATACCGAAGCATCTAGCAGAGCCACGTGACATGCCCAAGCAATCTGGGTCATCTGCCTTCACATCAGGATGCGCCTCCTTCTCCTTATTCAGCTACAAGTCACTCTTCACTTACATAAAAAAATGCAGCAAACAGAAACATCAGATCCTGAAACATCCCATGAATGCATTCACATTATCTGGGAAGATAGTGCTGTCACCTCTAAAGGATGATATACAGAGCAAGAAGCATATCTATATGATACAGAAGGGACCGGAGCGCCTGCTAAGTTACAGAGATGACAGAGCTGCATAACATTACTGTTGAGTCTAGAAAACCCATGTTTATGCTGTTTACCTACTGGCAGCCATGGATCCCAGTGAATTATGGGGAAATAGGGATGCAATCCTGTAGGGAAGGGCTCCCGAGATATTGGAAGGAGTGGCAGTGCACTGCGGTATCGTGTGAGAATGGTTGCTCAGCGTTTACTTAAATTTAGCCTTTTTCTTGTGCCTATCAAGAGACTTCACCAGCCATAACAGAGATAGGATTATAACCCACAGGCATTGCAAAACTTCGTGTTAAGGAGTCAAAGGAGATAATTAGGTCAAAATGATCTGAAGCAAAATCTAGTGATAAGAAGGGAGAAGAGGAAAAAAAAGAAAAAAATATCCACGCCACACACATCTTCAGACAGCGGGAAGGCAAGAGTCATGGATGGATGAGACCCAGCCGCTAAAGCATTAAGGAGACAAAATGAGGAGATGTAACAGTACATGAAGCAGGTAATTTAGCAGCAGAGAAACAGAGACAGTGCAAATGACTACCGTGTTTGTATCACCACATGCTTGTTGTTTCCCTTCTGCTGCAGGTTTCCACCTCACCTTCTAAAGCACAGCCTGCAAGAAAGATCATACGACCATTGGTTTTTCTTTGGCCACGTAGGTAAAACTTACTACACACTTCACAGTGAAGTGGATGAGGAAAGTTCACATGATCTTTTACTCTGTCTGACCAGCATGAGCTGTAGACTCCAACACGTTGGCCACAGCGGTCAGCTGGCCAAAGCTAGCACCTTTATCAGACCCAGAAGAGGACATCTGCCTCCCCCCAATGTTGTCTTCCTTGTTTATAAGCTCTGTGGACTCTCATCCTGAGAAACAGTCTGAAAAAACTCACACAGAAAAGCAACTCTTACTTACAAGGCCTCAGACAACACAATCCCAGGCCTCTTCTTGACGGATAAAAAGTTGATTTGATTTATACTTCTTTTCCTAATTCATAGACAAAACATAAGAGCATGCCAATGTGGAGTCAACTGATGATTCTCTGGGTCAAATTTTGCTCACAGCTGTATGAAAACAAATGTGTACATTCATTTAATTGGTATTTATATTAGTGTAACCGAGTGAAGAAATTGCCTAGTCAACTCTGATCTGACTCTCACACTATGAAAATTCAAAGCACAAAAACCCCCCTGTTTAAATAGGCAATTTTACGCAATAAACAGCACTATAAAGTAAGAACCAAAAGATCAAAATTGACAGCCAGAATTTTACCCTTTTTACATGCCATGAAACCTATTTATTTGGAGATAAAAATCAGATTTACAGGTTGAGGTTAAACTCAGACACGCAGAAACCTAAGGGCCAGACTCTTCCTTCCACCTTTGCCCCCCTTACCCCGTGTCCACAGACACAGGCCAGCCTGCCGCAGCAGGGCAGGAGGGTACGCATGGCCCAGGGAGTCCCCAGATTGCGCTAGGACAGGTAGCTGTGCCCCGCTGTCCCCAGCGCCATCCAGTGGGTTGCACTGGCTGAGCCCAGAACACCGCCACAGAGCTGCAGCGACTCCAAACTTCAGAGAAACCCCATGAAAACCCCCCAAAATGGTATAACGCGGATGATCCCTTCACTGTCCTCGGTTACTCTAGAGACTGATTGAGCCTCCAGATAACGGGATAAGAACAGGTACTTTATTAGGTACCTCTCTATCCTATCAAACGCTAACTACTTGTCTTTGCTTTCCACGCCCTTTGTTTCCTATGGCAAGGTTATTTATCTACTACCTCTTTCAGGTTACTGACCATCAAGCTCTGCATCCTTACAAGTGAGTGATACCAGCTCTTAGCACCACCACCACTTCATTTTTAAGCACGCACTTTCATGCTTTCTCCAATAGAGCCCCTATCTTAAAGGGGAGTTTCCTATACATCTCCAAAAGTCACTACACAGACCTCCTTGCAAACCCATCCCAAAACTTTGCTTCAAGGCCTACAGGACTAAAAAAAAAACAGTCGCAGTTATGGTTGAGCTGCTGGTGAACCAAGGTCCCTGCTGTCCGTGCACACAGGCGCTGACCCACAAATGATCTCCCCTTCCCTGCCCGATGACGCCTCTACCCATTAGTTCCCGTCCACACTCCCGTGAGCTCACCGAGATCTGTTTGTACTGCACTTGGGTACGCCGGGTCCATGGCCCATACTGACTGTTCCCAGGCACAAGTGTAGCACAGATCACAAAGAAATCATTAGCAAATCAAAGGGAAGTTAAAAAGAAGCAGCTTTTCACCTGCTTTCAGCGGACAAGAGGGAACTTGTGCTTTCCCCACACTTCTTAACTTCTACTTGTACAATTAACACTCCTTGATTTCACTTTATCATCATGGGGCATTCTCCTATTTGAAATTGTTTATTAACCTGAACCAATTTTTTTATTATGTATTTACATTTAATCATCTAGCAAGCCTGATTATCTTGAGTACTAATAATAATCAACACATTACTAACATCACTTTAGTTTTAAGCCATATGACTAAACATTGCAAATTAATTCTAAGTTAATCAGTTTCATTAGCTATGCAAATATTTCTTTGGTTTAAAGCATTAAATCAGATTTAATTTGCTAAGACAATATTAATCGGGAGTTTATGCAATCCATTCTTGCTTTCCATTAATTAAGGCATGTTACACTGTAGGGTCTCTATGCAAATAAAATCTAAAAAGACAAAACTGTTAAACTCTGGCCTTCATTTGCAAGTTTTGTATTATGACAGGATCTAAAGGCAAAAGAAAAAAAATGAAGTCAAGGAGACACAAGAAATCACAACTTCCCCCTTAGAGAAATTTAGAATGGATATAGACGTACTTAAATTTAGATACTTCATAAATGTTGTCTTACAAGATCAGTGTGTTGAGTTTTTCTTACTGCAAGAGTAGTAACACTACAGCATAGCACAAAAGCATGATCTCACTCGTGCCTTAACTCCAAAGCATTTCACTTGAAAGTGTGAAGCAAACTCACTTAAGAGAACTGAGGATGCTAAGGTGCAGAATTATTCCTTACAGAATATGCCGATGTACAGACAGAAGATAGTCTGCAAGAAATTAGTACTGTAGACAAATAGTCAGAGTTGGCGGCTCCTTTAAACTTATTTGGGCATGTTTCCTTTGCGTCAGTGGATGTTTTGCCTGTGCAAAAACACCAATATCAGTGTCGTTGAGCAGGGATTTAAGAACCTGGCCTACTGGGCAGGAAATTATTAAAGATTATCTAAACACCAGGTTCTTAATCCAAAAAGCAAACTGGGAATTGAGTACGTGAGAACCAGATGACTCAATGGGCTACTCTGAAGACTTGAATGGACGACAGCAGATACAGCTGTTGACGTGCTCCTTGTTGCATCATATCTGGGCCTGCAGGTGAAAAGCTGAACACCCAAAGTACCAGCTCACCCAGAAATTGCTATTTACCCCTGTAAAAGAAGGATGGACCAGTGATTAAAACATCATAACTTGAACTCCCCATGTGCCTTTGATGAGTGACTTGGCTTCTAGATGCCTCAGCTCTTCATTTTCAGTAACACTGTTCTACGAAGAGGGATGCTTTAAGGACTGGAAAGTACTAGAAGTGCTAAACGTAAAAGCACTATGTAGAAGTTTGCTATTGTTTTTCCATCTGTTTAGGCATTGGCGATGTTGGATTTATCCCAATAGCATTGTGGAAACAGTAGATCCACGTTTGGAAGATCTGTTTTCAGGAACACCTTGCTATTCTAGCTATGGAAATGGGTTCCTTACTGTCAGTCCTGTGACTGCTGATTTGAATGGCAACAGGATCACAAACATAATTCAGAGACAGTGAATGATACAAATTATTAGAAGTTAGTTATTCGTATTTTACGTCATGTCTTCACATTTCTACCTTGTGCATTTCTCACTCTTTGAAAAGCTAAACATATCTAAAGACTGGCCCCAAGCCACAGAGTTTGTACCTTATTGTACAACTTCAGTGTTGATGAGCGGAGAAAGGACAGAGGAAATTAAGTGTTGAATTTAGACCCAGTTTTCATTTGGATGTATTCTAACTGTCATGGGACTTAAAAAAATTCTTCCATTTCAGATAAACCTATATCTTGGGCTATCAAGTGCTATTGATTTCAGTGAGAATGAACTATGCTTGGCATTTTTTCAGGTGCCTCTCAGCACTACCACAGCCAGACATGACTGGACATACGAGGAGTTACATCCTCCAGTCAGCCCACAGATTTGACCACACTGCCATCTGTAATTACTTGTCATCTACACTAACAATGCTCTCACATGCAATGGTCCTTTGGGAAATGGATCAGGATAGGTCCACATTACCTGAATTTGAGAGATGATAGACGGGTCTTCCCTTTGCACCTTTGTTATGTGGAACAAGTAAAATAATACCACATTTGGGTCCCCTGTGTTGAGGTGCAGCTCTCCCATGACATGCCAAGGCATTAGGCAGAGTGGATGGGAGACCCTCAGACCTATCTTCCTCTCCCAAAGCAGCTTGTGCTTCTCTTCTGGAACACAGTTTCTGAAGCAAGAGTGAGCCTTTCCAAACCAGTGAACACTTCCTGCTGTTTTTTCCCATTCCTGCAAGCCGTTTCTCACAAGCCATCTGCTTTGACTTCAGCATGTCTTTGGCATGGGGACAATCTGGTTAGATGTGGGTTGGCACCAACCTTGTTGATTAAACCAGTGCTCTCTGAAAAAGTAACTGCTCAAAAGGAAGTTTCCTTGACCACCCATAATTCAAACAGGTTCCTTTTGCACATCTAAATTGCACCAGTTACTATACAGTAGTAAAATCACATCTAAAGAGTGATGTATGACTACATACATCCTGGGACAAGGTAGGAGGACACATACATACAAGGACAACTTGTCCCTACCCTGGGACAAGTTCCACCCTGCCACCGCTATGTGAACTTGGAGTGGCTGAACTTAGAGAAATGGACGGGGTTATAAAAGTTGGATCTGCCTGCTTCATCCGGGGAGAAGCGAGGGACAGAAGATGAGAGGTTCAACCATCTTGTGTAGCAGCTTCAGCAACTATTTAGTTCTGTAGCAGATATTTGCAAAACAGGAGCTATTACTCCTAGATCCAAAGGCACACAAGTAACTGTACGTGCACCATTTGTCCCTTTAAACCCAGTGGGATTAATACATACAACCAACTTCAGTTCTATGAGCGCTCAACTTGTTTTTTGTGAGATTGCTCACATCCATGCAATTTCAGTAACTGAAAGACATCCCTGACATCAGGGATGAATAAAAAAGGCAATCACTTCTTGTTGTTACAGTTGTCCTCTCGTAGCAAATACTCATAAATTTAAATAGTTTAGAATTGAAATCACTCCTCTCCTTTAGTTTTTACTGATCATGAATTAAAATATTCACATTTATTTTCATTCTGAGCCCCTTACTCACTTTAGCGAATACAAATCTGTACAAAGGGCTCATGGAATAAATAAGGAGTATCAAATGTTTTCTCCTTCTTTTAGGATTTGGTCAATCAATCATTTATTTATATATTATATAAAGATCAAAGCACCAAAGCTTTTTTTTTAAGAGACTATTCACTTTTTTTCCCCCCCCAGTTTCTCAGTTACTCATCTAAACAACACGCAACTCAAAAATAATGAGGAAAGGTGTGGAAAGGGACTATCTTGACCTCTACATTTTTCACAAACAAGAGATGTGTTGAATGAATTTCACCTGGCGGGCTGCAGCAATTACGTACGAACTCACAAGCAGTGCACTCCGTTCCTGTTTATTTTAAGCCAAAGCAGCCAAAGTATAGGCTTAAAGCAACCAGCATCCCGCACTGATACCACCTGGCCCCGTATTCAGCAGCCACACCAAGAACTGTCCTCATGACAGCAAAGAAAGATTAGGATCCTGTGGCCAGCCTGCCCTTTGGAGGGGGCATAACACACCTGAGAAAGCGAGGAGAAAAAGGAAAGTAGGAGAAGCTCCATGAAATGTCTTTCTGATGTTTCTCTCATCCATATTCTTCTGTTTCATTTTTTATCTGGAAAACGCTCTCCTCTCTGGCAGCCACGTGTACAGTCCAACACTTATTCTGAGCCAAAAGGAACGAGGTGGAGACGGGAGAGTTGAGCCAAAGGGCGGCTGCTGTGTGATATGGGCATGCAGCAACTGCTGGCTGGCTAAGCCAGAGCTCTTTCCAGTTTCCCTTCACACCCACACATGCTTCATCCGTGCAAGGGTGAGCCAGCAAGATGCACAGCAGGACTGCATCAGACCTACAGCTGGTGCTGCCTTGGCTTCTTGGACTCGCGTACAGGAAAGTAGGTGAGCATGGGCAGGGGAACCTAGCGCTGAACGGAGTAAGGAAGGAGGCTGTGCAGGGCCTGGAAATAGTGAGAAAAAAACACCTATGGATGCCAGGGACGTGGGGTAGCAGTGCCTGCTTGCAGTCGGCCAGGCAGTGAGCGTACTTGGAGAGCCCCGCTGGCCTCAGGGACCTGCTCTTCTGGGCATGTCGGGCTGGCAGGGCCCCAGGATGAGCAACAGGACTGGACCAAGCTGAAGCATGCCAAGGCAAGCTTTGCTGGCACAAACGCAAGGATTGCCTTTCGGGGGAACAGTAACTGCTTACACTCAGAGGAGGCCAAGGGACAGGATCTGGGGCACATCAGAGAAGGCACACCTGAGAGGTTGTACATGGGAGAAGAGAGATCAAGAAGGGCAGTGGGACATCCCAAATCAGTGTATAAAAGTAGACAATGAGGCCCAATCCAAACAAACAAACAAATAAATAAATAATCAGAAATGCTGCACTAAGATGTCATCTGTGGCCCTTCCCCGCTTCATTGGGCTTTGGTGATGTAAGCCATTACCCAAGGACTCGGTTTTATCCTCTTCTGGATGGTATTCAAAGAAGATGCCAGCCCTAATGAGCCTGAAAAAACCCTCCTTTCACCCACAGTAGCCTAAACTTAGTGGAAGAACAAGAGTGTAGCCTGATGAGAAAATAAGTAGTCAAGCGCCTTGTGAAGGTGTGGCATCTGCTGTGCCTGGGAGTGGGGTGGTGGCTCCCACGGTCCAAGCACCCTCTAGAGGCACCCACCACCCTTCCAGCCCAGCACTCACCACCTCCCCCTTCAAACACCAACATCAAGCAGTTTGCCCTAGCTTTCTAACAGATATCTAGTAAACACAAATATTTTGGGAATGGTGCCAATGCCAGTAAAGAGCTAATTAAGGAGCTGTA
Organism: Pygoscelis adeliae; assembly: GCF_000699105.1. Taxonomy (NCBI): domain Eukaryota; kingdom Metazoa; phylum Chordata; class Aves; order Sphenisciformes; family Spheniscidae; genus Pygoscelis; species Pygoscelis adeliae. Next base: position 1,589,346 of record NW_008824051.1, read on the forward strand.
ACCATATTACTCTATGGCTATAGCAAGCTTGTACCAGGAAAGTTTTGCCATTGCCTTCCACAGGGTTGAGAATCAAAACCCCTTGGATGCACATGCAGCACCTACCCGGCACACTATCTCCCTACTAATTAGGGGAGGCAATTATGTGAGGGCCATTCACAGAACGTAGCCCTGGGGCGAGTGATCAACCTCTCATTTGGCGCTAACCCAGAGGAAGGAAAGAAGGTCCATACCAGAAGTCCTGACTTCCAAGTGTGCAAACTGAGAAACTAAAGGAAAAGGTGAAGTCAGCTGTAGAAGAGAGTGCAGGGATTTAAGTAGAAGCTTTTTTCATCCTTAAATCAACAAATATCTGGAATTCCCATTTCAGCCGCACAAAAAATTTGCAGAGAAGTGTTCCAGGCATAACTGGGAGAATATACGTCTTAGAAAGACATTAGCAATAATAAATACAGGGAATGGCAATAACACCACATCAGCAAAGACTCCTCAGCTAATCTGAGTTAGAAATCATAGAGAAAAGTAAGAGCAGCCAAAAGTTATAGCAACTTAAACCGCAGAAGAAAAATTAGCTCTTACCTTCCTTTCTGCAAGGCAGCAGCTTACTGGTGCTCAAGCCCCAACCAGGAGCTGCACCACTCATCTGGAAGGTGGGAGGCACAAATCCAAAATCCCCTTAGAGCAGGAAAGGGGCCAAACCCAGGCTCCCTTCCCCTTACAGGCAGCAGCACTTCTTCCCCCTGTAGAAACTCTTTAAAAAACAAGCAAAAGCTTGCAAGGGTTTCTTCCTCCCAAATGACAGACATAGGGATTTGCAACTCTGGACCCTGAATGGATGCAGCTGTTTGCCTCCAGCAACCCCACTCTAGAGTGAGCTGGGCTTCGTATTCATGCCGCTGCCCAGAGCTCCCTGGATGGCTCTTTATACAGTTTGTGTAATTTGGGATCGCTTCTTCTGGGGTATGTAATTCCTTCCACGAGCTTTACAAGAAGCTTACACACCAAACTTTGGAGATGGATGCTGCTGCGGAGGTTGGGTAGGTAAAAGCTAGGCAGCGAAGTTTGGTATCGGCTCCAGCTCTTCACGCTCAGGTGATACCACCGACTTTTGCAAAAACAAATCACAGCTGAACCCAGGTAAGACATGGAAGAACTGCGGTCAGCCACCTTTTGGACCTGTTCCAAGCATTACACTAACTCCTTATCCACACCAGTGAAGCACTACTGAAAAAAAAAAAAAAGAGGAGTATGAGGTTAAACACAAATAAACTGACAGTGCCTGTCATTTAGAACTTGATTCCGATCTCACTTCATGTTGGTGTAAATCAAAACGTCTTTCATTTTTCTTGTATTTCTGCCAATAATCATTAAAAGGTTTTATAAAATAATCTTTCTTTAAGGCTACTAGGCACTGTATGTTCAGGGAGGTGGTCTGGTTGTCAAGATGGTTGAAAACATTCATCTTTCTGGATTTTGGCCTCACAATGCAACACACATCTCCTCCAAAAACATAATGTCTGCTCTACCTCATTACCTAAACAGCTGACAAACTCCATTAATTCGACGTTGAGTTGAGGGGAAAAAAAAGCTGTATACTTTGTAAGTCATATAAGGACAAGCAGAAAACATTCCTACATGCTTTATCAGTATTAAAGCATTTTCTGACCGATGGCCAATTACACAACGTCCTGCACCCTTGGAGAGAATCACCCTTGGAAATACTGACCTTGAAGTAATGTAACCCTACTGGATGTCAGTGCAAGAGGTAAGAAAGTGAACAAGCTAGGATGGCTAACACTATTCCTTTTTGAAATTAACACTAGGATTTGGAATTATTTTTCCCTTATAAGTCTACATATATTCATCTAATTCAAGAACTTCTACTTTAATGAACTCCCAGAAGAAAATTTATTAACTGCTTTCCAATCCACTTCATAACGTTTACCAAAAAATAGTAATTTTTTAATCAATATAGTATGGGCAGTTCTGATTTTTTATCAACAGATTGTGAGCTATCATTTTTACATAATGAACTGGTATGAACTATTAAACCAATATTTAATTATTGAAATTACTGCAGTCTTTATTTAGACTCTCTCCTATCCACCTCTGCATTGTCAGAATCACACAAGCTGGCCTGTGTTATGGAGCAAGTGAAACTCGATGTAATTGCAGCCCTTTTGAACCTGAAAGTCCATGAAATACTTGAACCAAAATCTCAGGATCTAGGCAGCAAGCCATTATTTTTTTTCATGCAGTATTCAAACATCATGTGAATGGCAAAGTGTAGAAACCCCAGCGGAATTTTACCAGTCTGGCCACATCTAGCGTTAGAATCAAAAATACCCATTCTGACTAGGACCATTAAAAAGAGATCAAATGTGCCATAGATATTTTTTTCCAGGGTGATGTGCCAAAGCATAGAGTCCGTAAGACCATACGCATAGATAAAATGAACAAGGTCGGGTGCAAAACTGGTTCTTACCTTATGAAGAACCATTTTGATCTCATTTGCAGCGATGTTAATCCAGAGTTCAATCAAATTCAAATTTATGCCATTATAAACAAGAGCAGAATTTGGCTCTTAAATTACAGCACCTAAGCACAACAGATTTGGTTTCCCTCAGAGTGTTTTTAAGCTCCTGATAAACAGACAGCTTTTATGTCTTTAATAATCCCCTCTTCCTGAATTCAGCGAGGTAAGCATCAAACACGCATTCAGAAGTGCAGGGCTTCCTTCATTTCTCATGATGGCTTTAATGTATTTTAAAATAGTTCCTAAATCAGTGCATAATACATGCTAAAAGTGACAGAGAAATCAGGCTCAGACCTGATTGCAAATGGCTGTACCACCCTCTTTTGACATTTTGAGACAACAGACAGAAGATAAATAAGAATGTGAAAGAAAGTCTTCAGAAGAGGGACTGAAAAACTACACTGTACTTAATTATTGGATTTACGATCCAACTGACATACGGATTACTGGATCAAAGACCATGGGTTTTGCCATCTAGTGAATAAAGCTTACAACTCATCCTACTTCAAACCTTATCCAGCCTTTAGGTTTTTGCTGTATAACGTGTACGTGTATAAATTCACAGCCTGCCTTTTCAGCTCAGTGCCCCTTCCAGGCATTCAGATGTTCTTGCAAACAAGAAGTCCCACTAGCCTCATTTAACACCTGCAAGTGTATGCTCACGTGCAGTTATAAATAAGTAAGACTTAACTGATGCATCAATCAGAGAACTAATACTATAGCCCAAGTGAGAAAAATCCCCATTCCCTCAACTCCCCTAATTTACTTTTACCCTCCACGGCAGCTCTGGTCCCACCACTGAGACCCCAGGGTTAACTCCCCATCGCACTCACAGCCTCCACATAAGGACGCGTAACACTCACAAGATGGTCACAGTCCTCTAATTCATAAAGACGCGTGCACTAACCATATGACATCATATTCATGAAGATCCAACAGCTCTAGGACTACGTTGAAAGCATGCATAGTAAAGACCTGGGGCAGAGTTACACTCGTACAAGCAGCTGACCAGAGCCAGGCTCTTTTCCAACTGCTCATGGAGGAGCCACGGGCTTCTTTCTCTCTCAGCATCCTTCCTCCAGGCTTTACTGGAGGTAAATCACAGGTTTATGTGCCCTGGCCAAATCCCTTCCCAAAAATTTAATTTATTTTTTTTTTTTTTTGTTTTGTTAGGAGCTGCCACAGATCATAGCCCAAGACCGCCAAACAAACTGGGAAGAGAGAATCGATAATTAAGTAATTGGCTAAATAACAGAGACTCACTTTCCATAAACAAACTCTCCTGTTAATCAGTACTTAGGAAGATGGATGTGGTCCAAAGTTAGCTACTACTTGCTGCTTTGTGACTATAGTGACATATTTTTTAATAATGTCTTTACAAACGCATTTCTTTTTGGAGTTCTGAGCCTGGTTAAGGCAAAAGACAGTGAAACGTTAAAAATGTGATTAAAAAATAAAGTAACAGAAAGGAGCAGAAGGTTTGTGTTAAATTTAAAGCAGTATTTGGCTAAGCTGGCTCAGTCATTGTCAGCTCTAATTCAACTGTAATTACCATAGTTCAGCACGTTGAGCAGTATATTAGCAAGACTACAACAACTATTCTGGGATGTTTTGGACAAGGCAAAGTTAATCTATAGGATAGCAAATAATGAGCCATTTTAGGTTTAGTTCACTAAACAGTACACAGAAGAGCACTTCAGCTTTCCAGTGCCACAGTGAAGAAGGAACCCATGCAGAAAGAAGCAGTTCATCTGTTTTATATGGTAATTCAGTGAACAATGAGAAGCACCTCAGAGCTGAGCACAAACTCATGCAATGCCATACTGCCTGTTACCTCGTCACCGTTCTTGGTATGACACCCACCCTTAGGATGAAGTATGCGCTCAGGAACAATGGGATATGAGTTACCATTGCATCATTATAAGTCTGTCTGCATGAAGGAGTCTGAAGCCAAGAAAGCAAAATTCATCATGACAGATGTATGCAGCATCAGACATTTCTAACGGAGTTCGGGTGGAAGAAATACCGGAGCATCTGCGGGCTGCTCTGCTCTACAGGCAGAAAGCACAATCCATGGCAGCGTACATGCCCACTGTTATCTTCTGGAAACTAGAAAAGCATATGGTATAGCAGATGCTGCACTATGATTTCCCCCCTCGGACTCTGTTAAGGGCATTCAGCTAATTGTAACGCCGTAATTAGCTGTGTTCTGTATCTCAAAAGCAATTTTTTCTACACAGGAGTATTCCACTGGCACTACTTCTCTGAGGAACTGTAAAAAGGCATGTTAAGGTTAACAAATGGAGAAAGAGAGGGAAAGATAGTAAATTAGAATAATTGGCCTAAACTGGGTCTACCATGAGTGCAAGTTATGGGTTGCTCCAGAGCAAAGTGGGACGGCAGGTTCCAGCCCTGCTGCTAAATGCCCAAGTAAGAAACCTTGTACCAGCTCCTCCGAGCCAAATCTCTCAGTCCTTGCTCCATCAACCCCACGTTTCAGATCAGTGGGAGATCCGATGGAGTAAGGACTGTGGGGTTTTCCTGTTTACATTTTTCACCCGTGCAGAGCAAACCTACAACCTACAGCTGCAGCCCTCGCAGCTCTTATCACTCCTGCAATTTCTGCGTGCAGAAGGGCTCACGTACACTTCTGCACAGCGTCCTTGAGGCAAGGATTCAGGAAAGCACTCCAGCATGTATGTGTAAAGCAATCCCTGCGTATGCCAGCGCTTGAGCAGAAGAATAACATCAGGCACATCTTTAATTCCCTGCGACTTCAGTCAAATTTCAACACATCAAAGTTAAGCTCCTGCTTAAGTACTGCCAGAATAAAGATGGTTCCCCGAACTGTAAAATACATGTAGTGCCACCCATTATTACTATATAGCCATGTACGAATGTAGGTGTAAAATTATTCGTATGTGTAGTTACACAACCGTACAAGGCTCCTCCATATATGAACCGCTGTTACTCCTGCATATGTGAATTTAGGTTAACACCATGTGCATATATACTTACACTTATGCATAATTACGACTTCATTTTGGATAGACGTTAACTCACGACCAGATGTGCAAGACTTCCTAATGACCGTGTCTTTCCATCAGAAATAAAGCTTTTTGCTTACAATTCTAATTTAGGTGTGTTAAAATAGAGCATCAAAACCTTTGTATATACATGGCTAATATCTCTTAATGATAGTTTCTGGGGAGGGAGTTTCAGGGATAGGTACACTTGGGGGGTGTAAATTTGCTTTTCCCTACCACATGTACAAGATTCCCTGTGACAGCTTAGGTGAATTAGTGGGCTGAATGGAGATCAGTGGGCTGAATGCCATTAAGGATGTATGATTGTCACAGATTATTCAATGTTTTTTGCAGTTGATCACAAGATATATACTCTGTACACACATGGGCATAAAGATGCATAAATAACAAACTGCTTTATAATTACATGGCTAAGTGTGACGCTCTCCTGTCCTCTGACAAACTTGCTGAAAGGGGGAAGGGAAGGCTCAGAGATCTGGTATGTCTTGCTATCGGCACAAATCTAGCCCTCAGAGAGCCTTAAGCCATAAAACACCTCACAGCCACTGGCACTTTACTTTGAGGACAAAATACTGAAGGTAAGGAAAGAGAATTGCCCCTACAACAGCCTGTGGTATATTGGCATTATTGCCAAGGGTGTAACTGCAGCTCAAACCCAAACCAGCTTCAGGCTAGCCAGCTGCGGTACGACAGCTGCAGCGCCTATCTCAGACCCCAGGCGTGACCAGCCACCTGTGTGTGACACAGGCACAGCAGTGCCACCGCTCCGGCGCTCCTGGCAGACACGGCACTGAGAAGAGTAGTCATGTCCTCGAACACCACACGCTGCTCTGACACCCTTGCTAATAATATCCTCGAAGGCATCCGAGCATCAGCGAAATCCTGCAAACTACCAAATGTTGCAGATAACGCGGGCAACCCACAGCACCTGCCAGGCAAAGAGTGACAGCAGGTGTCACTCGGCGGTGCTGCTCCCCATGCTCTTCCAAGATGGCTTGTCAAACAAGTTATTTTTAAAGATGCACTCTTTTGCCCGACTTTGGGAGTATAGGCAGCTTTGTGGACAGACAAGCTATCTGGCAAGCAGGGAGTTTGCTTCCTGACGTAAAGTCTGCATGCAGCCCATTCAGGAACCAAACTGCTCCTCGGGAACCATCGGCTTGGCAGGCGGGGTCTCAAGAAGGGAATTTCTTGCTTGCCCTCTGGCCGTCTCCTTCTCAAATCAATGTATATGAGCACATGTAAATAACACAAGAATATACCCAGATTTTTCCTCACTGATTGCTCCTCCCATAGGAAACCAAGCTGCAGGACCCCAGACACCTGCTACTGCTCATGACACTGGCAGCTGAGTGTCGGGAAAGGGTCAGCGGTACCATATGGACAGACCTCAAGGAAACTGCACTTCACATGAGCAGGCCCTCCCAAGGGCACAATGTTATCCTACGTTTGTCAGCTGGCACGGTTCAGTCGGTCCCTCGCTTTCATAACCCCACCACTTTCCCTGATTTCAAAGGTGATGGGGAGGTAGGAAGGAGGAGGACAGATCAACATAAAGGCACATGCTAGCTGGAATTAGGTAGACCATCCATCAGAATAACCCTGCTGTAGTGGTGGAGAAAAAGAGTATGCCAAGCATAGCAGAATAAAGTGATGGAGTGCACCTCGTAACCATTGCAAGGTCAGAATAACAGCTAACATCACTATCAGTTAAAGTGGAGCGGATGATGCTGAAGATGGAGAAGGGTGAGCGGACGGTAGCGCTCTCAAGAGGGAGAACAAAGCAGAGCTTTGCCACCCTACCCTCCTGCGCAAGATTTGGTTCCAGTTCCCGATCCGGATGGACACAGGTCATGCTGTTGAGGCCAGTCCAGGGGAGTTGCCCAGCACTTTGTTAACTATCTCCACTTCCCAGCCCCCGCTGAGAATACAGGGACGCCCCTGGACCCCGCACGTCTCACACGCCTCATTCCTGGCTCACATTTTAGTCCTAAAAACCGAAACCTGTAAAAGGCTTTATTATTTGATCCCATGATTTTAAAGCAACAACTGAAAGAATCGTCTCAGGCAAAACCCGTGTTGTGCTGGGTCATTCCCTCCTTTACTCTTTGTCTTTTTCCTGGATACACTTGAAGACAGAGGTAGCTTTTGATGACGTACCCATGCCCTTATACTTAGTTTGCAAATCCTACTCTGGGGAGCAATTATCTTTTTTGGTGGTTTGCTCCATCACTCGCCATAAATAGGGTCCTGATTTCTAACTATAGCTTCTAGAAGCTATAGTTGTAGTAATAAATAATAATAACAGCAGCAGCAATAATGATAGTTAGGTGGCAAACAGTCCCTTACAAAATGAATGGACCTTTGTGAAGATAAGTAGTCCTGAGAACATGACTACTTATTCCACGCAAAGGGTAAAATTGATCATACAGTAACAAGTCACACACCCTGAAATGCCTTTGATCACTCAGCAGGCAAATTATAATCCTTCATCAGCGATACAGCAACTGTGTGTGGAGCCACAAGAGAGTGTTTGGCAGGGACGTTTGTGTCTCAGTCATTCCCACCCACTAACGAGGCTGCTATCGCTGCACAATAAGCATTTACCCCATTAAGGGAAATGCGGCGTATTTTCCCCCAGACTCAAACTCTCAAAGCAGTTAATAGCCAGACAAATGGGAGTTTCCAGGGCCCGCGCCTCCACCATCTCAAGCTTTCACACAACGCAGTCTGATGCAGAGCTGAGTGCGTGCTTTGCACCGATGCCACCGGCCAAATAACACCTCTAGGAACAGAGAGCATCACTTCTGCTCCCAATCCCCCTAAGAGGGGACTGTGGGGACTGAGCTGGTTGCAGAGCTCATGAAAATCAAAGGAAAGCTTCCCCTTGCCACCTGTAGGCTTCGCATCCAACTTTGCCAGTAAGAGCACGCTGAGGAAGGCTGTTCCTCTGGAAAGCCCTGGGGGCCGGGATGCGGCTCCCCCGCGGTGGAGGGCGGAGGGCGGCGAGCCCGCCCCGGGGCGGGGGCGGGAGGAG
>NW_008824051.1:1598713-1600627 GCF_000699105.1 Pygoscelis adeliae
GCACTCTCAACACCGCACGCCGTGTGCCACCGGCCTCGCCGGCAGAGAGGGGTGGTACACGTGCCCGAACTTTCTGTATTCTTCCCGCTGTGGCAGGCGGCAAAAGCTGCCTTTCCCATTCCAAAAGCAGCACCTTGTAGCGGCGTAGGTAACTGTAAAGAAACCCAGTTAAAAGGCTGATACTTGGTCTTGAACCTTCTGTCAGTTCTGGGGCTGGTTTGGTTTTTCTGTCACAAATCTGACTGACTTCTCACACCCTCTTCTCCCAAAGCTTGTGCAATTTAATGCCCCCTGTATTAAAGCGTCAAAATCCTCCTAGCAGTACTCGTTGCCTCTTTTCGAGGCGCAACTCATTGACAAGTTAGTGGCTAATCTTTTCCCCCTCTCTGGTAGTAAAAAAGCAGCTGTGAGTTTTGACAGCTGTTTGGATCTCTGTGGGGTGGTCCATCATATCTTTCTGCCTAATGCTCCTCTGGGAATTAGGATTAAATTGTAACAACAGGGAATCACAGGCATTCCCTTACCCGACTCCCACGCCATACTCCGAGCTCATGATCTAGTAGACCAGACCAAATACTTGATATACGTAGGTATTCAAGTGGTGGTGTGTTGTTCACGGGCTCAATTACAGCACTGATCTAAACAATCATGGCGTCAAAATATGGGATTAGATGACCAACAGAGAGCACAGTTGCCGTTTCTAGGACCTCTTGGTTATCTGTGCATGAATTGAGCTGGGGTTTTCTTATGCCCCTTTTGGTAACAAAGCCTGTGTTTTCCATTTTCATCTGGTTTGTTTGTAAATTTAACATGATCTTGAAATTCCCCAGGGATGATACTATCCCTGATCTCCTGTTTCCTTTCTCCCTAGCTCGAGAATTGATAGGAGCAAGGAATACTAATTTGTATTAATCTAGAGCCATGTGAATCACTCCTCCAAAGTCAGTTTTTAGAAAAATCTCTGTCCTGAATTTGTTTCCTCGCCATTTCCCTGTGTTACCGTAGTGTCAGAGAAAGCAGAGCCCGTGGATGCTGGAGAGACTCTCCATAGTTATTGCTACAAGCACGTTTCTTCCCCGGTGTTCATACCATGCGCAGAGCAGGCAGTGGATCAGTCACATCGAGGATCCCTACAGCAGCAGAAACAAACGGGGAGGTTAGTTTTTGCAGGGATCTAGCATGTTTATTAGAATGATGCACATCATCACAGCCCAGAGTGGTTATCAAAAGCTCTAAACTTACGTGATTTTGTCTTTCTTTTTTGGTTTACTCTTTTATTTTTCCTTTTTCCATCTATCACCCCAAGAAGAAACCACATCCCAACTTCAGTGATCAGGTTAGGACAGATAATGGGTTTATGGCTGCTGCCAGTTATGCTTCACTCAGATCAACAGGGCTAGATGATGGGCAAAAATAAGAGAAGAATTTTTCCCTTCAGCCTTTAACGTAACATTTAATCTTATGATTGTATACAAAGTCTAGCTATTAGGCTGGCTGTAGAAACCAACTTTACAGGCAGAAAACTGTTTGACCAAGATTCTGCTCAGTACTCCTACAGAGAAAATATTTACACTTAGATGTCAAAAAAAATCCCTGTCTTTCAGTCTGCATTTGCAGACATGTCCAGCTCCTTCTACTTCCAGGCTGCATCCAACCTGATTTATATTGAACCTGGAACTGTACTACTAAATTTCCATTTCTTTGTATTTTTTGTTTTTTTTAATAGAAAGCTTACATTCATTATACAATTACAAATCTGTACCAATGAATGTAGTCTCTAACCCTACAGGTGTACATGTATTCTTGCTCTTTTTTTTAGTTCTTATTCAACCTTTTGTTTTCCTTTCATCTCTTCTTTTGATTTTCATGCTAGTGTCTTCTTATCCACTTAGCTGTTGTCTTCCCCTCTCTCTT
>NW_008824051.1:1600650-1603085 GCF_000699105.1 Pygoscelis adeliae
TCTTTCCCCTCTCTCTCACTCATACGGCTTTTCCAGCTTTGTTGGTACTGACTCCCTCTCTTTCCATACTTTTAGTTCTCTTCTCCCCCTGCACAGCTCTGCATATGAGAGACAAAGCAAGAGAAAGTTACTTTTGTCCCCTCATAGTCACATCTGTACCTGTGTGCACCAGGGGGATTGCAGTGTAGTGCTTGCAAGTGTACTAATAATTTGGGAAAAAAATGCTGCTCCGGGTTGTTCCAACACAGTTCCTGTGGTGCCCACGTCCTTCCCTTGGTGCCACTATAACACAGAAACCAGACCTCAGAAAAGTCCTTCTTACTAGTCTGGTCAGTCAAGAAAATAAACAGCAATATGTAACTCCAGCTATACTTGAGTAATTCAAGCCCTGATGCTCTAATGAGCTGTGCTTCCAAATGTACTTTTGATAATTTGTTATATCCCAAGTATATATCCTGTAGGAAAATTTCAGCCATTTTTCTCTACCCAAGTTGTTCTTGCCATGTCATATTATTGCTGGAAGAGTTTTCAAAATTATTAGACTTCCGACAGGTTGCAGAATGATGTGTTTTAAACAGTCCTGAATTGACCATATTTTTCTCAGGCTCCTGTTTTTAATTTAGACATTACACAAACACTATAGAAACTCCATTATCCAGACACCTTTGTGTGCCATTTTGGCTACAGCAGCTATGCGCCGCCTTAGTCTCAACAGAAAAATAATCTTTAATACACCATTATATTTTGAAACAAAATGTGATTTTCCTTCTTTTGAAGTCTTGTACCTACTTCTGGGTTTTTTAGCAAAGTCTAAATGGATAGGCACCCAACTCCAGCTATACAGTGATGGGCATTGGATTTCTAATACCTTTCTGCCCCTTCAAAAACCTCATTTCATAGTGAGGTTCACTTTGCTGTGCCTGAGTGTGTGCCCCTGTCCGCAGGGCTTCTGCAGTAGGGTGAGCACGTGATTGGGCACCAAATTACCAGGCACCAAATCCAAAACTTTGTGGCAAAAGCCTGAACAAGGAGACAGTTGTACCGTGTCTTTGTTAAAGGCATATTTGGCTCTTTTGGATTGACAGAGGAATTCAGTTTCAGGGCCAAAGTGTCTTTCATAGGAGATAATGTATCACCCATCATCACCTAGCGGAAAGTACTCTTTGGCTGCTTGTGTGATATATCCAGCATCATAGTCCGCATTTCAGGTAGATAATGCCCGATATACAGGGCTTTAAAAATCAGTGCCAACACTTTACATTGCCCCATGAAGCTGATAAAAATCCTAGGAAAATGGTGGGGTTTCAGTCTTAGTTTCAATCAATATTCCCAATCCTTCCAAGTTAAGTCCAAGGACACCACAGAATAAAATGTTTGCCACTCCCAACAAGAGTCTGCCTTATGCATTCACCTTTTGGGCATTAGAAATCTGAGTAATCCTATAAAATAGAGACACTAAAATATAGCAGCCAACCCAGCCACAGTAACCCATTCACACCTATTGCTGTAGGGCCTGTGTTCTTTCTTTTATTTATTACCAGTTCAACTAATCACTTTTTGCAAAAGGTGAATTCTGCAATTCAGAGATTTTCTCCAGCGGTGTGAGTGGGCTTGGGCTTTGATTCCTCATCAACAGGACTGCCAGTGGTCCTGAGGTCTTTGGGCATCTAGACCTCTCCAAAGCTTCTCTTGGAACTTGAGGCTATGTGGTAGCGCAGGAGCAGAAGCTTATCTTTTAGCAGATAAAAATTGTTGTCAAGTTGAGTCAAGTTGCCTTTGCTATATCCCAGAAGCAAAAAAAAGGACAATAGTAGGTTTATGCCACTGTATCCTTGGTATAGGCCGCCCCATGAACATTTTCTGAAGAGCTCTTACTGCTCCATCTATACATTCACAGCAGGGGAAGCAGAAGGTGGTTTGCTGTCATGGTCCCTACTGGCCCTGGTATTCCTAGTAACAGGAAGATAACCATCCCTGTGAAAAACCCACTCTAAATTTATGATTTCAAAACAAAAATACAGGAAAAAAAAGCTAGCTGAAGAGAGAAGGACAGTATTTTAGCTACCAGACAAGGACAGGATTTGGTCAATCCAGGTGCTGTTCCTGTCTCTCCCGATGTTCTTGGATAGTCTTACACGTATTTAGCCTGGCCGTTTCAAACCTTACTGCCTAGAATGATGTATCTTGAAAACCAAGCTTGATTTACAGAACCGCTAACGGCTGGTGACTGCCAAGAAGGCTGGCGAATGCCAAGAAGGCTGGCTGGCTCCCCACTCCTTTCTGTCCATCCTTTCTCCAAGGATGAAAAATGCCGCAATTACCTGGAGCCACAGTATTGTCAGCTGCTGAATGGCAGGAGTGAGTACAAGCGTACAAGTTGTGATGTATTAACTATGAAAGAAACATTACAGTTTTTCTTAAAAGTGCAAAAGTTC
>NW_008824051.1:1603133-1609791 GCF_000699105.1 Pygoscelis adeliae
AAACTGGTGTGTAACTTGTATTAGAGATGGATGCGTCCCTCCTTTCATGAGCTATAGAAGTCAGGCTACAGCATAGGCAAGTTAGATGTATAAAAGCTTTGTGGCTTTGTAAAACCCAGTTTGTTCTTTCTTTTTTTGTCAAAAGCTTCCACAGCGGTGAGAGATGAATAACTGGTCACATCTGAGTGTCACAATCTGAGTGCTATCAGAAAGAAATCAATATTTAATTCCTGCCAGTACCTGCTTGAGTTTCATTGTGTGCTATCAAAGACATCAGTCATATTCAATAGCAGAGACTTCAACACATGAGATAAGGCCTCGCTTTACTCTGGGCTTTGGAAAGAATTAAGCCTGCAACAAGCAGTTCAAAACTCTATTAACCTAAAGGCTCATACATATACACAGGCTGGATTGCGCTCGGCAAGGTAAAGGATCTTCTTCAAAATGTTTTGAGTATAGAAGGAGACATCTAAATGAAGATGTTTCCCTTTAACACAGGCAGGGTTTGAAATACAAACCACAAAGGTAAAGTGGACAAGAATAGGGATGGGAACATTCACCTTTTTGGTGAATTTAAGATATCTTTATCGATGTGGAAGTGTCTGTGTGCTACACCAGTATTCCGAGGAGTAAGAGAGAAGGCTGATTATGAATTGCCTTTTTCCTTTGTTCTTGCTGTTTTGTGAGATGCTTAATGGGACGAGGTAATGTCAGTGCAGATGAGTTCACAGTTCCAGCTATCAAGGTGAACTCACGAGAATTAAAAACCCAAACCAATGAAGTTGAAATACAGAATGGATTAAGTGCCGTCATGCAGTTTAACTACAGTACATATTAAAAGTGCTGGGTCATCCCACTTAAATTTAATCGCATAGCTGAAGTGGCTAAGCTCAGAGCACCGTTGCCAAAGGCTTTCTGCAGGCAAGGGGAGCGGGTCACTCCGAGCCACACGTTACGGGAATTTACAACCATCACGCTGCTCACCGGCACATCGCCGGGAGGTAGGAGGCTCTTGGGCTGAAGAGTTTGATGTAATTAAGAGCCAAGATCTGGTTTTATTCCTTGCGCTTTCAGTCACATTTTTATTTCTTTTGTAAATGACAACATTTTTTTGCAAAAGGTATGTTTTATTTTGCAAGCAGCCCCAGCTGATGGTGCAGTTCTGAAGAGGTTCCTTGCTGCCAGGGTTATAGAGCAGTAATTTCTCAGCTTCTACTTTTTAGTTCTTCCTGAAGTTGTCTTCCTTTTGGCTCAGAGAATCAAGGCCCACTGCAGGATTACCTCTACCTGTCTGTCCCCTAAGGGGCAAATACATTTTTCAAGATACGTGACTTTTAGTTTCATTTCTGATTTAACCAAACCTCACACGCAACACGTCAGCATCCATCTAGAGACAGGTATGACCCAATCACAGTGGTGTCAAAAACACATATATCCTTACAACATCCCTATTGGGTAGGGAAGCACTGTTATTCCCAGTTTACTGGCAGGGAGTCAAGGTGCAAGGAAACTAAATGATTTGCCCCAAATCATACCGACTATTTGGAATGTAGCTAGGAACTGACTGCCAGGCTCCTTAGCACATCTAGATTTGTAACCCCAAGACATACGTATGTGTTACAGCCTGCCATTATATTGTGTGGGCATGACATATGTGTATATATATAAAATACACATATATGTATATATAAAAGTTGATGAACATTTTTAATTGTCTTCATATAAAGGATTATGACAACAAAGAAAAAAAAGCAGGTTATATGAATAGCATGGAAACATTTCAGTGAAAACGCCTTGAGGGGGGGGTTAAAGATGGGAAACAAATGTCTCTGACTAGATATTTGTAATTATAAAGCAAAATGGAGCGATTATGTGTTTGCACAGAGATAACGCCTTGAAATACATTAAATATTTTCCTGTGGACATTATCAGGGAGAGTGTGGTCATGGCTAGATAAATTGGCTGGTAAAAGTACTGTGATTCAGATATGAAGTAGAATGGTAAAATGCAGATCTGTCTCCCACATCATTAACTTCTCAGTCAGAGTAATTAAAAAATTACAAAGAAAAAGATACATTTGCTTTTAATCAACTAACCACACTGATGCAATTTATTGGGGGGAGGGGAAATCCACCACATCAGGCCTGATTTGGATCTCTTCTACACTTGTACATAGGCAGAGCATTGCCGGTGAATTCAGGGTGCCACGCTGCAACATTACAGGGATACTGCTGAGAGAAGAACGTGGTCCAGAGAACGCGAAGATACTGTTTTGTAGAGAAAAAGCTTTACATGAAAGCCACTTTTTCTGAGGAACTAACTTTAAATAGCCTATAGCTTCCTTTGACTGTGAATGTAGCAGACCACTTCCATCAGGCTATTAATTTACTTAATAGGTTATGATTATTATTGACTTGATGGTGATAAGTCTCAAATTTATGCTGTTGAGGAACTGACCCAATATCCTTTGAATTCTGTTTAGCTGAGATCAATGGTAAATGGATCAGGCCCCAGAGGTACAGAGAACTGCAGGCAAAATGAAGTGGCTTTATGCTTTATTGTTTTTCTGCCCACCGTAATGCTACAATCTGTAAACAGAGAAACCCCATGCCTTACAATCCTTTCCTCCCTCTCTTCTTTTTTCAGATCATTTACTCACCTGCCTGTAAAAGTAATCCCATCACATGCGTTTGAAGGACTTAGAGACGCCTTTATCATGTAAGTTGACAACATTTTCCATAGCCTTTTCCTTAATTTGTTGCTAGAAATTCTATCATAAACTTCCATCCCAAATAACATCGTTTTACAATAACGCGAAAATGCATTGCTAAAACATACTATTGGTGAAAAAAACCCACTGGGGAAGGATAAACATAGCATTTCTTTTCTTATAAGCAGTATATAAAAGAATCTTTGAAAAGGTATGATTTTCAACAGTTGTTTAACAGATCACGTAATGAAATATGTGATATCATCAGCTTAATAACTGATGGTAGGTGCTTTTGATTGGCATAGGAGATAGATTTCTATCATAAAACATTATCACTCCCATGATAGCTATGGCATTCTGTGATTATACTTTTATGTAATATCCAAATAAGATATTTCTTTGGCGTTTTGCATCAAGAGATAAGCTTGGCAGGGGATCAGTAGGACTGAACCCTTTCTCATATCTTTCTGTTTACAAGTGCTGTAATTTTGCACACCGGGTCTGTGCTGCTTCCCTTCCCTTGACTTTGTACCTATTTTATATCAAGGACTCAGACCATAAGGCTCATCTGACCACTCTTGTCCTTATTTTTGTTGTTATTCCAGCTGAAAGATGGCAGGCTTGAGTCTCCATTATTTATTACTTTTTATTTTATCTGCATTGAGTGGTCTCGAAAGGACAAAGTCGATGACACACCAGTGCAATGCAGAACAGGGGAATGACCTCCCCCAGAACCTAAGCAGCAGCACAAATGATGCCACTTTCTTTTTAAGGTGCACCTTTTATACTTCTCTTCACCTACATAAAGCACATAGTGCATCAGGTATTAAAATATATATTGGATGTTACATAATTTATTTTCAAGGAAACAAAAAGAGAAGGTAGGAAACCTTTTCATGGTACATTCTTGAAGGCAAAGACTTGAAGGATGAGGGTAATGCAAATGCCTGAATAGACTGAACTGGACTAGTTTAGCTTTTAGTGCTCATTGGTTAAACAATTTTGGCCAAATTATAAACTTACATGTTCCTGTAGCTCTAGCAAGTAGAAAATAAGGTAGACTCTGCTGCACGTATTCCATTGCAATAAAGTACTACAGTACAATCCAGTGGCACTGTATTCTTGCATTCACTTGCATCTGAATGATTAATGAGAACTTATCATTTTCAGATGGGAGACCAACTTAAATCTACAAAGTTTCTCCTACCTATATGACTTGAGGCTAAACTTTCCCAAACTGTATGCATATCCTGTTCTTCACAGAGAATGTTTTTTTCATTGACATTTTCCCTTCCATGAAGAGAATTTAATTGATTTCTTTGTGTCCTTTTAATGTATCTCTCCAAATTAACAGTGTATCCATGTATTTGTCTGAAGTAAATCTATAGAACACTTCATAATTTTTTTGAGATTTAGTGTTACTTTGAAAAATACATATTTTTAAATTATAAATCTCTAAATCATCTATTTGGCAACTCATCACCATCTGCAAATCAGATGATAAATTATTCTCACTGCCGTAAGTCATTCCGACATATGTAAATGGTAAGCCAGTGGCAGACAGGAGGGATTCCACGGAAGGACCATGTTTCAGACCCCAGACCTTAAAGAGTCTTTAAGTTCTGCAAACAGGCACTGATCCCTCCCAGCCCGTGAGACACTGAGGATCAGGCGCCCAGCAGGCTACTTGTTCTACATCCCTCTTTCATTTATGAGTAACTAGTGCAATACCAAAAATAACAATCTCACTGAATTCTGATTATGGAAAAAATCATTACTATTTCTGTAAGAAATACATACATCTTTAACATATGATTTCTAGTGTGCATCCCCCTTTGCCACTACAAATGAAAAAAACCATTCTGGTCTAAGGGTTTTTGTATCAACACCAATAGGAATTGTTTTCTCATAATTATAATTGAAATAAGGTAACTCTCAGGACTGTGACAATACTGACTCTGATTTTGTAGATGCGTTCCAGTTGTTTAGAAAATATTTTTTTTCTTGACAATGTATAATCTTACGTTTAGTTTGTGTGCCCTTCCAGTCAATTCTGTCAGGAGAAAATACTGTTTTGAAGCCCTTTCCCCTATATATGCATCGATATATACTATTTACTTTCAGGAGTCAATTTTGTGTAGCCTCATAAATCTTAATTTAGCAGGCATTTAGCAAGCGTCAAATAAGTGGATTTTTTTTCCTATATTCAGCATTGGTTATTAACTACATGTGTGGAATAGGAGCAGCAGTACATCAAAATCCAACAGTGCCTACAAAAACAGTCATGTTGGTCGGTGTAACGATGAGAAAGAGCCACTTCCTTTCAGTTTGCGTGTAATGAAAATGGCATTTAAATCCAAAAATTATTCATAAAGTGCACTGAATGCATATTTGTGTATTTCTACATCTGTGGATTAGATGACCATCACCCTGACTTAATAATAGTGTATGAAGTACCATGACCATTATCTACATCCTTGCCCATGCAAATAAATTCACTAAGCAGCACTGACGATAGGAGCAAAAGGCTCACAGGCTTGGGCTCGCTCTGTTTACATTAGTTCTGGCTCTGAGTCGCTACCTCACCTACAATTTACTGAGAAAATGGGAGATTGGCTGTTACGGAGATACTTACTCCAAAGTGTTGGCATACCCCTTTGCCAAGACAGCAAAAGGCTGGTCTCTCTCAAACCCTAGTGGCACCCGCTCTTACGACGCCTAAGGTGAGGCATAAACACTGCTGCCAAACAAGAATTGCTTCAGGGAGCTGAAGAACTATGTATAAAAGAAGGAAATACAAAGTGGAAAGCTGATTTCTGGTCTCTTTTCTGTTAATGTATTGCTTTGTGTCTGCCTTTTTCATTATAGTGAAATCTCTCAGAGCGACTCCCTGGAGAGAATAGAAGCGAGCGCATTTGACAGCCTTCCCACTCTGTCTGAAATGTAAGCATCAGTTAAAAAAAGGCATCCATGTCATTTAGGATCATCAAGGAGTAAACAGTCTGCAGAGAAGTGTTCTTGGACCAAATCTTCCTCTGTTACTTCAGCTGGCTTTGGATTAGATCTACAACGAGAAACATTTCTCTCCAAAGTACCGTATCAAAGAGTGAGCACTCTGTAAGGTCTAGCCTTGGAGATCTAAATCATGCAAAGACATCCATGCCTAGAAAGTCCCACTGCTTTCAGTGAGCTCAATGACAGGAGTGAAGCTCTGTGTCTACTTCTGCCGGCACTGTCGAGCTTTCTAAGTGGGGAAATTATTTGAGATGACAACAGATGAGAAAAATCTTCCTTTTTGAAGATGTGGTTTTCAAAGCCCTACAGTACTTAAATACAGCTGCTTAGTATGCATGGCTCTTCTTTTGAGCGCTAAAATATTACTCAAACAGAACACGTACTGATTTTAAACTTGACCTGCATAGCACAGGCATCTGAGAGAGAGAGAGTGAGTTAAAGCAATGCCTAGGAGAATGCTCTGAAATATTTAGTGAAATTGGAAACTATAAAATCTGATTCAATATCTCATTACTGCCTTTTTCCACACAGCATGATCAGCAAGTGGCTTAAAAATAGTGCAACTGAGTGAGGACAAATAAGTCTGGTTTTGTTTTGGGTTTTTTTCCCCTTATATGTGAACTCCATTGAAGCCAGTTACTTGCTCACACAGGCAAGAGGTACAGAGTTATCCACCTCTGATTGGGTCCAACTTCCACTAGACTCAATGGTGGGTTTAGGGAAGGAATAAATGATTTGATTATGGATAGCTTGTCATTTGCCGAAACCAAAAAGCTAAGCAAGACTCTGGCAGTGATGAGGTTGCAGAGAGAAGTTTCAGGGCACTGGGGCGACTGGTTGAAGGATCAGGAGCACAGGTAGTGTTTTCCTCAATCCCTACAGTGACAGGGAAGGATACTGGAAGGAACAGGAAAACACACCTGATCAACACGT
>NW_008824051.1:1610062-1610273 GCF_000699105.1 Pygoscelis adeliae
CTCAAGTGCACCTACACCAATGCACGCAGCGTGGGCGGCAAGCAGGAGGAGCTGGAAGCCATTGTGCAGCGGGAGAGATATGACTTAGTCGCCATCACAGAAACATGGTGGGGTGACTCCCACAATTGGAGTGCTGCAATGGATGGCTATAGACTCTTCAGAAGGGACAGGCGAGGAAGGAGAGGCGGTGGGGTGGCTCTGTATGTTAGGG
>NW_008824051.1:1612441-1615166 GCF_000699105.1 Pygoscelis adeliae
AAGGCCAATGGCATCCTGGCCTGTATCAGGAATAGTGTGGCCAGCAGGAGCAGGGAAGTGATAGTGCCCCTGTACTCGGCCCTGGTGAGGCCGCACCTTGAATACTGTGTTCAGTTTTGGGCCCCCCACTACAAGAAGGACGCTGAGGTGCTGGAGCGTGTCCAGAGAAGGGCAACGAGGCTGGTGAGGGGTCTGGAGAACAAGTCTTATGAGGAGCAGCTGAGGGAGCTGGGGTTGTTTAGCCTGGAGAAAAGGAGGCTGAGGGGAGACCTCATCGCGCTCTACACCCTGGATCGCGCAACTACCTGAAAGGAGGCTGTAGCGAGGTGGGTGTTGGTCTCTTCTCCCAAGTAACTGGCGATAGGACGAGAGGAAATGGCCTCAAGTTGCACCAGGTGGATGCGAGGAAAAATGTCTTTACTGAAAGAGTGGTTAAACATTGGAACAGGCTGCCCAGGGAAGTGGTGGAGTTCCCATCCCTGGAGGTATTTAAAAGACGTGTAGATGAGGCGCTTAGGGACATGGTTTCGTGGGCATGGTGGTGTTGGGTTGACGGTTGGACTCGATGATCTTAGAGGTCTCTTCCAACCTTAATGATTCTATGATTCTAAAGAGCTACAGGAGGCTAGCAAGAAAACCTGTTTGAATCTTGAATGCTCTACATGCCTCTCATTGCATGATGTCCCAAGCTGCACTCACAGCCACTTTCAATGGCTGATCAGGGTAGGTGGATAGTATAGTTGCAGAAAGTACTCCTTGATTGAGGGTCTGTCCCATTTTTTGAGCGACCACTAGCAAACAGTATTTCTCACACACTTCTCTCCATCTCCCAGTTTCTGCAGATCTAAGCAGGCATCTGGTGCTACTCGCCACTGCTCTAATAAAGACCATGGTGCTGTAAGAGGTTAAACCATTTGCGGAACTGCCTTTCCTGGCTAGGCAGAGCATCAGTAATATGATGGAAAAAAGGGATGATGCAAAGGGATCTGATTGCGCGGCAAAGACCAGGCATGCACACGTGTGCACAGAGCTCAGGCTCCTTGCTCAGCTCCACCTCCAAGACCACCTGTTGGAGGCACAGTCATCGTGATGGTAGCATGCTCGTGCCTCTGAGCCCCTGCAGCAACGCAGAAGCTCGGGGCATTAGGCACGCCACGAGCCCAGAACGCATATCCCAAAGAACCAGCAGACAACAGCAAAATGCTAAGTCCCACCAGTGACCAGGATATCCAAACCAGATCATCTCAGCTCGGTGAACCATGAGAATTCAGGAGCTGTTATCTTCTGTCGGTTACCTAACAATTACAGGCCATTTTTATCACCAATAGTGCCTCGAAATGCACTCATGGTATATTTTTAGAAAGTTTGTTCACAGCAGGAGAGCCTTCTGCTATATTCTGCACTTGACTCTTTTCTGATAAGACCAATCACTAGCAAAATTCAGGACCCTCCCAAATGTATGATGATTATAATACTGAGATACTTTTCCCTCATTACAGATTAATCCTGAACACAAAAAATCTGTTGCACATCGAGGACGGAGCGTTCAGAAACCTTCCAAGGCTAAAGTACTTGTAAGAAAGAGTTCTCTTTCTTTTCTGTTGGGGGGGGGGGGGGGGGGCAAAAAAAGGGGGGGAGAGGCCAAAGAAGTGGACAAATTACAGAAAGAAATATAAGAAAAAAAAGAAGTTTTTCATGCGTTACAGTACACTAAAAGTACATACATCATTTACGATAGCTTTAATGTGCAGTTAACCAATAGTGAGGTCTTTCAATAGGCAAGAAAATAAAGTAACCCAGGGTAGGGCAGTAATGGACAAAACAGTAGTAAAATCTGCAAATTAGTTCTGCTAAGTGCTTATTTCTAGAATAAAGCTTTCAGATAGACAAGGTACTATGCAAAAGAGGTAACTAAAATCTCTTCCTTGTGCTTAATGTAGAGAGAACAAATGCTGCTTCTTCAGGACACTGCTTGAGGATGCTACAAAACTTAATTTTTACAGGTCTTACAAACACAACTGGAGCCTAATTAAAAATTACGATATTTGTCACTCACCTTTTAATACATTGTTAAACTCATACCTACCAAGTTGGCTTCTTGTTGCATCCACTCTGGTAATCTTTTCTCCTGTAAATAGAAATTGTGCTTTTCTCTAGGAGCATTTGTAACACTGGAATAAGACAATTTCCAGATCTGACACAGATCTTCTCATTAGAAGCTCATTTTATTTTGTAAGTAGAGACGCAACCTAACCCAGCTGTGAGCCTTTTCCATCTTGTTCCTGGATCACTGACAAAAATACCCTTTTTTTTTTTTTCCCCTCCCAAAGGGAGCTCTGCGATAACTTGCGTATGACAACTATACCACAAAATGCTTTCCAGGGGATGAACAATGAATCGCTGACACTGTGAGTAAAATAATCCTAGCTCTAGTTCCTTCTGCGAGGGTAACACTTCTGCTTGAGGAAAGCAGGTTGACTTATAAAAACCTTGAAATTAAGCCCCATATGATGTCTGTCTGTATTGTGAATTAAATTTGAAATGCTTAGGAAATAGAGGGGTGTTTTTCAAGCTGAAGAGCAGGGTTTTATCCAAAAGCTAACTTCACTTAGGAAAGAAAATAGGAGGAGGAATCCAAATCCTCATCTTCCATGCAACATTGTTTTTAAAAATACCATCAACAGGACATAAACTCCAAAAGCTGCGCTGGAGGCCAGAGTCTGTC
>NW_008824051.1:1615183-1624233 GCF_000699105.1 Pygoscelis adeliae
CTTGAACTAGTCCTTTCAGGGACCGACCAGGCTGATACTACTGATCTAACGCTGCTGAGCTTCAGCTGCACAGGGTCCCTCTGAAGAGGAGGAAGGGAGAGAACAAATTGGTACGAAGTACCAATGCTTGTTCTTACCCTGATTTCTTTTGATGCAGCTTACATTGATTCCCACAAGTCTCCACACCAAGACTTTCCCTTTAACAAACTGTGGATTCATTGCTACAGCCACCTGTGAGACGGGTGGGTTTGATGCTAAGTGAGATGCCGCATCCAAGGAACGCAAAAAGCAGCAGAAGGCCAAGGTGCGATGTCATCTGCCAGCACAGCAAGAACCATATATGGATTTTGCAGCACCCTTGTCCTCACAAAGGCTTCCACAAAGAAGTGCTGAAATAGAAAAAAATCACAGACTGAGCCTCTTTGCAGGATGCGGCTGAAATTGAGGTCTCCCGAGGAAGGACCAGCTGAGCAACAGAGCGCAGCAGCAGGCCACCTACTTTGTGTTGTAGCCACAAACACCGGTTTGGACGCCAGTAAAGCCAGCCTTTGTGGACCAGACTGCTATTTAAAAGGCAGTACACATCCAAAGGGGGAGCCTTGTCTTGAGACAAGTGTGTACCAAACCCCCCCCCCAAAACTCCATGCATATTTGCTCCCACAAGTGAGCTGTGCACACAAGGAGGTACTGCGGTTGACTGGATTGGGCCCTTCATCAGGCTGATGTGCCGGCACGACAGTAATTTCAACACAGATTTTATGTATTGACTGGTACCTTCTGAAATCATTAGAGGAACTGAGCATAAATGTGACTGAAGACTGCTCCTATGCAATGTTAAAGACAAGCAACTGCTTAGATTAGGGCATCATGTCATCTTACGAGCCTCTTTCCTACCAGCAAGGTTTCAAAATAACTTCAGCAAAATTATGATTCTGTTAATGGTGCAAGAAAATGAACGTACGAGAGATGGAGAAAGGTGCTTACAGTTCTTACTGTAACCCCAAAGTGTATTAAATGGGAGGGAGTCTAACTCAGTCAGGAAACGGCCAACAATCATTTTTCTCCCATCCTTTTGTGATAGGGAGCTCACCACAAGAAAAAAGAATTACCTTGTCAGCAGCTTCCTAATTGTAGAACTCCACGTTAACTCCACCCCATGCAGTTAACTGTAATTAGCTGAAGTAATTCCAATCGTTGCAGCAAGTAATTCCAATCGAAACACAAGTAATCTATGAAGGTGTAAAGTCAGCCTGCAGTAATGCTTTGCACTACAAATAGCTAATTCAGTCTTTGCAACAGTTAGTGTTTCATGTGGATGGGGAATCAATCCTACATACCATTGTGGTTTTTAAGGAAATCACTAATTTCAGCATTGTGCTGAGATAGCCCCCTTCTCGTACCAATTGTAGCCAGGCGCTCCCCACACTTCCAGCTTTTCCTGGGAGCAGGTTCCATAGCCCCAGTTTCTGCTTTCCCAAAAACAAATGGAAAAGCAACAACTGAAGTTTTGTTTAATTTATAAACTGCACCAAATTTTCTATTAGGGCTAATATTAAAGAAAAAATACTATATACAAATGATCATATTGAAATTATATTGGAAACGTGAACTTAGTATCACAAATGGATTTTTCTCAGTGAAGTCAAACCCATAGGTTAGATCTCCTAATGAAAGAAAAGAGCTGGACTTCAGGTGCAGCAGAGCCCAGCCTTTAGTATCTGGCCCCAGGGTGGGGAATCAAGAACCCAGGGTGGCAGCAAGCGTCCCTGTGCAGTGCAGGGGACAGCAAGGTTTCCACGGCACAAATCAAGCCTGGCAGCAGTACTGTGGAGGAGCTGATAGCTCACTGACCGCCGGATGATGCACGACTCGCCCCTGCCTCTCTGCAAAGCTGTCTCTTGGGCTGCTGGAAGATTTGTCTGTCTGCAGAGGATCTGCAATCCAGCAACACCCTCTGGGCTTTAGAGTTGCTTTCCACCTCACACTTCTCTAGCCCTTGCAGTCTTCCATTTACACGTGCTGACACCACAAAATCCAGGTTTTCTGCCTCCAGGTTGTTAGCTTACCTGGATTAATGTCTTGTTTCTGGATCTCAGCCCACAGTAGGCACAGGTGAGCCCCTCAGAGGAGGGAGGATCTGTACGTAAGCAGAAGTTCTCTTCAACAGCTAAACAGGAAGGTGCTTGGGGGATTTAAGCTGCAGTTTTACCTTAATTTTAGAGTTAACATAAGTCATGCAATAGTTACCTACGTTCTTTATAAGCCAGACCCTCTAATCGTTAAAATGAATGCAGCATTAAGATTTGAAACCTTTAGTACATAACATAATCTTGTCTTTTCCAAATGTTTTTCCCTTACACTTCTTTTTTAATCCCCAGCAAATTATATAAAAATGGATTTGAAGATATCCACAGCCACGCCTTCAATGGGACAAAGCTGAATCAATTGTGAGTATGTTTCCCCTCCTCAGTGTTTTTTTTTTAAACAGTAAATAATAGTTCAAATGCAGTCAAAGCCTCTTCCTTCAGCTTAACTGGCTGTCTTGCATTTCCTGATACCCATTAGAAAACTGCATGTTTCAGTGTCATTGCAACTTAGTTGTTAATCCTGCAGCACGTACTGATAAAAAATAATTTTTAATAAAACTTAATAAATTCCTAAACTTAGCAGCAGTAGTGGAAAGCTTGAAACTGTAGCCCAAAGTCAGGAACCTATAGATTTTATGTTGGAAATGTCAATAGTTTTTAAATCACACTCACACGTTCTGGGACTAGCCTCTTGGTTTGGGCAAAACTTTTGCTGCATTTTTGTACGCTGCTGCTGCAGTGAAGGAACCAGACTGGTTGGTCCTGATTTAAGTCAGAAGAAATTGGAAATGATCAGAATTAAGTGTAGATGATAATGGTCTGATGGCATCAGCGGAGGGAAAGGTCGCGTGAGAAATACAAGCGCTCCCAGGCCAGATATGGCAACAGCAACCGCTGTGGTGGGAGAGAGGATCAAGAAAAAATAGATTGGAAGAAGAAACCAAAAAGGTTATTTTAAGATGGAGAGATAAAGAGTTAATGTTTGATTCCACAGAATCCTGAAGGACAATAAGAACCTCAGGTGGATACACAACGACGCCCTGAGAGGGGCCACAGGGCCAGACGTCCTGTAAGTATCCACCGCTCCGTTACCTGGGTTTATAGGTGTCCCATGGGACCTGCGCTGTGCTACGTGGGCGACATCATCTCGGCAAACACGGGCTTTCAGTCTGGAAGGAGACTTCATCTTTTACCCTCCACTTGTAAAATGGAAACACGTCAACAAGATGCCATGAAATTACAGGGTGGAAGGCTCAGTTTGCACCATGACAAATGCCTATCAGCCAGTTCTAGCATTGGCACTGACCTCCACCCCTTACATATCTCAGCCTTTGCTTTATTTGTGTCAGATCCTCCTGATCCTATCCCTGTGCCATATATTCTGACATTGCCAAGTAACTTGTCTTTTGGTAGGATTAGTATGTTTTTACAATATATTATTTTCGAATTTGATTATAAAAGTGAACTGGCCGACTGCATGCTATAAGCCTGTGCTGAATGAAACACATTATTAGCCTCCTCATGCTTTATTAATCAAGTACTTACTGGAGGGCTGCACTGGCTGTAACTCCATGCAATAAAACACAATGGGTGGTTCCGTAAAAGCATTCTGTGCCGCACGTGCCATTTTGTTCCTTTTATTGGTGCCTTACAGTACCCAGCATTACTAATATCACTTTCACAATGGTAGCCTTTTTTCCCCGTTTAATGGCCTGACTCTGAAAATCCTTAGTCATGTTGATGGCTTTTCCTCACATAAGCAGCCCCTCTGAAATGACTCTAAGCCAAACTGCTTAAGTTTGTCTTGGCAAGAATGATGGATTCTTTTATGTGTTTCAATTAATAACCATTTAATTAAAACACCTAGAACAGCCCTTCAGAGCCAAGCAGAGAGTCAGGAGGGTGTCCTACCCGTTAGCTGGCTGGAGAGTCACATTCGCCCACTTTCTCTCCCTTTCTCTGGCCTAAAGAGCCGTCCCTCACTCCATCCACGGTGGCTTTCAAACAGAGGTCAGGGCACAGCCCCTGGAGCACTGGGTTTCTGTTTCCCCCTCGCTGGGGCTTCTGGGCCACGGGGGTGCTCTTACCCCACTGCTCTGTAGTTTCACAGACCATGTTTCTGAGCTGGGTATCAGGTGCTCAAGTGGCTTTGCAGATTTAGACCTTCGTGAAAAAATGAGTCGCTGTTACCTACCATCATGCTTTGGTGGTATTTTTACACGTATTAAAAGAAAAGAGAATGCTCTCTTTATTTTGCAGGGATATTTCTTCAACGGCACTGGAGTCCCTGCCTACTTACGGGCTCGAGGCCATTCAAGTCTTAAATGCAACGTCATCTTACTCGTTAAAGAGACTGCCACCGCTGGATAAATTCAGCAGTCTTCTGGAAGCTGTTCTAACATATCCCAGCCACTGCTGTGCTTTTCGAAATCTAAGGACAGAAAAGTAAGTCCGAATAGCACATTATTGTATTGCAGTACTTCAGAAGCTCCAAAATTGCAATTACGCTTCTTCGTTCAGCTCACGAGGTTTGATTATCCTTATTCCAGTTACAAGGAAGCTGTGGTATGTAGCAAGACCTTGCATGAAACAACAGATCTCTGCCAAAGCCAGGAAATTACCTCCATTTACTTCCTGTGCCCAAGACCTGCCAGCAGGAACATTATTCTAAGTTTGCTTAAAGCTTATATTTTTCTTGGTATCTCAATTAAAGCGCCCACATGGAAGACAGATCTCCATCAATAGCATGTTGCCCTAAAAAAAAAAAAAGCAGCCCCTGTAGCCTTTAGCTATGTTGCTTATTTAATGCAGGTGATATGATGACCTAGTAGAAAAGGCAGGCTTTCAATTACCCACTGAAATTAGGACCTGACACAAGCCTACAGAAGGGGGTTACTCAGTTTAGTTCCAGTCATTTCAGATAACAATATTGTTCTCTCCACAATTGGAAACCATGGCACAGAGTGCACTTTGCATCTGCTAATTTGGGGCAGTCAGTCTGAGACAACTGGAGCTAATTTTTCAGCAGTTTTGTTTCAAAGAAAATCAACCCTCGGTTGGCTTCAGGGCAGCCAAAGCAACTCCAAATGAGTTTAGTTGAAGCTATGAGGCTGTCTCACTTCTCATCTGTCTCAAATGAAGGCTACAGAAAAGACGTACTGAGCAGCCATTTGTGGGAAGCCTGATCTGTGTGACTTGCATGCCATCGCATCAGGACTGCGTTGCAAAGGCAGGAGTAGAATCCAATTCTTTAGGGTAAAATTAGGGGTGATTTCTCTGCCTACCTCATTACTAAGTGGTTCCCGCTTCTGCAAGAGTAGAGCAAAGATCCTACAGTCAAGGGTTTCCACTGCTACCAAACTTTGATTCAGTCCCAGATCAAGTCTCTGAGTGTATTAAATGCAGAAGCAACTCTGGGACAGAAAAAAAAAAAGTTTTATTCATTCTGATGAAGATAACTGCATTTCTGATACTAATTTTCAGGTGCTTGACTTTGCAACATCATCATGCTCTATAAAAACAGGGGTGCTTTAGTAAGTCACTTTCTTATATTTAGTGAGTGTTTTCTTAATAAACTGAGAAAAAAAAACAACTGCAAATCAGGAAACTAGACTGCCCTCCTAACTGGGACATCAGCAGGGCTCAGAGCAGTGCTGATGAGTTACCTGTCTGCACAGCCCTGGCCGCTGGAAAAACCTGTACAAGCAACAGGCTGTTATCTTCTATGTGACCAGCTACTACAAAGGAAGGACAGACAGATCTCTGGCTGTTTGCCTTGTCATCTACTGATGACAGCAGAACACCACGGAGACCGAGACCTCCCAAGACCTTCCCAGGTTACACAGGGAAGAGTCTTCGTATGGTTATGTATTCTCATGGTCATGCAGATGCAGCCTGTTTCTGTCTCCTTCTACCCCCTTCTGTTGCCCTGTACTCTACATGCAGTCATCCCACATAGTTTTTACTACCCCCGCCCCGTATCCCATTCCTTAGCACCTATAGACTGCACTCTCTGATCAGCGAGATATGGTGACAAGGTCGTACATACATCTGACTGGGCAAGCAAGTTCACTTAAGTCAGCGTCACAGACATCAGGGAAATAAAGTCCTCGTACCAAATATTCTTGAGATTTCTGGAGTACAATTGTGTTGTGCTCATTCCCTGAGCCATGAAGGTAGCATTCAGTTCCCAAGACTTTCTTCCACTGGCCTGAAGGGGGGGTGGAAAGCAGGTTATACTACATCTTCACAAAATTACAAGAAAAAACAACTTCTGTTGCCATCCCATTATTTATAAGCATCACACAGCAGCTTAGATTGGTATCTTAAAACCGTATTTCTCTCATTATACATAAAACTTTCTGTAAGCTTCCAGGTGTCCGATTCTCTTAAGAGTACACTGAAGAGCTTAGTGGCTTTGCTGGCTCTTTCTACTGTCGCAGCAATGAGGTCAAGACAAAGCCATTTCCATTTGCACTGGTAGAGTACCTGGCTCGTACTTTCAAAGCCTCAAAACCAGAGATTTTGCCAAGTATGTCATCTTTCAACTTGTATTTTTCAAATTGCTTTACTTCCAGCATGTAAAGTCTACCTCCAGATCCCAAACAGTTTTTGAAAGAGAGCATCAGACTAGCTTCCCAGCATTTGTTAACATGCATTTCTCTAAAAGCCAGCGTAACTGCTACCATTCATACTGATGGAGAATCTGGCCCACTTCAATACAGTAGTTCATAAGGCAAAACATACCTTTTAATTCCAGCTCAAGTTATTTCACTATAAAAAAAGAGATAATAAACAATAACCAAGCTGAAAGACCACCCTTATACCCCCCGTGAAGTACTACCTACTGTTGCAGTATTTAAAGCCTTCTCCTCCCCGCTTCCAGAGGTCTACGTCAAAGTTCACACTGCCATGAGGCCAACTCTGGCTTACCTTACGTGTCTGTGAAGATCACTTGCAGAGAAGATGATTTGGCCAAAATCCAGACTGAAACTCAATTTTCTTTTCATCCTTCTTTCAGACAAAATTCTTTGCTTTCTATTTTTGACAACTTCTCCAAAGAGTGTGAAAGCACCATGAGGAAACCAACTAATGAAATACTGTAAGTACCTCTCTGCATACAGATGCTGGAAGTAGCAAATACGGACCTCGCCCTCCTGCTGTTCGTGTTTTTTCTAGAACAGCATGTCTTTTGCTGCCAATACAGTCACCCTTACAAGTTGCACATTGGTAATTCTACTATCATTAAACCAAAATTTGTGATTTTGATGTTCAAAAGGAAAGGAAAAAAACCATAATTTCATGAGCTTCACTCATTCCAGCTTCTCTTCTGAATTCTTGAAAGACTTTCAAACAGTGATTAAATATTTAAGAAAGTTAATGGCCTACATGGACCTGAGATAGCTGCAGTTGTTTGTGCGATTCAAAGAAGAGCTGCTACTGTTAATATTTTTTTGCCTACAGAAAGGATAATTAGAAGTCTGTATGTCAGTAGTTCTCCATGGTAGAAATAGAGTCCCTGAGTTAGAAGTTTGATGACCCCGTGCAATTGGTTTACCTCTTCTAAACGTGTCTTTCCATATCATCACAGTTCTGTTTCACAGTGTTCAGTGGGACAATGAGAAAGGCTAACAACAAAACTGTTGTGTTGGCCATGCTGGATAACACAGGCTCTAAACCAATTATCTAATGGAGAAGTTTAAGGATTTGCTACTATCCATCCCTCTACAGCTAAGAGGGAGACCTTGGGACTTGTCTTCAGCCCTGAGGTGGGGTCACAGCATTGCAAAGTCTAGAAAAACAAGGTTATGGTCACAAAATTCCAACAGCTAAATACAGCTGAAATGTGATTGATCCATTGGGATAATGTCCACGTCAGTCAGTATCTCGTTTGCTGGTTGGTGAGGCCTCCTACACTTACCGTTTGGTTTTATTCGGCCTTTTGTAAAGCAACAGTTGCCTCGATTCTCTTGTCACCGCTTCTCATTCATTGCCTGCCTGCAGCATGTTTGAGTGCCTCGCTTAGTAAGTCCTGTCCACTCCACTCCTAACTGCAAAACTGAACCACTTCAGGACTACAAAAAGGCAAAGTCCAGGCAGTCAACGAGACCAAGAATATATTGCCTCTGTCAAGAGTGGCTGTGGGGAGAAGCCAGGTGAGGCAAGGAGGTAAACACAGAGCATTAGATCACGTTATAAAGACAAGTGAAGTGACGCCCCAGTCAGGAATATGATCACACAAATCACCAGTGCCTATGCCAGAGTAATCCCCCTGCTTCAAATGAACATTTGTTGCACTCCTGCTGTGCATTAAATAGTCTGCCCAGTCTATTGCTCCTGAAGCTTTTTGCTCTGGTAAGTCCCAATCCCAGCAGTTCTCTGAGCAGATATTATATTAAGCAAATGGAAATAAGGTCATGATCATGGGCTGAAAGGCTGCAAGTTGAAAAGTTTGGGAACCACAGCAGAAATCGGCTGAAAGTCCTGAGCTCTTATTAGGAAGAAAAACCCCCAAAAAACCAGCTTGCACACGGCAGCATGTTTATATGGCCTCTCAGAAAATCACCATCATTTTTTATTAATAGAGTCAAACGTATTGCCTGCTCTTTCAGTTTAACCCAGGCAAGTAAAAACAAGCCATTGGGAAGTTTTTCATGTAAGGAGAGAACAGTTAGGATAAAAAGATGGGAAGTTATTTGCCCAATAACTGAAATAGCTAGGGATCGCTGAAAAGCAGCTCAGCTTCATTTGCCAGTTAAGACCCTGCTCCAGAAAAATAGTTTAATGCACATGCTTCAGTAGATGTGGAAGTTTAAGCATGTATGTAAGTTATCCCAAAGCTATCAGTTTTCTGAAGAGTTGTCCTCCATAGAGATGCTTTCCAGGTCGCACACTGCAGATTGAGCGTTTGCCCACCAAACACTCACAGCTGGGATGACTGGATAGTTGTGCAATAGGTACCTG
>NW_008824051.1:1624248-1637399 GCF_000699105.1 Pygoscelis adeliae
GTGTTTGCTTTTAAAATGTTTCTTCTTTGGTAGGCTTATCCCCACACTATTGATGACCTACAGATTAAAGAGGTCTATTTTAAACACCTAAAAACTTTATAATTAGGCATTGGGTCCAGTCTAAACTTAAAATATTCTAGCCATCAACATTATCTAGTTAACCATGCACTTCTACTCCTCGCTTTGTAATACTGCGAACATCAAATTCCTCAGCACTTCCCAAGTCATACGTCGTCTCAGGACTTTGTTCGGTAAGTGCATTTCCTAAGGGAGGTAAGGGTGCACAGTTAAAATCCTTAGGTTATTTTAGTTTGGCTTCTATAACTGTCTGATAAACCTATATGCATCAAACCTATAATCCATCAATTTGAGTGTTACTATAGTTTGAACTGCAGTCTACTGGCAGCATGAGAAAGATGGCTTGCTTACAAAGCAATCAAGATAAAGTACTTAGAAATAAGTTGTGTAAGAAAGCATTCCCGTGGATGTGACTATGACCTCTGCTGCTCCCCAAACAAAAGGCATCCTTACAAGGCTTCATTTTATGTAAACGGCCTGTAGCAGCACATGTAGGAAGTAACTGTTTTAAAAGAACTGTTACCTGTTGTATTTTACAAAAGAGCGCAAGCAGCACGTAACAAATAGTTCACTTCTATTTGTGGGGGGTTGTTTTTTTTAATAGTTACAGAGATGACTCTTACAACACATCACTGTGGTCAGCAGAAAAGAACATGTACCCGTTTGCAACAGATGAAGAAACCTCCCCTTACAGCTACTCAGCCATTTTCGATGACAGCGAAATGACCGGCTTCGACTTTGAGTATGACTTTTGTCAGCCTAAAATACTCACGTGCACTCCAGAACCAGATGCATTTAATCCCTGCGAAGACATCCTGGGATACAGCTTTCTCAGAGTCCTAATCTGGTTTATAAACATCCTTGCCATTGCTGGCAATTTCACTGTACTCCTCGTTCTCATAACGAGCCATTACAAGCTCACTGTTCCTCGCTTCCTCATGTGCAACCTCTCCTTTGCTGATTTTTGCATGGGACTTTATCTGCTGCTCATTGCTTCTGTTGACGCCCAGACAAGCGGTCAGTACTACAACCACGCAATAGACTGGCAAACAGGCAGCGGCTGCAGTACTGCCGGCTTTTTCACTGTGTTTGCAAGCGAGCTCTCAGTGTACACGCTAACGGTGATCACGATAGAAAGGTGGCATACAATCACCTACGCCATGCAGCTGGATCGAAAGCTACGACTGAGGCATGCTGTGCCGATCATGCTTGGTGGCTGGGTGTTCTCTGTTTTAATAGCAGTGCTGCCTCTCTTAGGGGTCAGCAGTTACATGAAGGTCAGCATTTGTTTACCCATGGATATTGAAACGGGTCTTTCCCAAGCCTACATACTGCTGATCTTAGTGCTAAATGTTGTCGCCTTCATTGTCATCTGTGCTTGCTACATTAAGATTTACATAGCTGTTCAGAATCCAGAGCTGGTAGCTGCCAATAAAGATACCAAGGTTGCAAAGAGAATGGCGATACTGATCTTCACGGATTTTACCTGCATGGCCCCCATCTCCTTTTTTGCCATATCCGCTGCCTTTAAAGTACCTCTCATCACAGTGACAAACTCCAAGATTTTGCTGGTTTTATTTTACCCCGTCAACTCCTGTGCAAACCCATTTCTCTACGCAATTTTCACCAAAGCATTTCGAAGGGATTTCTTTCTGCTGATGAGCAAGCTTGGCTGCTGTAAGAGCCAAGCAGAGCTTTACAGGATGAACTATTTCTCTGCTTATACCTCCAACTCCAAGAACGGCAGCTCAGCCACAGGCCCCAGCAAAGCCTCACAAGCACTGTTGCTCTTGTCGGCGTTAGAGAAGCCGTATCCTGCAGTACGAGACAAGATGTCTTACAACGAAAATTAAACCAGAGCGCCAACAGATGCGGCACTTTGCAAGGCCAGCTGTAATTATTCTAGTGACTAGGAATTATTTTATAGTATCTTGAACATTTCACAATAAATAAAGCAGCCAATCAATAATTCTTATGCAACATAACTGTTCTGAGGTTCAAAGTGGCATTTTCCCTTTTCTTCTTTTGTAACGATAGGCAAAACTCTTCTTTGGGGGTAACCAGGGGAGCCCAGGAGTAGTCAGGGTGCTCTTGAAGTTAACGGGTGCTGCAGTGATTGCAGTCTGGCTCCTTTCTCTCCAAATCTGCTTCCGTGGGGTATTTAAAGGCTGTCTGCTACCTTTCATGCCTTCCTTTTCCACTTCTATCAGCTGCACTGGCATTGCTGGGTTAAAGAAAGGGGCACTGAACTAGATGCCTCCCTTCATGTCATCAGCAGAAACTTCCAATTACACAGCTACCTACACCCTGTTAAAGAACAGTGTTCAAGCGTTAGGTTGTAAAGATGTCACCAAGGAGGAAAGTTAACCTACTGAACCTTTGTTACTAGCAATTTCACAGTTTACATTAGATCTCAGTCTGAGCTGGTAGGTAATTTACTTTAAAAAATTAACCCATACACAACCATGTATGATCTGGAAATCACAAGAGATGCAATAGATGTAAAACCCCATCTGCTGCACACAGGACTGTATTTTGTACATCATACGTGCACCCACACAAATCACATAAGCTGTAAAGGCTCCATCTCAGCAGCAGGATAGCTGCTGCTTGCACAGGTAGATAAGTACTGCCTTGTTTTCTCTTCAGGGACAGTCCCATAAATTATTTTTGTCTGCCCACTCTCTGGCATCACCGCTGCCAGTGGCATTCGGGATGCACTGGGGACTTCTCAGCACTCGCAGTCCAGCTCCATTCCCAGCTGATGAAGCAGAATAGTTACTTTTTAGTGACACTGTTTTTCCATAAAAATCTATCTTTTCTTTCACTATGCATTGCCTGATGCTAAGGAGATCCAGATTTGTGGCTGCATTCCTAATTTAAGTAAGAACTGAGCATTGCTTTGTTATTGCAGCATATATACTCTGTCCATGGCAAAGAAGCTGTCACCCTTATGCAGTTCACTTGCTGTGAGCCAACACCACACTGTATTGAAGCTGGAGACTCAGATGTGTAAGCTCTTGCCTGCATCGTATGGGCCAAACAATCTGTACTGAGTGACAAGCTGCAGATTGCATTGAATGCCAGACAGGATCCCTGCGAGAGTCTGCCCCAGGCACGTCCTAAGGAGGCCATGTTCTGCACTGCCCGGTCTTCTGAAAATGAGAGGCTTAGTTATTGGAAAGTTCACAATCCTGTGGGCAAAAACAGATGCAAAAGCTGTGGACTGCAGATCAAGCCTCTTAGGTGCCTTATTCTTGACAGGTTGGTTACATCGCCTCTGATGGGAGGAACACACGAGTACTTACATTTCATCAAACCAATACGGTAGCATGAGACCTACACATGGCAGTTTACAGTTCACAGAAGGTAAAGCACATGCATTTTATTTGGGCTTGTAGTCGAAGTTTTAGCATCTCAGATCACATTCTGTAGACGATACTCACGGTATCTGAAGACAGATCCTCAGCTGGTATAATACGCACCTCTCCCGCAGTCAGCAGAGCAGTGCAGCTGTGCAAGATCTGTGCTTACTCCGGAACAGTCACGGCCTAGCAGTTCTTGATGGCCACCGAAAGTGCAGACTCTGATACATAAGAAAATGGTATTATTGCAATCACTTTAAACTTCCTACATTTTCCTTCTCAACTGAGTCCTTTGCTTTCAAGTCTGTGACAGCAATAGAGTAAAAATCTGCATTCCAAAACACACCTCTTGTTGCCAAAACACCGCACCGCAAGTTAAATTTGCTTCACATTAATGATTCTTTTTGTACTAGTGACTGGCTTATCATTAGCTTATAGTTGTGTTAATTAAAAATAACATCTCTGACCCTCTTTTACCTTCAGCTCAATGCCATGATTTCAATCAGTATAAGAGCTCTGTATGTAAGCATAGCTGTACTCACAAGCAGTTCGCACATGCATGAGGAACGAAGCAGGATTGAGAAGAGAGGAGGCTGTTAAAACTCTACGGTTTAGCAATCAGTAAAAATTCCATATGATGCACCTCTTTATACACACCAGCTCCTAAGCTTAGCAGATAAGCAAACGAGACTACTATAGGATATTTAACTATAATAGAAACTAAAGACACTGGTGAAAAAAAAACCTACCTCACCTAAGGCTTCTCTGTCACCTATCTCAAAACGGATTTTCGAGACTCATTTCTTCGGACGGCCCATGGAAGTGTCCTGCACACGATTTAGGACATGGCAAAACAATGTCTTGAGTGGACAATAACTGATTTACTTACGTTATGTTTCAACAGGACAAAAGCTTGCAAGCACACCCTTCCTGACACCCTACCACATAACATTATCAGGAAACTACATGCAAGAGAAATAAGTTCGAAATAGTGACAACTGATAGTACCTGCCTTACCTTAAATGCTGCTTAGGTAACAGCAAAGAAGTTTGAGAGCTGTGGGCGTTTTCCTTTTTGTACCTGCTGTAAGTTGAGTGAAATCTACCGTTTAGAAAATAATTGGTTTTAAAAATAATTGGTTTAAAAACAAACAAAAAAAGCCCCCCACACAAACAACAGAAGTAATTTAGATACTTCAAATTTTTCTACATACAAAAGCAAGCAAGTAAGTAAAAGCAACAGTTGAATAAAGATTTAGATTCATGCTAAAGCTTCTCATACAAGTTCCAGTTTTTATTCTATCTCATTATTTTTGGTAAACTTACCTTCTTTCTGGTGTAAAGTTTTAGACAAGACATTTATTGAAGTATCTTCAATGGCCATAACTGGTATTACGCACCTCTTCCCATCACATCTGCAGCAACACGTCAGTAGCGGCAATCAAAAGCATTAATACGGTAACTATTCAGATCAAAAACATTCCGATCTGGTTATTGCTCAAGTCATCGGCTACAGCAATTAGCTAACTCAGCTTACATTTTAATAAGAAACATCTTTTCCAGTATAAAAATTCCTGACTTCATATATTTTTAGTTGCAAATGTCTTATTCAAAGCTGTAAGTCTTTGCCAATGTTCATTCAAGAACACGGGAGACAAAGTGTAGGGCAATTCTTGCATGCTTAGACAGAAGAAAATGAAAGTCCGTCCTACTGCAGGAGTCCAAATAGACAGTCCCTAGCTCTGGACTGGGAAAACCACTGCAAGCACTCCCAAGGAATATCTGCAGTGTAGTTTGGAGGGAGCCAGAAGATCTGCAGCATTATGAATTCAGTAGCCATTTTCTCAAATATGGGAAGGGTTGAGATAGCGAGAGCAAAACCCTACCCTAATCCCTAAAGTTTCTGTATTTGATAGCTCAGGAAGGCACTGGATGGACCCTACATTAAGGTTCCTTCTTATCAAAAAGGTGCTGGGTTAGAAAATGCAACTAAATGAAAACCCAGGGGATGCTTGAAGGCGTAGCTAAGCCATCTTCAGCATCCCTTTTGATGCAGGTGAGCTTCGATCAGGAGTAACAGCCAGCTATGTATACTGTCAGCAAAGCTTCAGGAGGAAAAATGGCTAACAGTCTTTTGATATTTTAATTGCTGATAGTACATGTGATTTGTGAAAAAGCGAAAGAGGATGAAAAATATCACCAATGCCCAACCCATAAAACTTACAAGAAGTTTGGGAAGTAAGAGACCAGAGTTAAAAAAATACTTCCAATCCCAGATGTGCAGTC
This sequence comes from Pygoscelis adeliae, assembly GCF_000699105.1. NCBI lineage: Eukaryota > Metazoa > Chordata > Aves > Sphenisciformes > Spheniscidae > Pygoscelis > Pygoscelis adeliae. Next base: position 1,629,977 of record NW_008824051.1, read on the forward strand.
TGTATAATCAGTATCATACTTGGACTGCACAGATGTTGCAGCAAGCTGTCAAAAATTAGCTTGCAAAATTTTGAAGCACAAGAAGCATTTCAAGAATGGAATAAACAGGCAGATGAAGCTAACAGGTAGAAGGTATGTAGCAAGTATGAATTGGTAAACCTTAGAAGAGATGGGGTGGGATTCCTACTCTAGTACTTCTATCCCACACATCTCAGCACCCATTCAGAGAGGAAAAAGGTCTGAGAAGGGACAGGGAGAGAGGAGATGGGTAGTGAGAAGGATGCTCAGAGCTCTGACTCCTTGCCTTCATGTAGAGGGAGTCTTTAACACCACAAGCAGAAAGGTGTAACAAAGAGGAAGAAGCTGCCCATCTTTAAAACTAGCTAAAAATTAGGTACTCTTTAGCCACTTCATTTTATAATGACTAGCGAAAACATCCTATTCTCAGAAGCAACATTCAGAGACCACGCAGTGCTTAGCGAATGGTGCATATCCAGTCATGTCCAATGGATTCCTGTGCCACACTACCTCTGCTTCCAGTCTTTTCTATGCTGCCCAAGCTAAAGATGGTCCCACAATTCATAACATACACATTTATGGAGCATTAACACCTCAGAGCCTGCGAGAGTGTGCTGAAATCTAAAAGCATCTATGGTGGTAAGAGCTGCATTTCCTGTGCATTTATGGGTCTGAAGTGTAGCACCGGTGCAGCTACAAGTCAGATGAATGGGGAAAAAGAAATCATACACTGCAGTATTTTAACTGTCTCTGAATACACGATTCTTCACATCCCAGCAGCAGTATCTACAAAAGACAAAAGAAATGCCACACTCGGGTCAGGCCGCCTAGTTCAGTGTCCTGTCTTCGATACTGGACAGCAGCAGATACGTCAAAAAGCATGCAAGAAACTCAAGACGTAGTTAAAAACCTGCCTCCTGAAGGAAGCATCTCTATTGCTCATGCCATCAGCACAAGGGTTTGTACCATTTTGAACAAGGGTTGGGTTTTTTCCCCCCCATTTCTTCTATATATTCCTTCTCTCCAACTCTCCCCTTTATTTTCCTTCTCTTCTCAAGGCCCCTGCGTCCTCCCAGGGAGCAGAGATACCCAAAGTGTCTCACGAGGTCTTCTTTCAGCAGGTGTAAAGAAAGCGACCAGGAGGGAGGGGTGCCATACCCTTGTGTGTAGCACTGCCCTTCTAGCAGGATTATCCTGTTCTGAGCAGCTTGGCTGAGGCTTTACCATTTAGTTTCCAATATTGCCCTACAAGGAACAGGAGCTAGCCAGGGGAAAGCTAGGGCCCGGACCTATGAGTGCAAAACTTTTTTACCTCTATTTCTAGAGGAAGAAACAAAAAGCTAATGTTGAGGACTGCTGGGAATGCAGTTCTCATGGCAGGGTGAGCTACTGCCACATGCATGGCTTGTACACATTTCTCTAAGCAAAGTTTATATTTAGACAACACAAAAACAACTCTCTGCTGGAAATGTATATGAGATGACATTTTATTATTATGCACAATTTGTATCACTCACAGCTTACTGGCCTGTAGTCCTAGAATGTAGTGGATATGTACAGAAGCAAACTTAAATGACTTTGCATTGACAGTGAAAATAAATCACATTTTAATGTTAAATCACATTATTCATTGCATCTCAGTAAACATAGAGGGTATAGAACAACCAATAATAATTCTCATATATTGAGAGCTCAAGGGTCTTCCCCCCACGTTTCCAAACTTACATCTGAAGTGCCTGCCTTTAAGCTGAAGCCAAAAACCCACAAAGCAAGCAACAACTAAAAAAGCAAGGGAGAGGAAGAAAAGGGGAGCGAGAAGTACACAGCTGAAACAGCCACAGGTTTCAGACTTGCACAGAGGTTGCTTTTTCTTTTTTTTTCTTTTTTAAACTCAGCAGCCTTTGAAAAGAAATAATAGTATCACCAACTGTGTAGTTTTATATTTCAAGTCACACTTTAGCCCTTATTTAAAAAAGTGGAAAGAAAACCAACAGAACTGAAATTTACTTAAACAGTCACTTAGTATTCCATTACTTTCTTGAATTACTAACAGATTCAACATTTTAGTCTTCAAAGCTATTCATTCCAATGATGTTTCTTGGGTGGAAAAGTAATGAAATAATCAGAAAAGAACAGCAAGGACAGCTGAGTAACTAACAATACAGTGTTTTAATTTGCATGTATTAACAACACAGATTTTGCATATTTTTATCACAGCTTTGTTGTTGCATTTTTGGGGTTTTGGGTTGAGGTTTTTTTTGGGGGGGGGGCGTTTGGTTTTTTTAATGGCAAAAAAAAAAAAATAGAAAGAAGTTTCACAGAAAGTTCACAAGGGAATAATGCCACAGTCTTAAAGTACATACTTCAGTGAGGTTTCACCACTCTGCATCTCCAATGGCTTTTGCAAAAACATGGTCTTTACCCTCAAAGGACATCACTCCATCTTTTAAGTAGAACTTCCATTTGTTCTTACTTCGATGTATCTGATAAAAGAAACAAATCAATGCTCCCCCCCAAAAATATATATTAGACCATCCATTAAAAAAAAAGTAGTTTTAAGCAACTTGGTTTACAAAACTTTTTTTTCTTTTAAAATCCTGATAGCCCAAAACATGTGAAACACCTCCACTGAACACAGCACCAATAAACAATAGAGGTAGAAGATTTCAGTTGTTTATAAATAATTAATTCCCTGCCCTCTCAAAGGAACAGCCTCCTGAATCTTAGCACACCCCCACCCTACCCCCCCCCAAAAAAAAAAAAAAAAGACACAAAGGTTGTTGTGTGAAAGCTCAACCCTGGCAGGAAAACAAGACAATAATGGTGCAATTTTGTTAGTGTATCAGTCCCAAACTATACTGCACCTTGCAAACAAGCATGGCTTAACTGAAATGCAGCGTTTTTCTTTTCCCATACACATGGCAGCGCCATATTGCATGCACAGGGGCATTAGGGTAAGGCTAAAAGCAGGAAAAGGTTGCTCAAAAGCAAATACTGCCATATAAAAAATAAGAACAAATTTGCATATTCTGTTTCTTTTTAAAGGCCTGCAAAACAAGCTATACTGCAGAAAGTTCGTGTTAAATACTAAAAGAAGGAATTTTAAACAACTTTAGAAAATTCCTTGGATTTTAAGCAGTCTATTTTCAAGTCCAGAAAGAAAAAGGTAGGAAAACCCAACACAGGACAGTCATTTTGCCTATAGCATTCTTTTATATGTAACAAGGTAATTTAATACATAACTGTTTCCATCTACTTTCTACTAGACCTATTATGTTTTATTAAATCTATATAGGAAAGGGGGAGGTTGCCAACATCTCCCCCTAGCTTCTCTAACTGTTAATTTCTAATAACATCTGATCTTAAATTTCCTATAGACATGTCCAATGCTGAACATCATAGCAGTTTTAAAAAATTTTCAACCAAATTTTCAACTCAGTACATTGCTATAGATAACAATATCCACTACCTATAGCATCTGTAACATCAAACTAAGTTATGAAGCTTCAAAACTCTGCGTACCTTTTCAATACAATACAGACACTGTGGCTCAATTTCAGATGCATTTGACACATAAACCTGTAACTACATTTTCCAAAATAACTAGTTTCAGAAACACTCAATCTGTTACACTTTAGTAAAGACAATTTTCTTAGAAGCTGTTTCCTACAACAACGACACCATTAAGGCAGGCCTAGTTGAACACACACACACAAAATTATCATTAGTTGCTTTTGAAAGAATAAATCCTAAAGCACATTCTTAAGCAAACTATAGACTTATTTTTCCATATTTGTTTCAAAATAAGATACGCACTTTGTTTTGTCAACTTTTAAACTACTGACATGTGTCCAAAACCATACCAGAGTTAGAAGTACTTAATTTGATCTTTAAGAGTTCAAAATGAGGTTGAATTTTAAACATTAAAATGAAGGAGGACAAAATCGCCCTTAACGACTGTTTTGCTTTTCAGACACAACAGACTTCTGATAGGAAAATCTCTCAGGAAGCACTTCAAAGACAAAAAATAGAAAAGAAAGTACAACACACTCCTCTTTCTGTTACGCATTTCAGAAGTCTTCTTTTATGGCTGAAAATGCATACACACATCCATGGAGCTGTTGACATTACTTAAAAGTTAAGGAAATGCATAAGCTTTTGCAGCTTTACAAATCTTAATTTTGCAAGACTTGGTCCCCTTTCCTTTTCCTTTAATAGGCCATTATGAACGCGTTGATTATCCTCATTTCAGAAAACAGCAGGTAAGTCTTCAGACTATTGTCAGCTAAACATATAATTTGAACACTCAATTATTACAGCATTGGATTTTCTTTGAAAGGTACTGACAATAGACCAGACATGGATTTGCTGAAGATATTATTTAGAATGATTAAGGAACAAAGATAAAACTATATACTGTACCTTGTCATACTGACAAACTATCACATTGTCGGTGTCAAACAAGTCTGGAACGTCCTGTTCACTGACATCATCACCAGAATTTAAGGGGTCCTAGAGATTAAAATTGTATTTTATACGTTCTTTCAGAATAGCATTGAATATACTTGACATTAAACACACCTAGAACAATAAAGGTTACCAGTGCAAAAATCAAGACCTAGAGGCTATGAAGACCATGTTGCACAAAGCTCATTTATAGGCATCTTTACATGCTTATGTTCTCAAAAACAAAAACACCCTAAACAAAAACACAGGTAAAAAAGCAAGACTGCTAACTGACAAAGCTGACCCCAATAAGTGGAATACTAATCAACTGGTACTTATTTGAAGTCCCGATGCTACGAGTTGATTCTCTGGTGAATCTCTAGGACCCAAAATTGCATATCTTTAAGAAAAGCCTTTTCCTAGGAAACATACGTACTTGTATCACATTGTTCTCTTCTCTGTCTAATTCCCTGTGGTCCTTCAGAAGGAAAAGAAACCTAGATTTGTATCCCGATCTTACTTAAATGAAAAGCAGAATTCCATTCCACCAAGGCCAGGGTTTCACCATAGAACTTGAATTCTGGTAATTAAGTATTTTAATTCATCCAATAAACAAATAACTTCTCAATATCTCTTTCATTTGTTCACACTCCTCATAATGAGCTCTCAAGTAATTTCTCAGTAGTACCTCCTATCTCAAGAGGTATGTAACTTAACTATGCATTCTTCGCATTAAACTTACCAGGAATTGTTCTGGGTCCAACAATTCAACAGTCAAGACAGATAAACTATTGTAATGTGCTTCACAAGGCTTAAAAGTAAGTTACCTCCTCAACTATATCTATTTGGGGCTCTTCATTATCACCACCACTGCTGCTAGACTCAGTGTTTGAAATACTGTCACATTCTTCATCATCGTCTTCCTCATCCACATCCTCCAGAACTTTTAGATCCTCTGATTCAATAATGCCAATGAATTCATTCTCTTCCCTATCTTTTGTATGTGGTATTTCTTCCTTGGGAGAAACATCACCAGTTCCATCTAGCTGAATTATGCCTTCAATGTCACTGCAGATATCCTTCTCTGATCGTAAATTAGATTCCATCTGCTCAGTAGGTTCCATCTGACAGGAATAAAAGAGACCAGAGACAGCTTGTGAATTAAAACCACATAGCTTTCATTGTTCAGTACAAAGCCTGAGATTTTTGTTTAATAAAGCAACAAGATCAGGGCACTAAAATGAGTGTTTCAAGTCCTGGCCTACTTGTAAACCCTGAGTAGATTTGCAAATCTTGTTCTTACACCTAACCTTAAATGGAATCCATGCCAAATTCCTGTTTCTATCCTATCTGATTTGTGATGACTGGGTCTGGATCATCATAATTTCAGTTTTGTAGGTCAATCTTTAAAATGTTACACTTAGCCATCCTGTGCCTCCATTGCTGCTGTATAGCCTCTGAGAGGAAAATATTCCTCAGCAATATAGAAAGATGTTCTCTTAGACTTTTCTTTAAACACTATTGTACTCAACTTCTTAAGAAAAGGATGGTCGAGCTGGCCTTTAGAATTTCTATTGCAAAGAAAACTTCAAAACCAAAATAAAGCCAAAAAAAGGAAACAAGCTACTCCCCCGGCCCCCAAAATAGCATCTTTCATTTTTGAAATAAAAGTCAAGATTAACTCATCCCTCTCCCTCAATAAAAATGCTTGTTTAAATAAGATATAAAAAGCTGAGACAGTAAGTATTTCAGTACTTCAAGTTACTGTTCATAAAAGTGCTAGAATTCCTAAACTGAGCATTCACATGAGCATAGAAGGGCTTTAAGCTTTCAGCCATCTTCAGTTTCTCATTAAATCTTTATTGTAGCACTTAATTCACATCCACATACACTTTCTAGTTCAAGAAAATAACACTTTGTTTTGACCTTCCATTCTTGCTATGGACCGTCTTCACCAACCTGCCATCAAAGTTCAGCTGAGCAACATAACATGCTTTCTGTTTACAGTCATTTGTCATTACTGTCATTAAATCTGCATTTAATAAATTTGCCTCAATCACATCTAAGCACTACAACTCAAAGTCAGCAAGCCAGCCTGAACTTACAACATCTGCAAATAATTTCTGGAACAAGAATTAGATGAGGTCAGGAAAGTGGCTTGTTAATTAAATTAATTCAAGTTTTCCACACAGCTCTAGCTGAATTCTAGTTTGTTCAGGATTTTTTCCCAAGGAAATACATTTCCTTCCAGCAGATTTTCACTTATCAAATCTGACTTTTCATACTCAATATGCATTCTTAATGCAAGTTAAATGCTTTTCACACATTACAAGTTAAAACTAATCCCAGCTGACACTGCAAAAGCAATTTACCCACATCTGGCCAATATCCACATGCACATGTCAGAATGACATGGAAGTTCTCAAAGGGTCATTCATGTCTGCTCAGTCACAAAAAAAAGAAAACCATTATCCCCAAAAATAGATATAATGTATTCTTAGACTTACTATCCATTACACCTTTAGCATTTTTTAGATTGACATTCTCTTCAATCCCAGTATTTCAGCAATATTTGTAACAAACTCTTAATGTAAAAATAAGCAGCCAGCTACTGCTATTCAAAACAAGCTCAAAAATGAACTTTAAAATTATTATAATTTTTATTATTATAATTTAGAGGTGCTACTTGTCACTTACAGATGTGTCTGATTGCATCTCTTATGATACTTCAAACAACCGTCTCCAATGGATGTATTTTCACCAGCTGAGAAATAAAAGGCCTTACCTTATCAGAGGAAGCAATGCTGTCCTGATCTTTCAGAACATCGTTATCATCCAAACTTTTGCCCGTGATAATCAGGTCAATGATATCATCAGACACCTGCTGTTGCACTGACTCCTGAGGCTCAACGTCTAACTGCCCCTCCACATCCAGCAGGACACCGCTCGAGTTGTTTGC
>NW_008824051.1:1637435-1644380 GCF_000699105.1 Pygoscelis adeliae
CACAGCTGTATGAAGATTGCCATGCTGAGATTTTTCTGTTGAGTCTGCATGCTGATTCAACACTGCATTAGTCACAAGTTGCTGCTGACTCACAGAAGGCTGCTGGACCAACGTAGTATTGGCACAGTTCTCCAGGTGCGTTTTTTCCATGACATTTGGTTGAAATACCATGGTCTGTTGGACAGCAGTCTCCTGGGGTTGCAATGTTTCAGCAGCTGCCTGGGCAGAAGATGCGTTCACCTGTGCAACACTGGCAATGTTGGCTTGCAGAACTGAAGGTTGCCCCGATGTAGAATACTTGCATCTCCTGGGGCCTGTGTAACCATAACAGGCACATTTACCTTATAAAGGTGCCCTACAAAGAGAAGAGTTAAAAAACTGCTTCAGCAGGTTAAACTACAGGTTCATCCAGGCCACTGTCCTGTTACCACTAATAATCAATAGCAAATACTCAGGCAAACTGAGAGACAGGATGTTTACAAAGCAGTACTTTCCCCAAGCACAATTTCAGCCTTTGAAAAATAAGCATTCAGAGGCTGAGTCAGAGCTTCCATCCAGACCATCATGTTTAATACCCGTTTTTGGCTTTGGATTAAAAAAAAACAAAAAAGGAAAATCCTGTTTTAAATTTACTTCCATGTCATTTCAGAAACTAAGGAATACAAGATGAAACAGTAAACTATTCCATATCTACAGGGACAGTTCAGTCCTTTAAGGACATTTAGGTATCGCTGCTAAAAAAAAAAAGCGCTCACAGTTTAGTTTAAAAAAAAAAACAAAACCACAAACCAGACTTAGTTTATCAATCCTCTCATTGTATGAAAACCACTCCAAATACAGAGTCGTTAAAGTTATTATCAGGTTAGAACTAAGATGCCAGAGCTAAGTTCCCAATTTCATTTAATTATTCTTTTCCCCACACACATGCTTACACACCCAGAGTCACTGATACCAGCCTATAGGTCTCAAAACCTTAGGAATTATACCTGAAATAGATATCTAGTGACATTAGTTCTCATCAAAGAAGAACAGCTGTTTGAGGAAAGAGTCAATCTATGACTGAAATAAGCCTTCCACATCACACCCTAAGGAGTACAAGCACATTTTTGTACAAGCAGTACAGGCAGTTTTATCAGCAAAAGAGTGTGAGCAAAAAGGTTAATGGATGGTTGGATTTTATTGGAGTAAGAAATCAATTTGATTCTGAAGCGCCAGAATGTCTTTACCTTTTTAAAACATGGAAGATTGTCCCTCATATAGGAGGAGGAGATACCTATGTCTGGACTGACAAAGGAATATATTTGCGAGCAGTTGTAAAACAAAAAAATGGCATCACCTGGCAGCCCATGTTAACTGATCTTGCAAGTGTACACAACTGACACACTAACTAATCAACGTAATTACTTCCCCCATGCAGTAATTACAAACACAAACTACAAAGGAAGAGGAGGATAACTGGCTCTACCCACCTACACTTTAACCACATTTGTTTTATCTACTGTACTCAGGACCATCTTTCAATATCCACATACAGTCAATGCACTGTAACATTTTACATCTCTTCTTTAATCTTACCAGATGCTGTCTGTAGCGTCACTCCAGCTGGTACATGTATAGGATAAGCAATACCCGAAGGGAGAGTAAGAGTTGCACCCGCTCGTGAAGCACCCTAGATACACAAAAGCTTTATTAAGAAATAGCGCATACTTTATCTCCTAGGGCCTTGAATGTCACACGTAACACATCCAGATGAAACATTGATGAGGGCCTTTTTGTAATCATCTTTACTGAAGAGTTGCTTCAGACTTCTGAGATTTAGACAGATAAAGAGTATTCTATATTGACAGGATAATGACTTGCCCTAAGTGTTTCCTACTTTCCAGTTATCACATTCCCTTTTCGTTAACAGAACACTTTTCTGTACCCCCTCAATGTACACACCATCCAGAAAGGTATTCTTCCGCTCAGAACCACTTTTACCTAAGCTTATGTACAACTTGACACAGCACAGATTCCTTGCCTAGGCCCATGAAGTCACTTCACATTCTCTTTTTCTCCTGGAAAGCAGAGTTGGATATAAGGCTCCCTTTCAAACTAGCTGGTTTGGGGAAATCCAAATTTTAAATCGGGAAACTTGCATGTTACGCAAACACCTTCCCAATATTATATTTCAGCTTGGCAAGCTAGTTAGTTTAAGGCTCAGGAGGCACTCAGTAAGTCCATCAAGCTCTGACAATTAATACCCCTCCCCCTCGCCAAACAAATTTTGCCATGCCCAGAGTTCAGAACCTGTCAACTCCAAAAACACTTTCTCAGCGATGATTTCTATGCCTTGCAGATAATGCTGCACCCAGCCTCACTAGTGCTAGCCATTTCCCAACCATGCATTATTTTAACACCCAGTAATAATAAAAAATAAATAAATAAGGATCTGTAGGTGTGCACTTCCACTACACCTCCGTTCTATGGGCTAAATACATGCAGCCGTGTCTTCCAACACACTTCCGGCTGCACTGATTGCAAAACCAACTGGTAGATCCCCATCCCCTTCCACTGCTCGAACAGAAGCAGCAGAGGTACAGCTCTCCCTCTGCAGACTCTTAACTTTTTTATGGGTTTCATTAAAAAAAAAAAAAAGCTAGAAGTAACAACACTGAGTTTCTTCAGCTGTTGATTTTCTCTCAGCAGAACTCCTGCTCCCTTGCCTACTAGACCACATTGGACAGATGAAACTGTCATGAGAAATGCTACTTTTTTGGTCCCTAAATGCTATCCTAAAGCATCTATACATGGAAAATATTTAACACTTGCCTCCCCATAAGCCTATTAACAACTGACAAACTTTATCATTTAGAATCCAGAATAATCAAAATGGACATAAAGTGTCACTGCAGCTACATACCAGGTCTGCTGCCGTGAAATGCTGAAAACCTCTGCCAGTTGGGATGACTAAAGAAGCTATACCAAGGGGGGGGGAAAAAAAACAAACACTTTACAAAAACATTAATTTCTCAGACACAGTAGATCTTTCAGTAATTTACAGCAAGCACTGCTGAAACTAAAGCAATCTAACTTCAGTTCATACTCATTAGATCAAACAAGCGTGCACATCTAGCTAAGGCTCTTGAATACACTTCCCTTTATGTTGCTTCAAGCTTACGCTGTACTCAGGGGGGAGGGGTTATACCCTGAATTTATAAAACTTACATTTTACTAAAAGCTGGTCTTGGAGATTTTTTTTTGTTTTAAAAATATTTCTATTGAACTATTTGATCTGTTTAAATTGCACTGCAAAAATTAAGCATGCCACTTCTATTTATTACATCAACTAGAAGGACAGATGTGCAGTGCTACCATTTTAACATGACCAAGGACACATCAGTAAAATGCACTGCCTGGTCAACATGAGGCAAATGTGCAAGTATCTTTCTGCACCAGAGCAAATCCAATGGTGCTAACAGGAGGAACAGTAGGGTGGGATTTTCAAAAGCACTCAATACGGACTTCAGTGGGAGAAGATAAGCCAAAGGGAAAACTTTCACAGGCTTCAAGAAGCAAACAATTTAGGTAGCCCTAACTACTCTGAAAATCTCTAGCCATAGAACAATTTGAATCCCATTAAAAAAAAAAGTTCACTGGCTTCAACAGATTGTTTTGCCTTAGTATTGCCCTTGCAAAAATTAGGAGTAACAAGGTAGAGATTAAATATAAAGCCTCCAATAGCAAACAAACCAAAAAGTATATTCCCTTTAACCACATGGAATAAATAAAACGTGTCTCCAAAACCATCCATTCAACTATTAAGATTGTAAAAAAACAGATGAAGACTGGCTGCCCAACCTTGAAGTGCACTACGACACAGGTTTTCATTACATCATCTCACATGTTTTTTGGCCTTTGTGGGGAAAGGTCCTAATGGCCTCTCACATTGGGAGAAGCCTCAGCTGAGCATTACACTCCACCATAACATAACCACAGTGGTCAGCTGGATTTAATTGAGAAGAATAGGTCCTGATGTCAGAGTCTGTGTGAAAGTCAACTACTTCTGTGCAACGGGAATACTGCTTTTAGGAAAACTCACTGAAAGACAAAACAAAAAAACTCCCCCAAAACTCCCACTCTTCTGTTTAAGCAAGGCCTTACATTTTAACAAGTGCAGAACCAGATTAAACTCCAACATGACAGCAGAGCTGCACGGCACAAACATGCCATATAACCTCAGCACACATCATGCCACACAGTAAAAGGGGAAGTGAAATCTCAACCCTACTGGCAATTTGCAATTGAAGGGCTACACTTCTGGACTGCAGGCGAAGCTAAAATTCTCTTCACGTTTTGCTACTGGAAATAAGCAGCAGATCAAGAGCACATAGACATAATTGCATTAGTTTATCAATTCTGCTTTCAAATAATCACTGTTCCCCATCACGCTAGATATATACATAAGCATCACAAACCAAGATTACTGCAGCACCTTTGAGTCTTCCAAAAAGATTCTTGAATCCCTGAGCTATTCTTAAATTGCATCTGTTGTGTTCAACAACATCTGACCTGCTGAAGCCTGCAGAACGCGGTGGAAATTGTGCGGCAACTGCAGGGTAAACTGTGGAGAATGGTGGCTATGTCTGAAGAAGCCTTCTGTTGCTTTAGACTGCATCACCTTGGTTTCCCAAAGCTGCAGAAAGATTATTAAGGTCAACAGATATCAGTTTTAAAAATAACCCACATCTAAAACGATAACCAGGTATTCCTAGTTTTTCCAAAAGTAAACTGACTGATTCTATCCAATAAACATGGTAACAATCACTACTGAAGTTTGACTTCCAGCAGCCAAATAGATCATTCGCAGGATATTTCTAACTCTTAAGTTAGGGCAAAAGTTCGCATGTTTTGGAGAGCAAAGAAAAGGACAAGTACATCATCTCAAAAGAAAACAAATACACAACTTCTGTTAATGCAGGGGAACCCAACAAACCTGCTTCAAGTCTTTCAGAACCTGTTCCTCTAAACCCTCTTCTGCAAAGAGATCCCGCACACCTTCGACCACATCTTCAATAATGGACTTGTATAGTTTAGGCTACATTAAAAAAACCCAAAATATTTTCAAGTTAAGATGAATATTAAGTCATTTGAAATGATAGCACAAAGTCTAATCTCGCTGCATAAACTACTGTAACAAACTGAACAGCATGAAGAAATCAGTGTAATAAACTGAATACTCTGTCAAGCGCAAAGGTCTGCAAGTCCACTCATTCTTCTAAATCTGACATCCCTGAGAACAGACATCCCTGGAAAAATACTGGATTCGAGCCTCAAATTATTTGTTTTTGCGGGCTACAGAAATGCTTAAGAAAATCCTAGAAACATTACAAAAACAATTGCCATGCTGTATTTTCAAACAAGCATGTCTAAAATGTCAGTTTAAAACTGACATTTACCACTATCATTCCAGTGTCATCACCCCTAACTTAAAAACCAACCAACAATAAAAGCTACTAAAAGTGAGATGTAGCAATTCTATCAGAAGCATAATGTAAGTAACCTGCAAGAAATAATAAGAGGGGTTTTTTTCTTTGTGGTAATAGTCTGATGCTGTATAGTAGTTTCGCTATGGAAATTTTAACTACAGTTATCAATACATATCATTCATCTTCTATTACAATAGGCCTCCGACACAACATTTTATTCCTTCTTCTGCCCATGTCAGTGATTTAATCCTAATCCTACAGTCAGACCTAGGCAACAGACACACATAAGCTTCAAGAGGCATCCATTCAGATGCAAGTGTAAGATAATAAGCTTTGAGCAATTTAAAGCTTATTAATTTGACTATCATTACCACCAGAATAGCCTACACAAGGTGAAAGACGAAGCTGAGATTTTTAGGAAACATTAGCAGTTAAGATTCCGGGACATTAATTTACATTTTTTTAACTTAACATCAAGTTAATATTTTAGTGCTCTAAAGTTGTTCAAAACTGCAGATGATAAACAATTTGTTTTAAAAAAAAAACCTAGAAGTTATTAAGAACAAACAAGTTTAGCTTTTTGCAAAAAGCTATCAGCACAACATACCACCACTTTAAAATAACCATACTCATGTATGATTTCTTATGGGAGGTTAAAGATCTCCAAGGACTCCCACAGCACATTTCAGGATACTAGGAAGACGAGGAGCAAAAAAAAAAAAAAAAGAATGGCCTCTTGTACCACTAAAGATGCTGTCTAGCCCATATGTCAAATGCTTGCCTTCATTGTTAATCCAGAGAAGCTGAATTTAAACCTTTCAACGGGCCTATTCCTCTCCCCAGTATTGCCAAGCTACACTGCATTAAGGAGAGTTTTACAGTAAGTACAAATATTACGTTATGTAAAATCTGTACATAGCAACTGTAAAACTCAAGCACTACATTTCCAAATTAGAGAAAAATGGTTACAGTGCAGACATTACTGTACGCCAGTTTTGTCCCTTTGCACACAGGCGCTCCTTTGCCAGAACCAGCCCATCCATATCAGGAACACCCAGCGCCACGAACAAAGAAACTCCTGTTTCCTTTCTATACAGTGGGGTGGCAGGGAGGGACCGATCGACGCCCCATTCCAGCAAAGCCAAAAGCACGCCTTGAAGTGAAGCCTCCACGGCTTCCCCGGGATTACTGTCATCTGCAGGACCACCTGAAGTCCCACGTAAGGAAAGGCAGCAGCAGATGAAACCCGGAGGGGAGTAAAAGCCGCCACCTTTCTCCCTGGCACCACTAAGCTCACACGGCGTCCCTCCGCCCCCTGGAGCTACCCAGTGGCTCACACCAACCCCTGCCACCATGCTTCTGCCCACAAAACGCTTTTTTTTAACACCACCACCCGCAAATAATCGCTTTCGAAGTCACCCCTGGGCTCCCCGCGCCAGGAAACGGCCGGCCGCTCCCAGGGGTCCTCCCGGGGACT
>NW_008824051.1:1644567-1657275 GCF_000699105.1 Pygoscelis adeliae
GTCGGCCCCGCCCGGGCCCTACTCTGCCTTCCTGTGGTGCCCTGCCTGTTTTCCTCCCTATCCCTGAAACACCCCATGCAGTGCCAGACGCTGGGGCGTAACGGGGCGCTGGTTGCTGAACCCGGGTTTCTTCTTTCAGCTCCCGAGACCAAGAAGAGGGACCAGCCGCTGCACAAAGCGCGAGGCCGCCGAGGGGCCCGGGGTGCAGTCCGGACCCTGACCTCTAGCCTGAAACTTCAGCTTGTGAGCGTGGGGGAAAGGAGGCTTTGTCTGGAGAACCACAGTTGCCCTGTAGTGCGAAAATACGCCTAGGAAAGCTGGCTAGAAAATTATATTATTTTGCTCTAGTAAACTCTGAAGTCATTATTACCTCATAAACAGGGAGATAGCTGAAGCTACCAGTTTAAGTAGCAGCAATCTGGTACAACTACTCAAATTATTGCTTACATTTGCAGCAATCTGTTCATATATTAATACAGAGATTTACCAATTTAGCAGTTACTCATCTGGAGAAATGTTCATTACTCTCATATATGTAGGAAAATATATACTTTGGTCTTTATACACCTTCTGTCTGTACAAGGATCAGTGTTACCCTGATGATTCTGAGAACCTAGAAATATCATCTTCTCTTTTTCCTTTCTTTTCCCATTTTTAGGTAGCTATGTAGTTACAGTGCTATTTGGCTTGTGAAGGGGAGACTCGCCTGTTAAGCTTTAATTTTTAAGGCTGACTTACAGATCCTGAAAAATGAAAAGATTTTAATGAGAATACTGACAGACCCTTAATTATATAGCTAGACTAACACCTACAATAAAAAAAGAAGGAACATCCATAATAATATTGTAAGTTGCATTTTCATGAGTGAGACAAATGCTATTTGCTATTGAAGTAATTTTGCTCTGCAACAAAATATGTTTTATGACACTGTCTGGGTCTTGAATTAAACAGCAGTTGCATATTCAGCTGTTCTGTATGCCCTGCATTACGAGGAAAAGGCGAGCCACGTTGCTTTCCTTACAGAGTAATTTAAATAATAAAACATTTTTTTTTAAAGCACAGTGCTCATTTGCAACTCTCTGGGATAGTGCATACCAACAGCATCATTATTATTCTCCTGTCTGGTTAGTCCTGTCACGTTAGCAGGGATAGCGGGGAGAAGTTGCAGCCTTTAGGATCTCACTGCGCCCTGAAAGTTGCAGATGGTGATCCTGCAGCTGGCTGCGACTTACTCATGAGACAGATAAACCTGATGCAGAGCCATCTATCCGCCAGCATACTGTACAGCAGCTTTAGAAAGGTGGAAGTGCAGAAAGAGGATTTATAAATGGGTTCCCTGCTTTCTACCACCCTTTATCTAGGGATTACAAAGTGCCTTGAAATTGGAACAATTTGTATGCCTAACTTCAAAAAGAAAGAGAGATTGGGGAGCTTGATACCAAAGGACTTCTCACCTGTTTCAGATAGTGGTCGGGTTACTTTGGCTATGTCCACGTGAAAATGTGCAGACCAAAGCAAATGATCTTCACCTTGCACTTCAGGTTGACAGAGCGTCTCTGTAGTTGTACATACCTAACACATCCCACCAGCAGAAGGCATTGTGGGCATACCCCACATGTTGTAAATTATACCCTTTTATATACCAATACCAAATGAATTTGGTGAATACCAAAGCTTTGGTGAATACCAAAGCTCCGTCACCAAGGTCAACGTGTCAGCTCCCTTCATGCAAGGGACAGCAGACTAAGCCTACTGATGGTACACAGCTATCGCTGGGGAGAAAGTAAAAACTGGGAATGGGAATACAACTTTCCAAGCTGTACAGGGTGGTTGCAGCAGGCGCTTCCTGCTAACCAGGGCACTTACACTTTCATCTGAGGTCTTTTACAAATGCCTAGAGAAGGTGTCTTTTCATCCAAGCACTGCGAGCTGTTTGTCTGCTAAATAGCACAAGAAAGCCTGGTATACGCTGAAAAAATTAAATCGTCTCTGAGCAAGAAAAAAATATAAAAATATCTGTGAATAGCATTACCCATACTGACTGGCTAGCTTTGATATCGGTGGTCTTAACCTAATAGCAGTGTCCTGCGGTATAAAGCGCAACCCTGTAGTGATTTTCATGCTTATGGATTTTGTTAACATATAACCCCACTTTTAAGAAACTGGGGCACAGACACACCAAGTATCTGCCCAAGCTCACAAATGGCAGTCGGGAACAGCATCCAGGTTTCATCAGTCTTGGTTCAGCTTCCGATCAGCTCTCCCTGCTGCGGTCTCTTTAACAGCTCACAAGAGTTTTAGAAGTCAGGCTATCGAAAAGATTAGCATGCTGCTCAAACCCTCCTGATTTTTCAGGGTTTTTGTCAGCATTTGGGATAGTGCTGCTTAAGGGCACCTCAAACATTCGTTTACTGGACAGGTTTTAATTTGTAATTATTTATACTCCTCCTGGTACATGATGTCTAGAGAAGATTTATTTTTGGATGATGAACCTTTATTAATCATTAAAAAAAAAAAATTTACCGTTTTCAAATGCATTCCCTCTGGAAAAGGAGAGCCCTCAGCAAACTCAGATGCTTGGTAATGAATGCCCTCTTCTGTTTAAATCCGGCATTGCCGCTGGAGAGGAACACGGCTACTCAACCGCAGGACTGCAGAATTCTTCCTCAAGGCATATTTTACAAATACCATCTTGCGCTTCTTTCCAAGTAAAAGTAATAATTCTTAGGAGGAACCGGGTTCAGAATCCGGGCAGTCCTCATGGAGATGCCTTGACATGGGCAGAACTGTAATTTCATTTTAATGATATTCTCTAACATGTTCCCTTTGTTTTCAGCTGTTGACTCATAGATACATAACACTCTAGTCTCATAACCAATTTTATTAACAGCATGATTTTGTTATAAGCGCCAGCATTTCCGTCGGAACGCTGAGACAGATAACACTGGGACCTGTGATTTCTTCCTCTTTCATCTATCATGGGTGACTCCTGTTTCTTCAGGGGCCTCTCCTTTTTTACCTGATTTAAACCACTTTATCAGAGGAACCGTAGAAAGAGCCGTCACGTAATTCAATTTAATGACGAATTTTCAGGACACTGGGTGGGATAAGAAGGGCTCTGACCTGTACAAACTGCTATGTAAAAATGGCAGTCCTGATGGATTGAATACACTGAATGGTACTGTGTCTCTCAGCTCCTTGATAAGCCCAGAAACGTGTGTAGTATGAGTAAGCCTAATTAAGGATGAAATAAGCCTTGCCTCTCCTAAATACTCACCCTGATACATATGCCTTATGTGGAGAGAAAGCCTCAAAGGGAAATAGCAGCCAGCAGCCACTTCACCGTCCTTATTCTTGTCCCTGCTCTCTAGCACATTTCCTGCTGGTGCCCAGCTCAGCGCTCGTCTCCTGTTCCCTCACCTCCTTTGCTGTCTGTCTCGTTTCCCTGGGTATGACATACAGATGTTTATAGTACCCTCCTTCCCCAGAGAGACCCCAACCTCCCACCTTGTGTCCCCAAGAAAAGCCCCAGCCCAGCTCCCTCCCCTTTTGTCTGCTGCCTTTGCCTTCATCGCTCTCCAAGACCCTTCCCTGCCATCTTGTTTTACCCTGCTTCATCAGTGGTTGAAATCCCACCCCCTCCTCACCATCTGTAATTGCCACTTACCTGCTCCCGGGCTCCCCGGCTCCAGTGGAGAGGGATTAGCTTACAGGGGCATGCAGAACCACGCAGAGGCAGGGTACAGCAGGAGGGTAAGTGCCAGAAACATCACTCCTCCTTAGCTGAATTAGATGCTGGAAGTTCATAGTCGAGCAGACGATTGCTGAAGTCCAGCAGTTTTAGCGTGAAGTTAAATAAGAGCCGAGCGGCATGTTTTGGTCAAGGCCAATTTGCTCTGTCTAACTTTGCATTTGGCAATTTGGAGAGGAATAAAGCTGAGCGACCACAGTAGCCCCTCTCACCAGCAGTGGGTTTTGCAGCATCAACCACACCACTGAAATCACCCGGCAAGTGACTTAGAGAGACAGGTTGAAGCACAGCTTAGCAGTCAGGTTCTCCTTTTTACTGCCTAATTGATACCAGTTTAATTCTACTAAAGAATGACTCAGACGTATGGAAACTAACCTGCATTGCTATACTGGGTCTTGGAAGCATTGATGTGAGGACCCCAATATTTGCTTAAGGTCATCTTCCTGAGCTTCCCTTTCAGAGCAAATGTGGTTGGGCTCCCGCTGTCCTAATACTTGACTGTACACACCTTTTTGCTCTTCTTCTTTTTTCCGAACTCTACTTTTGAGTAGATCTACTGCACACCCCTTTTGACAATATTAACCACACAATTAGCAGCAGAAACGTTCAGTAACTTGTTCCCATGGCTCTGTGGAAACAGTTTCAGCTAGCGTGCTGTGGCTTTCCATGAAGGGGACTAAAACAGCCTTTCACCTTTTCTCTCCAGGCAATGGATGGCTCCCTCCATTTCAGATGAACCGTCATCTAAATCCTGGTGTCAGTACTTACATTTAGACAGTAAAATCTACTCAACATTACAGATGACTTGACAGACAAAGGTCCCTCCCTAGGGAGCAGTCCGACAGCAGTAGCTTACCTCTGGGTATCATCAGGCTAATACCTACGTTCTTGCTTTAAATCCTCCGTGTTCCACTGCGGGGTTTTATTTGATATTTTCATTGCATCTCTCTGCTCGTGACTGTGTCATTGGTCCCTTACAGGAGCAAGATCTTCCTGTCCAGGAAGATAGGTTACTGTTACCGACAGCTGTACAGATGTGACGCGGGGATGCTCAAGACAGATTGAGCAAGTTCTTCTGCTCGGTGCGTAATGGCAGCACGTACTATATGAAAGCAGGGAGAGCTGCACGGTGTGGCGCTGCCCTGAGCTGTGGCGTGCCACAAGTAGGCACCAGCTCAGCTTATTCAGGTAGGGCACCTCTCACTGTGCCCCATCAGTCTCACAGCCACTTTGCTTGTCTCCGGTGGCTCTGCCCGTGTGCCCCCTTCTTCAGCTGCTCCCAACTCCTCCTCCTCCCCGCCCCAGGAGAGCATTCAGTTCATTTTTCCCCCCCGTGGCTACTTGCAACTTCGTTCTCAATAGCTTCCCTTGAAGGCACTTCTCTGCGTGGGTTCCTCACTGCTTTTTTATTTCAGTCCCTTTTATAGGTAAGCTTTTCCCCTTGACTTAGAGAGGCAATGGTTCTCCTTAGCCCTTGCAAACAAGCTCTGCCCACTGCCCTTTCCTTCTGTCAACTCCCTGCTCACTCCCTGCCACCTCCCTCTTTACCTCCACCACTGGACCCTCATCATGGGTCTCTCCTGTTCCCAGAATGTCCCCACTTCTGATTTTTTCCCCTCAGACTTTTATCATTGAATATGGAAATGGAAGTTATTCTCTATTAAACCGAAAAGGCCATCACAATGCAATGTAATGCTAGACTGTACCTACCCACAACCAGAAATACCTAATCACGCTGGGTTTTGTGGGATGGCAAAGCAGAATTTGAGCTGATGCTTTTTCTTTTATTTCTGTCAGTAAGGACCGAGCAGGGAGCGTGAACATCACTTACAACATATTATGATTGTT
Source organism: Pygoscelis adeliae (assembly GCF_000699105.1). Taxonomy (NCBI): domain Eukaryota; kingdom Metazoa; phylum Chordata; class Aves; order Sphenisciformes; family Spheniscidae; genus Pygoscelis; species Pygoscelis adeliae. The sequence continues at coordinate 1,650,167 of NW_008824051.1, forward strand.
ATTGTAAAAAATTACAGGTTGTTTTTACTAAGGAAGGAAGAAGGCTATAAAATAGCACATACTAGGCATAGCACATACTAGGAAACTGCCTGGAAAATAAATGTTTTCATGTTTTTACTTGTGTTCTAGAAATTTGCCATCTCACTTTTTCATCTACCTGAATCATATTGTTCAACGATACTTTTAAACATTGCAAACTGTTTAAGCTGTGGAAGGGGACTATACTTCTAGACACCTGCTTTCCATTTGCAGGTGCTCAATGAAGGATAGAACACCAATGAACTGAAAATGGATGTTAACTGTATTTCCTCATGTTTCCCAGAATAGCCAACTGGTTTGCTACAGAGACAGCAGCACAGGACAAGTGGCACGATTATTTTCTACTTTAAGCCCATTCTTTGAATGCTGCCCCACAAACCTCTGCCTTATACCCATATTTCCCCACAGAGGTTTCACTATTTCCCTAGTAACAGCTCATTTCAAGAACAGACTTTGAAATTTGTGAAAGTCTTATGCAGTTGTTGCTACATTATATTCAAATATCCCAGAGAGATTGGAGGAAGTACTGAATAGGAAAAAACACAGTTATTCTTTGGCTTACTGTTGTTATGCAAATAAGGCAGGGAAAGGGCCTGCCATAAATGATCATTAATGGAATACAGTGCATCATTCAGCTTTCTGCAACTAGCTTTATCTAAGACGAGGAGTGATGTCCCCCACTCACACACAGAGTAGAACTGCTCTTTCTAATAAACTGCAATACCTGATGATTCGAGATCAACCAGTGAATTACAGTAAACGTAAAAGCAGCTTGATAAATTTCTAGTGAGGGGACAAGAAACTGCTAGTTTGAAATACAACTTTATTTTTTTAATCAATATGCAATCTACAAAATGTTATTACAAGATTATCAGCATGATCTGTTTATACTTATACTGACAAAAGACCCAAATAAAATTGTATTTTCCATTAAGAATAACACCACTGCTTCAGAGTTATCAAAATTATAGCTAAGAACTACTAACTGCAGCAGTTAGTTACTGTGTTTAGTCAACAAAAAGACAAATAAATGTAAAATAGAGGTGTAGACACTAACACTGCAGCTAAGAAGTCTGTCAAGTAAAATAAATGCAACTAAAAGCAACACGTGAAAACACGTTTTCAGATGTAAAGTACTTTTGGACAATTAATACAGAATCTGGAGGGAAAAAAGGCAAGAAGCATAAGGATGACAGTGGCTTGCATCACGTTCAGTGGAGTGCACCATCATCCTCCTTTCTCGAGAGCTGCTACACAGGGGCAGCCGGACCATCGTTCCCAATCACTGCAAAGCTTCAGCTTTAACACTCAATAACACCTCTTTTCCTCTCTTTTGTGCTCTTTTCTGGTTGGAATAAGCAAGCATTGCAGGCTGCTTGCTTACTAGCATCAAGAATCTTCTACAGTGGGTTTTTTTCTGCCCATTACCAGTATTCCTTTCTTCTTTTTTTTGCCTCTCCTTTATTCTTAGAGACTTTGATGCAGATCCTATTTTGTCAGTTAAAAGACTTCCATTTACTTCAATGGGTGTTTGAATCCAAAATTACATCAAGTACCATTTACCTACAGTAATACAATTAGTATGAGAAAGATGAATGCAAAGATAAAGTTTGTCGGTTTCAGGAAATACGACACTTCTTCTAAATAAGGCAAACACCCCATAAAAATAGCTGTTCTCGTTGATTTCTGTTTAAAATATAAAATATCCCAAACCCTGCTGGTCCTTTGTGAAGGAAACACAGTTAACATCTAAATGCTGCCCTGTAGTAAATGTTAGCGAGGTGTCAGCATCTTAAGTGACCCAAACAGTTGGAAGAATTTCAGTGACTGCAGGCGCTAGCTGTGGGCAAGCAGAGATCAGATATACGTGAAACGTATTCCTTTGCACGTTGCCAGTCCACCTCATGGGTTATTTAAAGCTCCAATCCTTCTGCTAGTTGTACACTGAGCATCACAACAGCTTATAGCAACTGCTCCTCATCTCCATTCCCCTCCCAAATTACAGCTATTACTTATAGTCCAGATTTCTAAAGAATCAAAGCCAGTATGTTTACTCACTATCACCTGCTGTAGCCTTCATAGAAAATGTTAGCAAATGAGTCTTAAATATTGAGAATATTTGTTCAGTAGGTTGTACTCAAAGGACATCAGAGAATGCAGAAGAAATACTAGAAAGGGGAAGCCGGGGGGTTTCTGCTTTAGCACGTTGCAATAGAGAAGGAAATTAGAATTTGATGGGGGAAAAGAAGTCAGACAACCCAAACTTCCTTTCATTAAACTGCAGCCTGTTTTTAAATATTCTGACGGCAAGGCATACAAACATCAGTCTGAGACTGAACAGGGTAATTATTCAGCCTTAGGCTGCACTAATTGTCAGGTTTAAACTGAAAGCCATGGATTAAACAGAGTAACTTTCTTTCAGTGTGGCAATATTTCTGTGGAATTAATTCCCTGTGATCCTGATCCAATTCCGATTAAAGTTAATGGCAAGTATTGCAGGTCTCAGATGGAAATCCAAGAGTCTGCAACATAGATAAAGCTGTAACTTGACCTTTTTACGTTAACGAGTTCAGTAAGGCTGAATGATCATTTGCACCATACCAGATATAATACAGACTCACTAGCAGGAAAGAAGACTTGTACGTGGCTGTTCATCACTTGGGCCATTCAAAACAAGGGGGGTCAACGCTACATGGGCTTCTTGAACACATCCCGAGATACAGCAGACACCTGACAGAAGAAAAGCAGCTGTTGCTTCTGCAGGACGCGTAACACCACCAGGTACCGAATGCCCAGGAAATGAGTGCTGCGAATGGGGATCCCAAGGTGAAAGAGTCCCAGAACAGCCTGGCTGTCCCCTTAAAAACAGAAAAATAGGGGCTAGCTGGGCAAGACAGGCTTTGGACAATAACCACTGCTAACAGATTTATTGAATTAGCTGTGTTAACGTCAATCAAAACAAGTCAGCCTCAGACAAAGGTTAGTGCAGGTGTCTGCAACACGTTTGCTTCCTCTACATTACCGAGCAAAAACGTTAATAGATACTGTAGCTCTGGTATAACCAGGGCCTTCAGCAAATTGCAGAGTTCTGCCATGATGCTAAGTATAAATGTTTTGCCCCTTAGTTCAGCTGAGAAGTACGTAAACCAAAATTAAATATGAATAAAACAGACCAAACATGACTTGAAGGTGCTAATGGCTTCTCAGGTCAAAACGGGTGGAGGATGCAACAGCTGAGACATATTTGGATCACTACTACACTCAAACGCTTGCTTAGATTTATAATAATACAATCTGCTAATAAAAAGGGATATATAGAGAAGCCAAAATACCATAATAGTCTATTTGGGGCTTTGGCAATGCAATACCCATGAAAAACCTGCCCTCAGGACTTACTATAGAATCTATTACCTATTTAATTCTTAGCTTCCAAATGGGGGGAAAAGTTTGTTGTGATGAACTAGGTTCATATTATGGCCTTCTGTTTCCTCAGACTGGTAATTTTCTCAGTGCATATCCCACATATTTCTACTTTTGGGGAATAACCTCTGTATTTTTACACAGTGTTTATATAAACAGTTACAAGCTGTGACAAAATATAAAGTGAGCCTTAGTGCATTACTATATTTTTGTCCTCCACTAATTTCAGTTTGAAGTAAGGATAATTTTAAAAAAACTGCAGCACAAAAAACCAAACCAAACCAAAACAAAAAAACCTATTAATCAGGAGCAATTTTTTCCATTTATCAGATTTTTTCAGACCTGAAATTACAGCCTGCAGAAAATGACAAAGGCGATAAAGACTGAGGGGAACCATTAAAGCCTTTCCCTAAATGCCAATAATTTGTTGAAAACACAGTTAACACATTGATACAGGGTTAGTGGCTCAAGCTGCCTGCTGAAGCGTCACAGCTTCACTTCCCTTGCGACAGTCTATTCCTGCATTGTTTCCCCACAGAAAATGCTGCCTTTAGAGCCAGTAGCATGAACACATCTCCCTTCCCGTGCATGGAAAGACATGCCCTCTGTCTTAAAAGTTACTCAAAGCAACAGCTGCTGCAGTTTCCAAACCAACATCTGGAACTTGCATCCTAAAGGAGACCCACAGCAAATGGCAGCAACCAGCCATTTCTTCGGTTTGTGGGGAAAACCCTCCACTGGTGTAAATTCTCAAAGCTTCATCAAATGAAATGGGCCTGGACTGATTTACGCTTGCTGAGGATCTGCCCCTTGTCTCACTTGCTGCAGTAGTGAAAAAGATTTGTCTAATGCTGGCACAGAAACTTCAATCACATCTGCCATATGTTTTTTTGCCCAAGAGATTACTTTGAGCGAACCTATAAAGTGCTGGGGAGGAAACGCTCGCAGCCACAGAAAAATGAAGAATATTATTGCAGAGGAACTTTTCCCATTTTACCAATGAAATCACCCAGTTTCCAACTCATTAAGTGAGGCCCTCGTTGAGAATAATATTACAACTTGTTCTGTTCACATATATTGAAGGGAGCAGAAACATGGGGGACTTCGGTTTTCAAACACCACTAAAAAATGTAATTGCTCCTGCTGGACCTTACACAGATGCTGGCCTGCACATAAGCGCTCTGGCAGTTTTTATTGCTGAATATTATATGTCCAAGTGACATGAACTCTTTGAGTAGTGCCATTAGGTTTCAAAACGGAGTATGAGACCATTCCCAAGTCATAGATACGCAACAGGAAAATAATATATTACAATCAGTCAACTAAGTGCTCACATCCTGCAACTCTTTACAAGGAGCCCTTACGCATACCGCTATTCCCGTGACAGGAAGTCTACTTGAACGCCGGCCAGCAGTACTGATTTGCAGAATCAAACCCAAAAGCACTAAAAGAAGAAAAAAATTCAATGACCGTGTTTATCCTAAACTAGGTCACTGCGCTTCTTCTAACAATAGAATTTCCTATGTAAATTGATTCCGACTAATATCCTATGACGGTGCCTCCTGTCCTCTTTTACTGCATTAGGCAGTTGCCAGCCTTATCTGGATCTTCTCCATCAAGCCTAATCCACTTCTTTTCGATTTCAACCTGTAGTCAGAAAACAAAAAAACCACCAGGTAGAATTAGCAAGTAATTGGGCACTGAAAGTGGCATCTGCAGCAACGGCACAAATAAAAGCTTTGACACAGAATCAAAGCATTTCCAGACCCAACAGATTTCAAAACCGCTACTCCCCAAAATAGCTCAACTGAGGATAAACACTGCATTTGCAGTTCTGTTTTTTAGCATTATCTTTGATCAGACAAGGAATTATTTTTTAATGATTCTTTTCCTCAAAGTCATTATCACAAGTGTATGCAAGATGTGTTTAGAATACAAGATATGTTTAGAATACAAAGCACATTCGCCTTGCAAATACTGTATGGGGGAATGGGGAGGAAGAAGAGGAGGAAAACATTGAAAGTATAGCCCTGAAAATACCTGGCAATTGTAGAAAGCTTTCTGAACCACGTGTTTCTGGGGCTGCACGTCACTCTCTATGCCCAGCGACTTGACTTCTGTTCCTGAGGCACAGGTATCGTGAACGACGAACTGGACAGTAGCAAATGGATACCAGTCCGATGGGATTTCCTGGTCTGATCCGAGTTCCAGTTTGTAAGACAGACTGTGTGGATGATCTGAACCTTGGGAAAGGGAAAAAACCAAACACCATCAGTTAATTATCTTTTCTTTGTTTACAGCGCAAGGTTAAGCTGCTAGCAAGGGAGCACAGCTCTATCTTTTATTAATGCAGATCTGTTGTTATGATACAAGATTATTCTATCTATAATCTTTTACTACTTGGGCATAAGGTCGTCTCTTACTCATTTTTTCTCTGCTTCAGCACACTTTTCACAATCATTGCAGTTTTACAAATTAATTAGCACAAGATTTACCAGATCTTCCCAGCTTCCTGTTAAGAGAAGAGTATTACAAACTTAGGGATTGGTTGCTAAATTCAGACTATTAGGGAAAAATCTCAGTTTTCACTTAAAAATGCATTTCTTACTCTCATAGAAAAATAAAAACCAGCTTAGCCAAGGCAAAGATGCCTCCCTGTGTCCAACAACCACCCTTTCCAGAGCCCTCTGCTGTAGGAATTTTAGAGTGTTTATTTCAAGTACTACAGCTATCCTGTGTAACATCATTTATTACAGTATGTCTATGGCAGGAAGATAAAGGCGCAGCTCAGAGTGCTGCTCAAAGAAGATATATCCCAGCTGCCAGGATAAGGGCTACCTGGACTCCCTTTCTAGCTTGGTTTGTTATGGGAAAAGAACATACTCTGTTTCTTCCAAACAAAAGTATTACTAAAGTAACTGTCATGTTATAAGGCAGAGTTCTGAAGGACTGCCCATGTACTGCAGCATATCCTAAAGTAACATTAATCCAGCCTTAGATCCTAGGGCTCACTGGCTTTACCATTGCCACATATAAAAAATGCTAAGGGAAAGCATTTCTCCTCCTCCTGGCACACAGGAACACTGGGGTGGAAAGCCTGCTTTCCAAAGAAACTGAGGTCAGCAGGCTCACGATGTGCATGAAAGCACTGTAATATAATACAATGAAAAGAATAATTTGTGTCACAGCTGCCTCTCCAAATTCTTCAAGGCAAAAAGCAGTAATTCTCCATTTCCCCTCCTCTCCAGAGGATCTGTACATCAGCACAGACAACTAACTACCATTTGGCTACAGGCAAAAAAAGGCAGAGAAAGGACTGGCCATATTTTGTCAAAGGCAAGCCTGGCAGTGTATATTTGGTTTTCATCCATTATACTGAACAGAATCTCAAAAGTTCAGGCAAAAATGTCCCATTCTTTATGCACTCACTTTCTCCGGTGGCAGGAATCAATTTTGTATCGAAATGAAGGAAATACTGAAGACAGAGTTAACGTACACTGAGCTTTATCCATCCCATGGGAAAAATCGCTATAACACTCCACATCCACAGGCTCACAGGCATTTCGTAAGGCAAAAATAAATAAAAAAAGCTACATCTCTTGCTCCTGGGAGCCTTGGGCTGGGTGCGTCCTCTGGTCTGTGCTGCAGGT
>NW_008824051.1:1657343-1666750 GCF_000699105.1 Pygoscelis adeliae
TAGGAGATAATTCACATTTGAGCAGTTTGATGGGCAGAGTCCTGTCAAATACATGTGTCTCCGACTTCACCAGAACAAAGTCTAATTCAATAAACCATCCTCCAGATTTCATTCCAAGTCCGGCATAAAGTCAGTAGGTCCCAACAACAACAATAATCAGTAGCTTAAAAAGCTGTTTGCTGACTTGCAAGTGCTCCTCTCTCTGTTCGGTTGACCCCAAAGGCATGCACACAGAAACACAGCAGCATTTACAGCCACCACTTTGGACAAGGGGCATGTCACTGGACAAGTGCAATCCTTCACCATCTGGACTCTGTACGTGGCTGAGTTACAAGCATCCCCTGCAGGCTTGCTTCCAGCAGTGCATCGCATTCGATCCTTACCCTAAATGCTGCTTTTTTACATAACTACTTGCAATGTTCAAAGAAAACCTGAACTGGATTTCAGAAAATAATGCTATATACACACCACCTGGAGTCCTGTACCATGGAAGAGTATCAGCCACTGGCCATAAAGTCTCCCAGGCATCTTTAAAGAAACGTGTATCACGATGGAGAGCCAGCAGCCATTCCCCAAATGGGACTAGCTGCTGCTTTCTACCAAAGCACGGCTCTAATGCATGCTCATAAGGAACTGGTCACAGAAACTGTAGGAAGACGTAATACAATTTGCACTCATAAATGCAAGGGCAGATCCGTCAAAGGGACTGCTAGGGATCACCGCAACAAAAAATGTGTAGTTCCCGAGTTCTGGGAATGAAGCTCCCCTAAATATGTCCAGTACAACAGCACCTTTAAGGTGAGTGGGGAGAAGTAGGTGCCCAGCAATGGCCATCACCAAAGTCAGCACAGAGGGAAGGAAACCTAACCGAGCAGGACAGGCTGGAGAGATCAGATGGAAAAACCTCACCCCTCCTTGCACACTTTGCAACCTACCTGCCGCACCAGTCAAGGCACAACACTCTACAACCCACACACAGTTAAAAAAATGACAAACCACTACCCAAAACCATGGCCCATGACCAAAAGCAGCAGTACTGTCACCTCCTTTTTATGTAAAAGCCTACCGCTTAGTTCACTTGCGCATGAATCAGGCTCAGAGTCACCCACACAGCTATACGGCAAGGCTGGTATGGGGGTGGAATAGGAGGTACTGACTGCGATTTGTGCTAAATCAGTGCTACCGGTGTGTGCGAGACGTTACTCACACCTTGGAGCACACTACAGGATAGGGTCCTTCAAGGCACTAAAGCACAAAGACACCCAGCTTGTGAGCTCGTAAAGGTCTTGGGCAAAGGAGTGCAATGCCAGGGGCACACAGCGTGTGGCTAAAGTCTCAGGACAATAATACAATACACAGAGACAGGTAAAACTATAACATTAGGGACTTTATTACTGAAATAGAGGAGGGAACAAAGTCAGAAACAAATATTACAACCACCTGCTAGCTCCTTGAGAAGGAAGTTGGAGGAGGACTAAACAAGTGTGAGGAGGAGATGGCGCTTTGTCACTCATGTACGGTGACAGGCAGATCTGTATACCTCTGTGATGTGGGCCTTGTCCACGACCTGCTGCTGGTCATCTCTTGCTGCGTCCAAGCCCATTTCTCCTGCACTAACACTCTCTTGGTCCACGGTCCCTCTTCCAAACTGCCTGGACATGGTGGAACAAGCTCCCTGTTGGGGCGGGCCTCTCCATCCTTGAATCTGCCATCGTCCCAGCAACAGCTGTGGTGACAGCAACAGCAGTGGTGAAGGAGACCAGAAGCAGCACCCCATTCCACAGCCAAACTGTGGGACGTCATCCCATCTGTGGTACCACAACCCACCCAAGCTGTGCTCCTCTTGGCTCCCAGGATCTGCTCTGCTCTCCAGTGGTGGTGCCGGGATGCAGCTTGGCAACACACTTCCTTGACCTGGTCTTTGTGCTGTTTGCTGGGTTGGGATGCGCAGACTGCACAACGTCAGCCACAAGTGAAGGGTCCTTCATAGCAGCAGTCGCAATGCTGAGATGGCACATCATGCCCTGGCCAGGAAAGCAGCATGCTCTGCCTCTGGGACTATGGTTGACCAAGGATCTGAGGAGAAAGGGTTTGTCCAAGAGCAGTAGCATCTTGTTTGGAGTCCATTTGTGGTAGTAGGAAAAGGGTGTAGATCTAAGGGCTTTTGGAGATCAAATTCAGCATCTTCCTGTTGTGGGAGGAAGGCCTATGGAGAAACAAGTAGCAATGGGAATTGTCTGGAAAATTTATTTTGTCTTCTGAGAAAGGGAATCCAGAAATAACCACTGCTTGGAATTTTCCTGGACAGGTATGGTAAATGTCGGATGGTAGATGTTCACCTGAGCCCAGACATAAATGGGCCATTCCTCTTGGCCTGCTGCTGAAGGCTCCTGTGTTAGACATGGCACAGTTGTGGTTCAGTACCATACAGCACTTAAAAAAAAAAATCTCTGGGTTTATATTCCAGCTAACCCACACCCATGAGGTAGTTTCAGTGTTGGGAATCAATGAGTTCTGGGGTCCATCCTTTCCCCTAGGTGGTAACCTGCAAAGGCAGAGATGATAGTTTTGGGATCTGGGTAAGGTTACTGCCCTGGGTCCTCTGGAATAGCCTCCACTGGACCCTTTTGCCTACTCCCAAAACACAAGGTTCCCCCCAGCCCATCCATCTCCTGTACCAACATCAGTGTCAGAAGGAGGTACTCACCACTTCACTTGCGGAGAAGTTCCTCTGCCCACTGCTGGGCTGTGGTAGGAGTGCGGAGCAACATCTTCCCATTGGCTGTCAACAAGCAAAGCGATCAACCAACGCTTTGGAAGATGGTGAGCATTGCCTTAGTTTTCACCTAAAACTAGCCAGTCCTTGTCATCTCTGCTCCATGAAACCATTGTTTCCCAGGCCTTGTATTACACTGGAGTTAGAAGAAGAAAGAGAGGCTGCATGTACAAGATCCTTTTGCAAAAAAACCTGTCATGTTCAATAAGCAAGATGTTGGCCAGAAAAGAGAAAAGGTAGTGGTGTGGAAAGACAAGTTGGACGAAGCAGATATGGTGTTAAGTCTGTACAGTTGCCTAGTGGAAGCTAAGACAATGTATTCAGATGCAAGCCCAGCTATCCAAGATGCGGCCCATCAGGCATCGTGGAGACATGACCATCTGGCCTGATGGAATCAAATCACTCCTGAAAGGCAACCAGATAATTTGGGGAGATAACTGAACTTTTACTAGCTAACTTAGAAGACAGAAGCCCTGGGGTTTAGGTGTCTAGGCAACTTGTTAAGACTTTTGTGAATTCAGAGACCCAAGTCTTTCCTGTCTTACATCTGAAAATTTGGCTCTTATTTCCTAAAAATGTTCCAAATTCTTGCGCTCTTTTTCTGAAGAATAACAACAAAAAAGCCAAAACAAACAAATCAGTAAAACTATGAAACTAAATTCAAACTGTCTTTTAGCATTCATATAGGACTTCATAAATAATAATCTAACTTTGCTGCATTTACTCACACTATTTATCCCTTATTAACCTGTATGAGTAGCTTTCAAGCAACCTTGATCTGAGAAAGGCTCATAAAGCCAAGCAATTTAGGCCAAAAAAAAAATGTGCTGGCTATTTTAGTTAAGTAGTAATTCTATTTTTGCCAAAACAGGTCCAGTTCTAAAGGTCTTATTTTGAACATGAAAACATGAACAATTACTAAGAACGGATTTACATTAGAATTGTCAGAAGTTAACAACTCCTGCAGCTATGCCTAAATGGGTGTATTTATCCAACCCTCTGGGAGAAATGCATAGGAAATAGGGGAGCGGGAAGGTACCGCTGCCAAGGAGCAGTTTGCAACAGTGCTGGTGCCAGAAGGAGGTGGTTGGGCAGGGCTGGAGCCCACCTAACAAAGTCATGGCTTGGAGTTTCCACCTAGGCAGCTTAGAAGACAAAAAAGCGGCAGCTGAAGGTTGCTGGGAGCCACATCACCTCCCACACTTGAGTCCATGCTCAGACGCTAAAGGCCGCCAGCAGCCACAGGCTCCCCTGGCTCCATTTCTCTTTGTTGCTTAATCACTGCTTCCTCAGTGTGGCTCCATGATGCAGAAGAAAAGGAGAAATAATCAGCTGAAGAACTGTTGCTTTACACAGCGGCCCAAGGATGGAGGTGTCCTAGCAGGAAACACTGCAGGACACAAATTTACACAGCAAGAAATTAAAACACAGTGTTTCAAAGTCTAGTTTCTCCTCAGCTCCCTGGGCGTCACAGGTGCACACAGCTTCTCCAGTGCAAAGCCTGGCCCCAGTACTGTGCTGAAATCATAAAATGTTCTACATTTCCTTATACAATGCCCCGATTTCACAAATGTAGACTCAATGATTTCACAAATGTAGACTCAATTATTTCACAAATGTAGACTCAATTTGCAGAAATTTCATTGGAGCAACCCTTCAAAGTCTATGGTTTTTTACCTTTTTTTTTTAATAATTCTAACACTCGCGCTCCAAACTCTCCATTTACATATCTGAATAAGCATAGGCAGCTTTTAAAAATCTGGGGTATCTCGCAGCTCACATTGACTTCGCTTGGCCAGCACTCTTCCAAGGAAGCACTTTAGTAGAATCCAGTGGATACTAACGTATTTCAATGTCTGTAAATGGAGTCGCAATATAACTGTAGGCAACCTTTCCTTTTCCCTTTTTTTTTTTTTTTTTTCTTAAGAAGCCTTGGACAAAGGCTTTTTGAAAGCAAAAGCCTTGGGATATTTTTCTCCCTGCAGTAAACGTATTATGAAAGTTTACATATTTCTATTAGTTTGACTGCCTCCAGATTTTTGGCATGCCTTGGAACAACTCTATTTTTAAACTCTTAACTGCATACAGAAAACTTGATAGAGAGGTTTAAAATATGACCAGACAGTATTACTACCAAAATGTTTTTTCAAATGCGTGAACGTTTCAAGGATACAAATGGTTTTGCAGATCTCAGCCAGAGGAATTATTCAAAAGTCAAAAGTCTAAGCTACTGGTAGAAAATAATGTAAAGCTGTAGGATGCCACAAAAAACAGTTCTTACTTTCAAATAATATAAATTTGAAGTTAATTGTGCATATCAAATCTTAAGGTGAATGGACTGCAGGGAATTAAAGACTTTGGAAGACTTAGTCTTCTCTAAAATTGCCTGACTGAATCACTGACTTGATTTTGCAGAAGCAAACCTACATTAAATAGCCAAGAATACTAACAGCTACCCGAACAGTCAGTGCCATAAGCCTTGGGGAAACACACGGGCCACAGCAGCAGCAAATCCTTGAAGCCTGGAGTGCAAGACACCCATATAGACCTGAAGAATCTTCTTCTGCCCAATGGTTCTCCAACATCTCTCCATCAACTCCTCTGCCCTCCCTGTCCATTTTCCAGTCTCCCCAAGCCCTCCCTTACTGCCTCCCCTTATCTTCCCTCTCTCTGTCATTTCTCTCCCCCCACCACTAATTCTGGCTTGGCTCCCTGCCTTGTGTTAGTCCGTCTGCCAATGCTGCGTCTCCTCTGCTCTCCCGCTGCCCATTGCTTGGCAGCCACCGGCATCCTCTCCGAGCAGAGCGTGAGATACCCAGGTGACAAGCAGCGTGTAAAAGGGAGGGCTCAGCCAATTCGGGAGGAACCATATGGCACTAGCCACGGGTCCAAGCTGACCACAGCTTCTTCCAAAGCAAAAGAAGGGGAAAAACAGAGATGGCATTAACACAACGTCATTTCTGAATCTGACCACAGCGGTGTTTGTGCTGTTCCTCCCGCAGTGCGCATCAATAGAAATCGAAAGGCACAATTGCTTGAGGTTTGAGAGACCTCATCGCCTAAGCAAGAGCCAGTCTGCACGCAAAAGGGACCGGTATTTCCATGCAGCATCATTAGTAAAAATACTAGCTCTCATCTGCCAGTAGCCATGCAATGATTCATACTCTCACAACTGCCACATTAGCATGTTGATGTAGGATGCTTTCAAATGCTGTTTTAATACCAAAAGCAATCTAGTTCATATATAGGCTCAGGATAATATTCCCTTTTCACTTGCTCCTGCCTCAGTTCTTCTGTTGATCTGTTACTTCTGTCACTGAAAGATCAATCAGAATTCAAATATCAAATATCCAACTGTAAAAAAAAAAAAGAATCATAATTACCTAAACAACAGGTCAGATTAAGTATAACTTACAATTAGTTAAAAATGCAGGGTAAAAAATATCCTCAGATTTTTTGCCTCTACTCTTTTTTTTTTTTTTTTAATAGTTTTGAATGTTAACTCTCACCTGCACACACATCTAGCTGTCAGAACCTGGGAGTGGATATGTCAACTTAGTACTAGCATACCCGAAACCAGGCCTTAAGAAGATTAAATATTTTCTGGACGTTTTAAAGAGGTAGTTAGTCCAGACAGTTAGGATACTACAAGACTAGGACAATCTGTTTGTTAATACTATGCATTTGCCCCTTCCTAAAAGTACAGATTTTACAGATATTTTAGGCAAAATGCTTTAAGAGATGCCCTTGTCTTACACAGATTCCCAAAGCCTCAAATACACATAATGCATATCTAACCAAAGGATCAAATGCCTTCACTCTACAGAACTTGAAGCAGCATACTGTATTCCTCAAGAATTTGTATGCCTTTAGAAAAGTACTACATAGGGCTATTAACCTGGTAACACAACTAAAAATTGGAATTTTAAAACCATATATTTATATTTTGCTTCTCCGAGAAGTCAGATTTTCTCCATTAAATTAAGGTAAATTAACTATTTTACTTAGTGGAAAATTAACAACTTCCACATGCACGACTATAAACTTAGCTGGTTTTATTGCTGCAAGTTTTTAGTGAGGTACCACCACCAGAGAGAAATGGGAATAAAGTGGGAGGCATTTTTTGTCAGTGCTGTTATTGCCATGAACGTACAATCTCAATGCAGAAACCCATAAAAGAGATAATAGATATTACCCTTTACAAAAGCACAGTCAACTTCCTACAGCAAGTTTGACCCCAGTACCTTCTAGTTATGTATTATACCTACCGTTTCTTAAATGAAGCTAGAAAGCCAAGGCCCAACAGTTACAATACCACCTTTTCTGTTAACTGTGTGATATTGGGTGGGCAAATCATTTTACCTACTGGCGTTTGCTTCCCATCCCACCGTTGCCCAGCTGGTATATGTGAAGCATAAGCCCTTCCCTCTTTCTTACTACAAACTTGAGGTTTACTCAGAATGATGAGATCCACTTCCATGATACTGCACGCTTGTAATTACTGACAATAATACATCTGCCTCCATGGAATAAATTAGGAAAATGTCCTTTTAAAAAAAAAAAAAAAGGCTATATTCTCTTTTTCCTACAAGGTTACTCCAGCTTCCACTAACACCACCGTACAGATAAAAACCCAGACTACGGAAGCTGATGGAGGTACACAAGCATAAAAACAGTGAAGATGCGCACCCAAGCCCATCATTTTATAGCGCAAATTATTTACTTGAGTTTTTATCTGGAAGCCTGTCTATCTTCCACACAACAGCCCTGTAGGCACTCTCGTATTTTGCTGTTCCAACCGAGACTTGTATTACGGGATCAGATTCAACCTCATGTAAAGCGCCAAGGCACGCTCTCCTATTCATTTTTGCTTTTAGGGATTTCTGCCTTTGGAGGTTCATGGTCCAAAGTGCTTTGACCCACTGCGTGGGAACGGGAAAGCGTATCATAACGTTTTCACAGTATTTCACAGAGGGTAAACGCGTTGGGATCGGAGCAGTTGAAGACATGTTTATAAAAGCCTGAAGTTCAACGTATGCCCCCTGAACGACTACCGCAGCCTTCACAGAAAAGGGAAGGTCTTGCCCATTATACCATGTCCTGAAACGCATCAGTTCCAGCCTACAGGCATCTGGGGGCGTAAACTTAATAATTCGCGACTGCTCGAATTCCTGCACTTTGACACAGTTATGGAAATGGCAGTCGAGAATATCGATCCATTTCTTCTCCTCCTCCTTCTCGAAGTAACGCTCGTCCCTCTTCTGGAGCTCCAGGTCATTCAGGGTTAGGAAGCAGTCAGCACTTCCGTTCACAAAACACAAGCAGTAAATGTGCGTGATGACGGCGCTTTCTACGAGTTTTCCTTCTGCCTTAGTGACTTTCCCCCAAAAGTTATCCACTATTTCCAGAGTCATTTCTTGCTCTTCGTAATTCCTCTTTTGTCTAGAAACGGTAGGAAGTTTCATAAGCTCTTCCTCGACCGTTACGAGAAAATCGGTGAAGTCGTTATAATCTGTGGTGCCCAGCTTTAACATCTGCTCAACCTCCGGCTCATGGATCACTTCTACTTTGGGATGATACCTCCTTTTCTCTGTGTAAGACACGCACTCGATCTTCACGGTATGGATTTTTCCCGAGACATTATAGCTCTCTAATTTGGGTTCGGAGAGCTTACAGTGTGGCTGCAGCTGGAACTCCCTGAAAGGTTTCTCCAGGCCCTTTTCATAATACATCTGCAGTACACCTCCGGCTAGGACACTAAGGTAAATAGGGCCCCATTGCCGAGACGACATCATGTTCTTCTTTTCGGGAATCCTCAGCATGAACGGCCACCCATCTGCTTTCCGGCTCCTGAAGAGGCTGCATGGGACGGCAGGGGAGAGCTTGTGCCATGCGTGAGCGCTGGAGACGGGCGGGCTTCCCGCGGCATCGCAGCTATCGGCTTGCAGGTGTTCAAGCCTCTCGCAGATGTAGCTGAAGGAGCCCTGGTTAAGGCTTTTCTGATCGTGGCAAGTTTCTTTGTCTTTAGGATGACAGGCACTCCTGTCGAGCACTTTGTCCTTCCTGTGCATGCTAACATTAGCTGGTGACGTGCTGTGCGAGCATCCTTCCTTCCAAAAGGGACTGGAAAAAGCACAGTCATTCTGGAAGTACGGGAAACGCCTCGGTGCTGATGACAACTCTCCTAACTCCTCGCAGCTTCCTGGTGGGTTAGGGCTTCCTTCGTCTGCTGATTTGGAGACCGAAGTCTTAACTGGATGGTCATTAGGTGAGGTGTTCAAAGGAAGGCTGCTCAGTTTTTGCGAGGTTAGGGATGAGCAAATGCCAGGTGATGGAAGAAGGTTAACGTTTGATGGCCATTCAGGGATAGGATAAAGGACGTGAATCCCAGGCTTTGGGATGCACGGACTTCCTGGGTAGTCTCTGGTAGGTGTAGTAAGTGGAGAGTTGCTGGGGGGTCCAGGACTTAGGTAGAAGTCAACTACAGGAGACGAGAGTGGAGTGCTGCCTGTAGAAGATGATCTGCTTGAAGACTCATGCACACTAGACAGATTCAGTTTAAGGCCATTTGCTTTACAACTACTCTGATTATCAACCGATTTCTGATATGACTGGAAGAGAGGCTCATCAT
>NW_008824051.1:1666814-1677691 GCF_000699105.1 Pygoscelis adeliae
AAGGTGACCCAATTTGCTGGATTTGTGGAACACATCTTGTAGGAGAAACTTGAGGCACTTGCACACGTATCACCCGCAAACCATCTACAAAGAAACAACAGACGTGAACGGAAATAAAATCTCTTGAAAGACAAAACAAAAAAACCCAACCCTTATAAAATTCAAACCACACAAAGCTCAAAATGTGCATGCAGTTCACAAATCCGGTGTACTTTGTGTTTTAGATGTACAATCTGAGACAGCCGTGTAGAAACAAATAAACTCCCCATGAATCCCCACTGCTCTCCCAGGTTGGGGATCTAAGGGAGATCTAAGCTTTATGGGCTCTTCAGAGTATCTGATGTACGCAGCCTCTAGATCAGAGAGAGCAGAAAGTCCCACCGCTAGTACAGGACCGCTTGTATAATACTTTCTACTATACCACTTATCTGTAGCTTGTGATATGGACAGAGATTTTCCATACTAGGCCTCTGCTCCAGGTGAGGCTTCCCCTCCATCCCACCATTAAACAAAACAGTGTTTGAGTAAGAATGGTGCAGTTGTTTCCAAGAACAAAATCAGGAGGATGGGGGGGATATTTTTTTTTGTTGTTGAAAAGCTGTAGCAACTGAGTGCTGATGGCAAAGGGCAGGGCAGGGCAAAACCATCAGCCATCAGGGCAAAACCAGCCCACCAAGATAACATGTGCAATGAATGGCCAGTTCCTGAGGTCTCTCCAAGGCAGACGTTCCCCTCGTGCGATGGGCACAGGCAACAGGGCAGCTGCATGAGCATCCCCAGGTGAGAGGCAGCAGGAAGCGTATTGCAGCCACCAGAACTGGCCTGCGACTCATCACCCGCTCCATGCTGCTATCTGAGGTGCCTCCTGCCAGGAGCCAGATGCGCAGATTGGTCCCAGACGCTTTCCAGACCTGGGCAGGAATCGCTTCATGTCAGTTCCTTCAACCCTGACTTATGCTCTTGGAGACTGGACATGCCAGAGTAAAGGTGAGAGGCGGGGGGTGGAAAAGCATTAGACCTATAAACAAGAAAGAGATAGCCCTAGGGATGAGCGATACAACCCTGTTGAAGGGTAGACTACAAGCATCCACCGGAGATAAAACACTGGTGAAACACAAGTCAAAGCCAAGTAACAGCACACGCATCTGCTGAGCACTGAATTGGCTGGCAGCCTGGAAAAAGTACAGGTCTTTAAACCAATTAATAAACTACAGTTCATCAAACAAAGTATCTTTGGTAAAGGGCTTGGCTAGATGTCCTCGGAGCAGGCCTGCAAGCAGTAAATAATTAATCTTGCCTTCGACCTTTTAAATCATGCACTGAAATGTAAATGCTCACTGTATCCTTATGCAGGATATGTCATCCCCAGAGTTTTTCCTCCCCACTGCTCCTGACTGATGAAGAAGTGAGCAATAAATTGCTAATGACTGAGGAATTGAGTACAATGAAGCACCACAGGGCACAGATAAACATCGTTCATTTGGAAAAAAGTTATTCTTGTGTCAGAACATATTCACGTTTGCCTGAAAGCACAAGGCAGGCAGAGTTCATACAGACAAAACCACCTGCACATATGTTACTCCGTTAATTAAGGTTAGATAACGATGACTTAAAGCCATTCCCCTTCATGCACACAGAGCCATAGTTAGGCCATTTATTAATTGCACAAGCACTACAGCATATGACCACGTAACCACAAAAGCCATTCTTTATCTGTAGCGTTCAGAGAACAGCTCGTTTCTAGAGATGCCAAAGTTCAGCCAAGTGAAATCTTACGCTATAAGTCATTATTTTTACCATCTCCCCATTATTTCTTGGCCAGTTCGTAGCCTTTAAGAAAGCAGCATAACCTGTGGCACAGCCGGCTCACTCCACGGCCGAGCAAACAAGAGCTCGCAATGGAGGACAACTCTGGTCCTTCATTATTTTTGAACTCTCGACCTTTTTGTTCAGTAAAAATATTTGCACTATGCTAGTTATTTTATGAGCACTCTCCTCTCCACTTGGAGAGAGAGAGAGAGAGAGAAAAGGAGCAAACAAGTTACAAATGACTGTCATAGCTCAGACACACACAACTACCAGCGTATCCTTCACCCACACAATCACTTCATCAAAATAAAGTGTAGCAGTGGAAAGAAAAATCACAGCTATTTGGTCTCCGACTTGGTCATCATTTTTTCCTCCCGTTCCACACCCTCCTCCTCCTTCCCCTCTGGTTGCCGGCACTACTCGTTCAGCAGTATATATTGATTATTTCTAGATCGGGAAGTTTCAAGGTTTTCAGACCTTCCTTCGTCTTAACAAACCTCGTTTGTTAACGACAGCTCACACGATGCTAACTCAGAGTATGGCTTTTCTCTCTAGCAGCCAGGACCGTGGGGCACGCTCGTAAACAGAGAACATTTGGGAAGCAGCCTCAAAGGCTGCCATTAAAAACTCCTCTGGCATTTACAAGAGATAAGGGACCGCCAGAGAGAGAAAAAACCACGCTGAGCGAGGGGAGAGAAAGCCTCTCTCTCCGGAGGGGCTCTGGGGATGATGCGGGGTACGGCGTGAAGCTCAGCGGAAGTGACGGCACGTTCAGCAGCCTGACAAGGCACAGCTATTCGGTGTGACCGCGGCCACGCTGAAGGGGCAAATCACAAAACACTGAGATGTGCGAGTGAAAAAGAAAACATAAAATGGGAATGTAAGTAAATACAAATGTTTTTTATGGTAAAGAACACATTCGGCAGCCTGTTTCCCTTTCTCATCAGAAATGAAATTTTTCAGCGTCCTTTATTATTTCCAGATGTTGATTTTTTTTTCCCCGTCTGCTGCTATTCACTTTTTAAAACGTGATGTTACAGATTATTCGGCAGGTTTTTTTCCCGTTACAAAACAAAAAGATGTTTGCAATTCACCTGCCAAATACCTAACTTCAGTCAATAAACGTCTATGAAGCAAACCACTTTGGCAGATGGAGCTCTCATCTGCAGTTACAATACCCTTCACGTACCTGTCAGAGGCTGGAACTTTCACCTTTCATTACTTTTCCAGAAATGTGTCTTTAAAAAAAAAAAAAAGTGATACTGATGTTAACAAAAACACACATGCAAGAAGTAAGCGTTGAAATAGATAGCAGTTCCCCTACTACTGCTCGCTGATCCCCAAAACCAACTACTAGGAATGGAGGAAAAAAAAAAATCCAAATGGATCTTTAAAAGCTGTTTTTATAACGCCGTGCTAATAAAAGGAAATGCACCCTCTCACGTGTTATGGGCAGCACCATTCATCTAGTATTTAAAAGAAAAAACCAAAACATTTATAGTCCTATGCTACTTTATGTAGCTTGTTCTCTGACGCTTTTACATCTGCACACCACCATAAATTCATCCTTTCTCTCAAGTTCTTTTTTGTTCTAAAAAGTGCTCCAAATTCCTCCTTAAGAATTAGGACGTTCTTCCTCCAAATGGCAGTAAACGCAAGCTTTAGGGTAGATGCGTTTTGACTCCAAAAAGCTCCCATGGGACCCGTGTAAACATAACCCAAACATTTGGGGGAAGAGGAAAATGATAGAAGATGCTATTGATCTCTATTACCACATATGTTATGCAGCCCATAACATTTAAATTACAAGCACGTGTGGTATCTCATTCAGATAGGCGACAGGAAATACCATTTTTAGAATATTGAAACTGCAAACAAAAAAGCTGGCTGAAATAACAGTTGATCCTAAATGCATCGATTCCAGTGAACCCAAAAGCTGCGACTCATCTCAATTCATCCTCTTCTGCCTGAAAACAATCTTCCCATTTATCAGATTAACTCAGTCCCTCAGCATTTAATGAGCGGTAGTTGCGGCTTAATTTCTTCATTTTAATACCTCGAGGATGTAAGGAAGAGAAACCCTGACCTATTATTGAGAGATTTCATAGGCTGTAACTATTATTGGGTCCTCAGTCACTTCGAAAATCCCAGATCAAATCTGCAGTGAAAATACTGCTCAACTTTTGTGCCTTGCTGGGGGATACTGTACCTCTTCCTGCGGTGAAACAGTAATAACAACTTCCTACTCGCTGCAAGGTGCAATTCAAGGTATTGACTTTGGTACTTTCCATCCAGATATGGCTTGGTCCTCAGCTAGCCGAGGACGCTGACTTGTCATCCAGCAACGTCCCCCACCACCCTGATGCGAGTGGCCTTGCATCGCCTCCTCCACGGCAGGGAAGCAGCAGCGTCTGAACCAGCACAGCGCACGAGTGAACCCCCAGAGCATCTCACTCCCAGGGTCTTCCCTAACGTTTGGCACTGGTTAAAACCCTCAAGCGCATCCCTGCGGATTTAAACACAAAGGTCCTCGTTTTAAATATTGGAGGAGCACGGGGTCATCTAATGGGGAACAGCAGGGAAACACCTCCCTTCTGCAAAGCGTAAGGCAAGTCAATGCAATGTTTAATAGACAGTACTCACATTCCAAAATACACAGAAAAGCGTGATTTTATAAACACATTCCTTATTGCCTCTAGCTCCAAAGGCCATCGTGGCTTCAAAACTGTTAAGCTATGCATCCTCTAAATAAATTCCCGTTGTAACACCCCGGCGTGTATCTTAACACGTGCCACTCCCACGGTGGGGTCTTATTGGGCAAATACCAACCTCACGGGTTGTTTCAAGCTCAAAAAAGGCAGATTTACCTACACACAGTGTGACAAAACAGTTAAATAATCCCTTCAAAATAAGCTGAGCTCTTCGCACGAGCTACTCCATTCGTGGACAACGCCTGGTCGTTGTATTTCCACCCTTCCAGAACGACTACAGACCCCATACACTACTACACGTCGGTTATACTTCCAGGAACAACACCGTCCGTTACACATAGGCTATACAGAAATTTAACGTAAAACTCTGCATACTGTGCACACCGTGGTGAAGCTGTCCCATAACGATACCATATGAGTTGTTACCGTTTCTTGTACAAATATGTAGACAATTCTTCAAGCATTTTGCCATAAAGTGTAATAGTCTCTAAGGAAAGAACAAATTCTCTGCAGTTTAAGCAATAAAGCACATATGGTGTATAAAATACCCTAAACGTTTGGGTATCCAAGTTTAGGGTATATTGATATATATTTTACTTGATATCCAAGTAAAATATGGCAGATTTATCTCTGTATTTTACAGCCATATTCTTTGTATCGCCGTTTTGTTTATTACTTAACTACGCAAAGAACTTGAAGAATACCTTCTACGTAAAAATACTGCTTGATTTATGTTGATTTGCCTCAAATTTCTTTTTGAGACTACATATGGCTGCACTTTTATTTAACTCTGCTTGATGTCTCCTAGACAGAAGAAAAAAAAAAAAGCTCTCCAACCTATGCCTCTGAAATAAACATAAGCAAAAGGCACAACTGATGGGAAATAGGAATTTCTTGGCTTTCGCTTTTATTTGGGATATATACGTGGATTAAGTCTCCCACTGCATTACTCATTTCATTACTTTTCCAAAATAAGGAACTGGTGTAACAGTCAAAAATACACACCGACTTCAAAGTGTAACGTGAACTTGTGTTTACATTGCTCGCTCTCCGGGGCACAGGCACAGCTGGGAGAAGTTTGGAGCTCGCAGCTAATCTGTTTAATTTGGAATTCCTTACTCTTGGTCCCGAGAGCTGGAGGAATTAAAGCTTTCAGCTTTTGACAGCGCGCACGTCCCCAGAGCAAAGGCAGGCATAACTCATGCAAACGCCTCTCGCTATTACTTGTTTCTGCTTTGAGTCAAAGGGGAGTTTACAAGTAAGGTGGTTGGTACTTGCACGCGCAAGCATGAAAAAATTAACGTTTTTAAGGGTATCAACAAAACATATCACAGTATATGCCCAAGCGGAGACAATGCTTACTTTCCTTTCTGGGGAAAAGGATACGGCAAAGGCTGAAAGAGCGTCTAGAGAGGACGGTGTCACACGGTTTGGGACATGGGGGACTCACCACCACAAGGGCAAGTACCGACGGCTACAGCACCGACGGTCTCTGCGTGCCAGGAGAGCATCCAGCGCTCAGAAGGGATGCTACACAGAGGCGCCTGACGAAACGCCTGCTCCTCTGCCTCTCAGAGTCACATCTCACCCTTTAAAGGTTGTAAACAGATGCGAGATACACACGAGAGGGAAAACCTATGGGAAACTCTCAAAAGAAAATAAAAGAAAAGCGGCAGTGCTGCCAGATTCATGCCTCTAGTAACTGTTCTAGCCTGCTGGGCTGTGGTTGAAGTGGGTCTTCTTCAAGGAAGTAGCTCTTCTTGCTCACAACAGCACGAGGTTAGATGGTGCGGACCTTCCAGTTTATATGAAAATCTAGCGTGGCTACGCGAAACAAATCCCATCTTTGCCATGAAATAATCACCCAAACCTCTGCTGCTGTGCACTGTAAATAAACTCCTTTTCATGTCTAGATCCATTCTAGGAGACCTTCCCTAACACTCGGATGTGACGTCATTTCAAAGCTGCCTCAAAAAAGACGACAAAACAGCATGCCTGACCGGTCTTGTGTGTAACACGATCGGCTCCAACCGACCTCCCCATATACTGTAAGCCCCGATTCCCACACCCTCCCTCGCCCCGCTCCAGCGGTCACACCACCACGGGTGAGTCAGACCAGCTTGCTCCTTCGGTATTTTCTTAGTTGGGAATAGATATCAAGGTGGGAAAGCCTAGAGACAACGTTTTACCGGGCGTGCTCGTAGGATTTTACGGGGACACGCCAAAGATGCTTTCTACAGGAACTCAGAGATTTTCATAAATCACTGCAACACAGTCACCTGGGATCTGCACCACCATTCCTCTCGAGGCTTTTTTGCAGAGTTTATTATCACGAACGCAGCTTTCAGAATGGGATAAAGTAAACTAAATAGAATAAACTAAAAATAAATAAAAGAAATAAAAGAAACTAAAATAGAAAGACAGTTTAAGTGTCACTGGGAAAGATACCGGAACGGAGACCTGAAGCCACTCTTGGAAGTTACTCAAGAGTCTCTCCAGCAGTGCGCACAGCCAAGCACTGAGCTGCAAAAAACAGTAGTAGTCCTCTTACCCTAAGGCCACCTCGCTCACCTGAAGGGAACTATAAAGTTACTTGCGGCAACTCCTGCACTGCTTGCTGTGACTTAGCCAGTATGCAGACACGCTACAAAACACATGAATCAATGAATGCAACAGCACAGAGAAGTCAATCAAAAGCCAATCTCCAGTTACAAAACATTTAAGGATCACAGGCTTGCAACAAGCACTTTCTAACGTTAAAAAAACCAGTTTTCCCAATCCACAGCTACGTGTAAGTATTTTGTTTCAAGGAGATACAATCACACCACCAACTCTGGAAAATTCTGGTATGTAAGAAAGAGCCAGAAACAGGTACGCTTATAACCTGTTATATTTTTTAAAATGTAACAAAAGCAACAAAAAAAGGTGCTTATCTCTGGTATAACATCAGGTCTAATGACAAGAAAGGCAAACATCAGTACTCGACACAAGTCTAAGCATCTTTCTTGGGTCCATCAGTTCTAACTTTTCGCTTGGTTCCTCCAGAAGAGACCAGAAAAGAGTCCCAGCTCGCATGTCCAGCATTTTCCTGTTCATGGGGTGGATTTCCTGTCTCGGAAGGTGACAGACCGTGGCAGGTCTAAGTAACATGTGTCGGGTAGCACATCTTTCTGTGCATCTTCGGACTCCAGGTTGGTAACCGAGAAGGCAGGGCAGGGTGTACCCATGCTCGTGCCCCATTTGCTAGCAAACAGGGGACGGATGGTCAGGAAAAACCTCAAGAGGACACAATCTGCTATCAAAGGCGGTAGAAGCATTTTTACTAACTCGAATGAGAACAGCATTAAACCCTAAGAACCACAAAATGGTCCTCTATGTTTTACTGAACATCTTTAACAGAAGAATACTCTCTTTTCCTAGAAGAAATAATAAAAAAGCACGATCAAATCAATATTAACTACTCAGTGTTCTTATTCTCTTCCTTCCCGGATAACACAGTGCCTTCTAAGACACATGACTTGTTTTCTTTCTTCCTATTATCTGGTTAGACAAGATACGTAAATCATTTTTAATTCATTTCACCGTGCATACGCATGTTTCTCTCCTATATACAACACACCTCTCCACGGGGCCTTTCTTCTTCCTACAAATGAAACCCCCCGATTAGAAGATGGATGGGGGAAGAGGCGGAGGCTGCTGGGCTATCGAGCTGCGGGGAGCAGCGCCGGTGCACCCCTGAAAGGTGCTTCTGTTCCCGCTCCCATTCAGTTGACTCAGCCAGTCCTGCGTTATCCTCTCTGAATCGCACTCCTCTTCAGCATCGCCATAGTGACTGCATAACTTATGCTCCGTAGGCAGATTTCGGAGAGCCAATGGACAGCTGCAGAGGAGTCTCATGTAAACTGTTTATTGACACTAGCTGACATCTTACTGTACAGAAGTTTTGGGGTTTTTTTTAATTAAAAAAAAAAAAAGGCCAGCAAGCCCTCAGCATAGTGCTCTGGCCTGGAAGAGGCAGGAGAATAAATCTATTTTTATTTACTGTGCTTCTGCAGGTCACTAAGTTAATGGAATGTTACTGCATCTATTGAAGCAAATTTTAACTATGTTTAGGAAACATGTTATTATTAGGAACGCACAAACATCCCACAAAAGTACTCTGGTCACGGCAGCGCTGCAGAGGGCTCTGGCAAGGAGTTTAACATCCCAAACCCCTCCCTCTCCCCTCCCCCTGACCAGAGGCAGAGATTTATAATATGCCACCAAGCAGCAGAAATGCAGTTACGGGTGGCTGTTCCACTTCTGTAAAATCAACAGAAGAAAAAAACAGCCTTTTTTTTTTTTTATAGGATTACATGGTTTGTAGGTCACTTCTATTGTTGGGGGAGGGGGGCTGAACACTTTGGCACACGGATCACGACAAAACACTAAACCGGTCACGGTCAGAAACAAATTTAAACCTGGTCCTCTGCTAGTGTTTGCAGTGTCCGGGGGAACCGACGGATGAAATGCCACAAAGAATACGGGACGCAAAAGTACACTTCAAAAACTCTTGCCACTAATCTCAGCAGTGAATAATAAAAAGTAGGTAAGCTAACGGAAATACTATATTTAGCATATTCACTGTACAGCATAATACACTCTTTTTTTTTTTGGTTCAGAATCAGTTTTTAAATCCGCATTTAAATCTACCTCACGCTTTAGTGCCCAGTAAACAAGCGCTAGTACCTTCCTGGAGACTAACACACGACAAAGATGTGCAGAGCTCTTCTAACCATGAAAAGTACTGCCTGACAGCTATTAGTAATGTTTTCTGACAGACCAGCTCTCTCCTCAACCCCGGGATACTCCCCTTCTCCCTGCCTTAAAGCCATATAAGAATACCAGCACTAACAAGAAGGAGGGTCACAATTGAATCCTTCTTTGTTTATTTGGATAGAGGTATTTTTAATAGCAACTGATGCCAGTCACGTCAGAAAGTATAATTCATAACGCAGTCACCCAGAAAAGCCTCACTTGGCTTCCTCTCCAAAAGCTTTTTAAGAGAGACGTGTGGGCAGCCTGGCTTTCTGAAGCAAAAGACTTCAGCTCGTATTTATACCAATCAAAAATGTAAGAAAAGGAGAGGTGGACTAGAGGAATCTTGTTTAGCAAAACATGAAGTGAAACACTGTCCGTGATAGTGCATCACTGTTCAGGTAATGGGGTGCATTTCATGTTGGAGTTAACATTCACAGACAGAAAAACTTAAGAAGTTTACATTAATTTGCCGTTTAGAGATCTGGATTTGGGCAGCGATATCAAAAAGCTGGGCCATTAAGCTTACAAATCCCAATAACTTTTACGGTGATAGAAAATAACATTCTTTATCTGTGCAGAAGGAGACGGGGAGAAGGAGAATAATCAAATCTGAGCCGGAAACAAGGACCTCAAACCTGCCTTCTTCGGGCAGAATTTCCCAGTGGTGTGATTTACAGCTCCAGCATCAGTTGAGCATAATCTCCAGCCACTCTCTCTGTTGTACAAACTACTTCTGTGCTCAACCACAACTAGTTGCAGAGTGCAGCGCTACACTCTCCTCTGCTCATACCTATAGTCAGGAAAGCAGCTACTCTTTTCTCGTAACGTTTTCTCGCTGCAGGTGTGCTTTCAGTGCACTAAACCAGGCAACTCCATGTTTTGTCTTCAGCTATCTTTTTTTCCTCTTCTCTTGCAGATGTAGAAGAGTCCCAGCCTCCAGATAGGGAAAAGTGAGTTAACAGCAATAGGAAATTTAAGAGCCTCAGGCTCCAAAACTTCTGTTCCCTCCTCCCCAGGCAGTCATTAGCACTCTCCCAAAAAAAGCTCAGTCCTGTTTGCAGAGAAATCAGTGAGGGTTTCTAGGGCGCTCCACCTGGCAGAAAAAACATCCCTGCTGGGGAAGGTAAGCGTAGACTTTTGTAACTTAACTTTTGCTGGGCTCCTTACAAAACACCCTAGTCAGCATTTTTCCTAGCACATTTCAGAAGTGCTCCTATTTGCCAGAAGTATCAGAACACCTACGCCTTTAAAAAAACCCCCAAAACGCAAACTTACTGAAAGTCACCCCTTTGGTGAGTGCTTATTTAAAACCAGAAAGTGAAAACTTTCGATACTCTTTCTCACCTGCAATAGGCTTGAAATACCATCTCCAGAGTTTGCACTAAGGGTATATACGGTAAGTGCGGTCAATCATTCCAGCCCCGTGAGGCACATCCTTTTCCATCCGCTCCGCTTGTTTTCCCAAAGCCCTGCGCCCCGCTGTATGTGCGGGAGGGATTTCTGCAGCAATGACTGCAAACAACACCATGAGCCTACATGCATAGTTTAACATCATCA
>NW_008824051.1:1678976-1680089 GCF_000699105.1 Pygoscelis adeliae
CAGGGTTTCGTGTCGGTGGCAGCGGGAGCTACGGCGGCGGGGGAACGTTTCCTACCAGCCGGGTACAGCTAAGGCGACGTTGTGGGTGCGGTTTGGTCGTAACTACGTCCGTAGGCCTCTCCTGCCCCTTTTCCTGAAGTTAGGAAAGGGCAGAGCTCACCCCTCAACCAGCAAGAGACGAGGAAACCAAGAGGGATGAGAGCGGGGACAGGCAACGTCTTGGATGGCCCAAAGGACAGAGCTCAAAGGACAACACCGCCTGGGAAGAGCTTCCATTCGTTCCTTCCTAAGCTGACCTCCCCTCCAAAAGGGTTTCCTCTGGAGGAGCCTCACGCCTCTAGTGAGGGTGAGGACAAGGACTCCAGGCTCACTCTCTTCGGTTGCCCACCCTTCCGAGACGTCTCTCTGGTAGCACTGTGCTGGCTGGAAGGTCTGGGTAGAGCTCCACAGCCATTCAGCTTATAGCAAGATATATAAACTTGCTGGTTTCTTCGAAGATCTTAAGCCAGGGTGATTTTCTAAGTTGTGTAAGAATAGTCGTTTCCTTCTCTGCAGTGTCAATCTTCCTATCTCCAAAAGGGTAAGCACTGTCCAAAAAAGGGCAAAGGATTTCTTGGTGTCCAAATGTTCACGCCCCAGGAAAGGGACACCTCAATGACAGGAAAAAAAAAGTATAGAATCATAGAATCATTAACCTCCCCTGGCGCAACTTGAGGCCATTTCCTCTCGTCCTTTCGCCAGTTACTTGGGAGAAGAGACCAACACCCACCTCGCTACAACCTCCTTTCAGGTAGTTGTAGAGAGCGATGAGGTCTCCCCTCAGCCTCCTTTTCTCCAGGCTAAACAACCCCAGCCCCCTCAGCCGCTCCTCATAAGGCTTGTTCTCCAGACCCCTCACCAGCCTCGTTGCCCTTCTCTGGACACGTTCCAACATCTCAACATCCTTCTTGTAGTGAGGGGCCCAAAACTGAACACAGTATTCGAGGGGCGGCCGCACCAGTGCTGAGTACAGGGGCACTATCACTTCCCTGCTCCTGCTGGCCACACTATTTCTGATACAGGCCAGGATGCCGTTGGCCTTCTTGGCCGCCTGGGCACACTGTCGGCTCATGT
>NW_008824051.1:1681301-1685485 GCF_000699105.1 Pygoscelis adeliae
CCCGCCGTCCCTGTCCTCCAGCTCAGGGGGCCGAGTACCCTGAGGATAACTGGTCTGCCTGCTAAAGACTGAGGCAAAGAAGGCATTAAGTACCTCAGCCTTTTCCTCATATACTACACAAGTACCTGTGCTTTAATGAAGATGAGACGCAACCCTTGGGAAAGAACTTTATGGGTGGAGAACCAGCCGGAAAAAATCTGTTACTATCATCCTCAAGAGCAAGAGAATCCGAGTTGCAGTCAAAGAGGGGTGAGGAAGGGCGAGGTACCGAAAGACCGGGTGATTCAGAGGTGAACTACCACTGTTTTAAGGAGATGGGGACCTCTTGGGGAACAGGCTTGGAGGAAGCACGTTGGCAGCCTCCGGTGAGGATACAAGACGCCGCCACGTGACAGCGGTGAGCCAAGGCCGATTCTCCACAGGGTGAGAAGCTAGTGAGACTGTTTTACAAGTTCTTATATCGTCGGAAAGTCATGCCAAAGCAGACAGGCTTTTCTGGAAACTGAGTTGAGGCAGGATCCGGTAAATTCAGTGGCGTGAGGTGGGAGGAGCAGTGGCTCTGAAAAAGCACGAGGCAGCAAAGATTTCTGTCGATGCTGAAGGACAGCATTTCCAACAACACTCTACAGACCTCGGTAAAGCATCTCTTCTTTTTCTTCAAGGTAGGCCATCGAAATTGCTGAGCCTTCCCACAAACCGGCAGAGCTATGGAAAGACCAAGCTGCAATGTGGGAAGACCAAGTCCAGGTCAGGTCTCACCCTCTGTTCACCCTCTGCAGAGCCCTCCCAGCAAACACCTCCCAGCTCCGAGACAGGACAGGTTGTCTCGTGCTTCAGAGTTCCCCTGGAGAGAGGAATTCCTTCAGAGGAATACAGCGCAAGGCTTGGAAAATGGCTTAATTACCAACAGGATAATACAGTCATCTTAAGTAATAGAAATTCCTTCTTATCCGTTACGCTGGGCATCTCTAGAGTGCAGCTACCAGCGGTGACAAGGTACCACGCAGAAAGTCTCCTCCTAAAAGGAGAGAACACATAGACAGAATGGGGAGGATGAAGAGGAAGAGGGGGAAACCACCTGTAAAACCCTCTAGAGCGTTCCCAGGGGCATGGAGGAGGGCTGCCAGGGCCTGCAGATACTCGAATTGCCCGTACGAAAAGCTGTCGATACCAGCGATCGCTCACTTGCGGCGGTGAGCTCCAGTTTCTTGTCTAATGCATCCAAAATTCTTTGGAAAGCACCATCCGTCTGTTTTAGCTCCACTGCTTTTCAGTGTCGTTGAAATTTCCCTTGTAGTTTAAAGAGAATAAGAAGGGATGTGCTTTTGTAAACTGCTTTCAGTTGCCCTACTTATCTTCTCTGAAAAGTTTTCTTATGTTTTCTCTGAAAATTAAGCAACCCTACTTCTTTGCTTTATGCCTGGGAAATATTATTCAGGCTCTGGCTGTCTGCATTTGCAATAGAAGCGTTCAGTACAGTTTTACCTACAAATAAATTCTTCTGTAAGCTTAATGCCATTACAAGAATAGCACTAGGAAAAAAATTGGCCGTTCTCGGTTTTAAAAAATTTCCATTTTTATTATCTTAATTAAAACCAATATAGTTAGCCAGGTCTTTGTTCATGAGTGTTTATCATTTCAAAGCGGGCAAGATACTGGTTGTTAAAATTATGCTCCCAGTGAATTTTACGTTGATAATACATAATTTTGTCTGAGGGCTTGTTACCTGCCAGCTTCTGACAGACTCTTGCCGTTGTTCCTACTTCCATCTCAGTATCGTGTAAGGGACAGCAATGGTTCACAGAGGAAGGATCTGAGGATCTCCTACAGGAGACAGGAGAGCGGAAAGAAAGGGTAGTGGGCTTTTCTTCCGGCAGCCCGGAATTTTTTCACCATAATTCAATCTGTAACTCGCAAGCCATTTGCATTTTTCTCTCTTTAAATGTGTTTCCTCAGTACTGCCAACCCGAGGCCTCCAGGCTCAGATCGCAAAGCAGCAGCCCTGGCAAGCACGGGGTTAGGTAGCTCCGCATGCCACCCTCATCCCAGCATAGCGCCTGGAGGTGCCAGAACCTGATCCCAACCTCTTCCCTCTGGAATGCCATCCCAGTGAGTCGTCTGCCTTCTCCCAGGACACGCCCAACCTCTTGGCAGAGGGAACCGGAGGATCAATACCTCCTGTTTTGCCAAAAAAAGCCAGGAAATCAGAAGTACTTTCTAATTTCTAGTATTTTCTACATCCTCCAAAACGAGTCCTTCAGACTCGCACGTACTCCTGCACAGCATTCGATAAAACTTTTTGCCTGTTCGCTTCCACATTAGCCCTTTCTAAAGGTTTTCAAGTTAAGTGGGAAGGGTATAAATGTCTCATATCTCTTTATCAAGGTCAGCATTTGTCTAAAAAGAGATCAGATTTTTCCTTTGCTGAGACAAGGGCGTACGTTTTCAATACAAGATAGTTCTTCTCCAGTAAATTCTGCTATCATTTTCTCTTCCCCCAAAACAATTCAGTGCAATATAAACTCAAGCAGCAGGGGGGTGGGGGGCGGGGAATCTAACTGGTACTGAGATTTTAAAGTCCTTAACATAATTTGGCTATAATGAATAGCATATGCAGAACCAATTAAACTATTACAATTATTTCTACAGTTTGAAGAGTATTTCACATAAAGATATAGTACTATACATTGCTACAGGCAGTTACACTCATTCAACATTTTACAATGCTAACAAAGTCAGTTTACATTGCTGATTATACTGCTGTTGATCTTAACATAATTGGCAGTACACTACCCTTTTTATAAAATGTTTACTCTTTACGACTCTTTTGTCAAAAGTGAAACCTGTCAGTTCATATCTCGCTAGAACCAGATATTCCTAATTGGAGACAGAAGAGCACTCAGTTTCTAGACTTACTTTAACTCTTTGCTCTACTACTTTGCCTTTTATTTTAGCAACAAATTTCTGCAAACGTCCACCTTAACCGAGAATTCGAACCAAAATGCAAAAGTAAGAGTCAAGTTCTTCTCTCCCTCTCATTTAATAAATTCATTTTTCACTTAGTACTATTGCTATTAAAAAAACCTCACAAGTTTAGTATATTCACTATTTAAGTACTGTATATTCACTACAGATAAATTGGTTACAGAAGTTTAGCACACTCATGTTCCTTTTGTGAGAGACCGAGTGCTTGTTGGCTTCAAACGCTCTTGACCTCCTGGGCTAGACCGATAATCTAAGAGAAACTTGTTCCTGTCTACTTTTTTGGACTGAAAGTAAATCAGACTTTCCAGCTCTCAAAAGAAACTTTGGGTAAAATTGACCCCCCACCCCGGCAAATATTTGCTGTGGCTGACATTGCATATATGATATGCAATTTGAAAGTCGATTAAGTAGAAGGCACGTAAGGGGTGCAGCACCAATTCCAGTATTATTCCAGCTGTTCCTTATGCCAAAGGCCACGGTTAATGAAACCGCACTGCAGTTCTCCGTTCAGACTTTTTCAAGCTAACAACTTCATCAGAATATTTTGTCTTGAATAAAGTGTTCAGCATTTACTATTTAAGCACAGATTGAAGCTTTCTAAGTCCGAGAGGAAGGAAACTCAATGCTTTAGTGGGAGGGCAGACAAGGATGAAGACTCTTTTTGTAGAAGAACAGGGTGGGTGTGGAGATTTAAGGTTCTCCCATACTCATTTAAGAAGCAATGAACTTTATACGGAGAAAGTTTGCAAGAAGCTACATGCCACCACCGACTAGCTTCCAACTCAATTCACAAAAGAATCCATAGTGCTAAAAGTGACTGCAAATTACCTAGACTCTTAATTTTGCAGTTTTAACTCTTCTCAGGACCAAGCTGCGTTGTTTATGGAAGACCGTAAATAGAATTTTGACACCAGGCCTGGATTTCAAAGGCTACTTCATCAGTTGATAAAGTTTTGGACTTACAGGGTGATTAGAGTTAAAACCAGTACATATAAAGTATGATTTCTGCTGTTATCTCTGCAATTTCACATATAAAAAGTTTAAAACTGAAATTCTTCTAGGGCTGTTAGCATGGTAGCTTGCCATGCAAATTAAGCCCAACAAGAATCATACGCTTCTTATTTTGCAGCTCAACTATGTA
Organism: Pygoscelis adeliae; assembly: GCF_000699105.1. Lineage (NCBI taxonomy): Eukaryota > Metazoa > Chordata > Aves > Sphenisciformes > Spheniscidae > Pygoscelis > Pygoscelis adeliae. Next base: position 1,685,428 of record NW_008824051.1, read on the forward strand.
ACCTCGGTATTGCAGCGATGCAAGCATTTGCACTGGAAGCTTCTGTAAGAAGCAGAGC
>NW_008824051.1:1685502-1703658 GCF_000699105.1 Pygoscelis adeliae
GCAAAAGCTGCCTACACACACACAGCAAAGGCAGACAATGAGAACTGGCCCCAGGCAAGTTTCCATGCGGAGGATTTCATAGCCCCAGTCAGGGCTATTTATAAACAATATAAAGGTCCCCTAAAGCTCTCCGCTCTCCCCAGCTGTAACCAAGCTAGCAGTTCTGCAGACACAGTGTAGTTAAAGCAAGTTTTTAACTCCGTCAGTAAAAGAAATAATCAGGAATTAGGGCAAACATGGCCTCTTCTAAACAAACATGCTTTTAATTCACTGCTGAGTAATACTGCAAGTAGTAACAGAAGCAGAAAATGCAGAATAAGACAGAACAAGCATTCTTAATAGAGCGGCATCGAGCCTTTGTGGGAGGAAGCAGTCAGACCTCTGGTAGCAATTAGAATTTTTTACTGCACTAAGCTTTATTTTTATTATGACCCTGCTGTTGCTAAGATAGTGCTCTCAAATTACCTTACATACTGTATCAAAGAACAACAGGTTTGCCTGGTTTACAGGGCCAGATGGTTCTCCGAAGTTTAATGTATCATTGGATTTATATATATTTAAAAAAAAGGCATTCACATTGCTCAACCAAGCCTGTAAATAACCTCATGATAGGTGATTATGTGGATAAAAATTTCCTTTCCTGTTTGCAGCTGATGCCTTGGATGTCTGAGCAAATCTGTTCTTTGGAGTTGTAGTGAGCACTGTTGGAGAGTGACGGGCCTCTGCCGTGCCCAAAGTCAGCATCAAGGAAACATGCCCGGCCAAGGACCTTTCCCCACCAAAAATTCAACTCATCTCTCAGTGATGGAAGCTAGAGTAGAAGGAGCAACAGGATTACAGGTACAAATCAGAAGTGAAGCTGGCTTGGTAAAAAGGGAGGATACCCTGTATCCCTGTCCCCTTCAATCAAAGACGGGAAAGCAGAGAGTTTCAGTTTTGATACTGATGCTGCTTTGAGCACCACTAGGCCACATCTCGTGTCAAGTTCCTGGCACCAGTATCATTGGAAACATCGACCTGGCTAAGAATGAATCTGAAGGAATTAGCAAAAGACATTACGCACACCATTTTAAAATCAACACTTAAGGTGATCAGCATTTAAATCACAGATGTATAGTTATATATGTAACAATTAAAAATAATCACGATTATTTAAACACCGATGAGGTAACACTCTTGTGCAGTTTACGAGTGTCAGCCTAAGACTTCTGTTTTAGAAGTTAATCTTTCAGGCAGGGAAACTTCTCAGAGCTTAAGGCCTTTTAAAATACCCAGTGTATTTGGTGCTTCTTGGGTACTTTCAAAACTCATGAAGCAGCAGTTCTTAAGAGGGCAATCTTAAAGGCAAATTCATTCTTGTTTATAGTGAATATTTATTTTGAAAACAGAATAGTTACTGGGGATGTATTTTCAGAAATCTAGGATAGTTAAACATTTTGAGATTTTTTAAAGTGTTAGTATAGGTTTAAAACAAAGTTCAGAAAGAACTTTTGAAGATCCAGTTGTTAAAACCATTATAGGAAATAGTGCTGTTATCTGAATTGGTCACTTATTCCTGAGTATGAAATTATTCATGAGGTGCCCAACATTATGGAGAAGTGAATTAAGTACTCCTTTAAAGCACTCTAGAATGCTTTAAAAACTTGTGTTACAATGAACCGTCTATTAAAAAAATTAACTAGCATTAGGATTTTTCTTTAATGCTGGTTTTACACTGTAGTGTTCTAAAGATTTTCCTAATTTACAAGTTTGTCATTAGTTCGCTGATTAATCAACTATGAAGTCGAGGATTCGCACTGTAAATTTTTGAGCATTAATTCCAGTATTAGTACAGTTTCTTTGCCCAAATTTCATGCATTCCATAATAATCTGCACATACCATTTCATGTAGACAAAGCAGTTCATTCATACTTCTGGAAGACTTTGTCTCAAAGATGAATTCTTCACTGCAATGTTGAAGACAGCTTTCAGCTTTTTAATAGCATAGCGTTGTCCAGTAACAATTTAGATATTTAAGAGCATTTGAGATATTCAGAAACGGATTCAGAACCACCTGGCTGGTGGATAAGCACAAGCTAGTTGGGCATTTCCACTTGTTCCAGCTTCTTATGCCACTGCGTTAAATGTAATACACTATGCCCCTTCACAGCATTTCAACAACAGTATCCAAAATACCATTAAGTTTTTTTCCAAGATTCTATTTTTGTGTATTGATAGTTTATGATTGTCTGGAACTTACTCAAAAACATTTCCTTGAAAAACCAAAGGCAGCTTGAGTGATCAAAATTGTCTCTTCCTGAGCATGTTTACTGCTGATAGGTGAGGGGGACACCCAAATACATTTTCAAATAGATACTGCAAGGAAAAAAATGCTGATAAACTAACATACATTGGAATTGTACCCAAATGCCTACACATTCTATATTAATTCCAGTTTTGATGTTGAGGGTATACTCTGTTGTAAAAACAGATTGAGATAACAGATACATTTAACTTTTTTATGTACTTTTTAAACGCTCAATCTTCAAAGCGTATTTTTACTTAGGCCTTTCAAAAATGGCATAAGCAAAACCCTTTTCTGAATGCAGCCACCTATGAGAAGTAGCATCACTAAGAAGTTCAGCAATTTGATCCAGACGATTAAAATAAATTAGTACCTTCACTGCAAGATGAAAGTCCTCAGCAAAGGCAGCTTCAAAAGAATTGGAAGAAAGCAATTAGCTTCCAACCCTAATTGAAACAGTTGAAGCTGTATCTGCTTCAATAAAATGGTTAGAAAGAAAGTAAACACTTCCCAACCCTCATTAGCACCACCGTGTAGTTTTTAATTCAACATGATGCTAGTAAGAAACCATGCAGGCTCTCCCCATCTCCTCTCCAGTTTCGTGACCACATCCATTTTGTCTTTAAAAGGAAAAACTGTACCAGAGCAGCTCCACAGCTGTGATCACTACAGATACGGTGCTTGTTTGCCTTTCAGCAGTCAAGAAGGTGAGAAATACTAACGTGGACTCGGTGTACTTTGCACGCTGCAGCATTACGCACAGAAATGCAGTCTGGCTCAAACAAAGAGAAGCACTACTAAGAGTAACTAGACTGGTTTAATTACTTAAGCTGACCTCACTGGGAATAGCTGTTAACATCTCATCACAATACCACATCGTGCAGCCTGGGTATAACCAGAATCAAGAAAAAAGTCAAGCTGGTTTCATGTAGTCAATTTTATTATTACATACTAATAATACATATCAACACAGCTGTTATCAGAGTAAACCCTTATGGGACAAATAAGTGCCATAATGCAAATTATGGAACAGAAGATCACTGTAAAGTGTGAAGCAGCACAGCATCTGATAAAAAAAATCAATGCTGTGAGAACTCACGGTATTAGACTTCACTTAAAGAAAAAAAATCTTAGGAGAGGCCTAAAGTTCACAAACTTCCCAAAACACAGGAAAAGCCACGTGCATCCCCCCAGTGAATCCATCCGAACTTAATTCCAGGAAGACTTTCTGCAAATTCAGTGTTTAAGTCTTCTACATATTTCATATTCTTCTTTACTTGTAAGAGAGCACAGTAAGCTGATCTATTCTACACACATATATTGCTTCACTCTTTTGGGGCAAGTTACAATCACAATTTCCTCTAGCTTTAAACAGCTATTTCAACCAATATATATACATATATGTGTAAACAAAATGCCTTAGTAAGGGCTTAAAGCAATTTCATAGAAGTATCCCAATTCAGCTATTTGTGCTCTTTACTTCAAAATCCAAAGTGCCAAATACAAGCAGCGGAAGTTTCTACTATTGCAGCCTAAAATAAAATAGTGACCCCATTTACTTGTGTGAATTTATAGAAGTCACTTAAAGCCACAATTCCAATTAATTCAAAAGGGCTCTGAACAGGAATAAGACATTTACAGTAACTGCACAGCTTGCATGGCCAAAAAAGCCTCAAAATTAATTTTTAAACTGTTATTAACAAGTAAGGGAATGTACACATGGTGACAATTTAACATATAACTCAAAAATAGACAACTACTGCACTGATCCAAATTTGTTAATGCATAATCGTATTTGAAAATATACAAAATCTGAAGTTATTACATGAAATTAAAACCTAGTTTTAAAAAGTGCACAGTAAAAACTGAAGGCAATTACTATATAAATTATCCACAGAGTGTGTATTTCCTGGTTTAGAGCCAACATTAAGTTCTGTTTTATCTGTTACAAGTTCTAATTATTTTAAAGCCATTTACAGCACCAAATCAGTTTTTACTAGACCAAATACCACCTCTGCTTCCTGTAACAAACAGGAATTAGACGATGAACCTTCACTAACTGCATCCTGTGCAGCAGCAGCTTCCGAAGACAGCTGATGAGCTGTAAGCTATCGATTTTTGTTCTTTTTAGAATTTCCCTGCAACAAGAAACAAGTGAACAAAACATATAATTCAGATAAGAAAATCTATACAGACAACATAAAACCTGATGTCTGATAATTTATGCCTACAGCAAACAAAGAACAGTCAAACTGATAATAAACAGTCCATAGGCTTTTAATAATGGAAGCTTGTAACGGCTTGCTCTGAAAATCCCTCTATCTTTACAGGCATAACAAGGGAAAGTAGCAGATATTTCAAATAAGCACAACAGTACCTTACATCAATTGAAACCTGTGGAAAAAAGACATTTGAGTTATGTCCCAAGACACTCAATTGTATTAACACCACTAATATTGTAAGGGCAGTAAAGGCAAGTCAAATCGTAATTCACCCTTAAGTGATATTTCAAATATAAACTTTACAGGATAATTGCCTCAAATTAAAATCAATCCCCCACCGTATCATTTTGTTCCAAAACAAATTTAACTTCAACTTGGTCTATACAGAATATTCCTAGTTTAGGAAAGAATTTGTTCTACAGCTAACCAACTCACATTTGACTTGCAACAATTCCACAAAGCAAACGTGTAGCTTAAAATAAACTTTTGTGCAATAGTTACTTGCTGGCAATTCTCTGTCTTCCTATTTCCTTAAGATAACATTTGTTTTTAATCTAACCAACAACTCTCTCCAAGTGATAATGGCTTTAACTGCATCATTTTGATTTCAACCGAATTGTGGCAACATTTGAAAATCCATGTCTCCTGTTCTGAGATTTTAAACAACCTCCTTACAGACAGAGTACCACTTCAAGTCTTGAAAGTATGACAAGTGTAAAATTCCAGAAAACATTTTGTAAAAACATGAAGTGCTATGGTCAGTATGCAGCCAAGAGCTTCCCTCTAAAAACACAAGAGCTTATACACCAAAAAGTAGTTTTAAAGATTGCAATGCCAAGTCAAAACACTCAGACATTTGGAGAAAAACAGTTCTGTACATGAGGGGAAGAGTCTACTCTAAAAAATAAAAATCGCTGTCGTGGGACCTTTAACCAAAACATGGATTTTTTTTTTTTAACCCGTCAGTGAAATCTGCTTCCATGCATTCCACAATTAAGGAGAATAATGCTAGCTTACTAGTTTCACAGCCAGACTAGTGAAGGAGGTAAAGGCCTTCACAGGATCCGTTTCTCCCTAGAACCGTCAGAGTAAGATACACCATGGTTTAAGCACTGACTGCTCAAAACAGCAGACTTCTGTATTTTTCATCATTAAGGTAAGTCAAAAATTTGTTTCTGGTAAATGGATAGACTCCTTGCTTGGAAAAAAATTTAAGTGTGCGTTTAAGTTTACAGAAGAATATAAATGGCAAGTTTTTCATTCCTACATGAGACACAGAAAAGCTAGAATATGGAAATAAAACAGAGAAGAAGAATAGCTGCCAAGAACAGAGTATGCTGCAACCAAGAGAGGAGTGCAGGAAGGACACGCCTACCAATATGCTAATCATAAACACCCAGTATCACTAGGTGGATTTGCAAATAGTTCTATTTTCACCAGATAAACAAAAAAAAAGGTGCTGATCATCCATCAGAGGGTACACTTTGAAACCCTACTTTGAAGCAGTGACATAAAGTGTTTCTTTTCTCCCCACGCATATGTTTTGCAAGAATTTTTTCTTCACTGAAATGTGCACGACCAGGTTTGGAGTTTTCTTTCCAATTGGCTGAGAGTAAGAACTATAGCTTGTGAATTGGTTTGTTAAAGGGTAGCACCGCAGGAACGCCAAATGCAACCCACAGACCTCCAAACTGCAGCCAGTGCCTAATGTCAACACCTGGCAACTTACCTTACTAGTCATCTTTAGTGTATCAATTTCTTCCCTTTGTTTAGTTAATGTTTCATTCATACTGCAGAGATGGTCACTCATCATACTTAACTGATCTTCATAACTTCTCTTTGTAGTCATCAATTCATCCTAAGGGGAAAAAAAAATATAACCAGAAGCCTTTGGCTCAATATTAGTGACAACTGGCAAAGCAGCCAATTTCTGTCTCCACTTAGTAAGCTACACTTTTGATGCTGAATGTGTGCAACTAAGCTAAACCATTGGAAAAAAAAAGTCACTTGCTGAAAGAAACTCAATGGATATTTTTCTTTTACCTGAAGTCTCATGCATGGTCTGTTCCCCTTATTTTTGCTCTGTTTCCTTTATAATTTTTTCCCCCCACTTTTTTATGGCTTACATAAAAGACTAACAGCTAAGTTTTCCAACATTGCTTCCAGATGAGAAACAAATAAAGTTTATAGGGTTAGGGCACAGCCTGTACGTGAATATCCATGGCATACAAAGCTGAAGGAATCAGTAATCCACATGCAGTTGCAGAAACAGGATCTCTCTGGCATTAGACCGACATGGTAGGATAGTGTGCATGACTAGAGCGCCATGAAGGGATACAGACACTTTAGGAAGGACAGGATAGGAAGGGGAGAAGTCATGCTTTACATGAAAGAGTGAAGACAATTAAGATCTCATAGGTAGGAAGATCAGAGGAGAACAACAAGGGTGATATGGGGGGCATTTGCTACAAGCAGATAGAAATCTCACAACTCCAGACCCTGATCCTCATGAGGGATTTTAACCACCCTGACATCTCCTGAAAGGGCAACAAGATGGGACGCAAGCAATTTGGGGGTTCCCTTGAGTGTGGTAAAGAACTTCTCAATATCAGTGATCAATAGGCCTGAGAGAGGCTCTCTGCTGGACCTGTTACTCACAAATAAGGAAAAGCTGGTCAGGGATGTGAAAGCCAATGGTAGCCTTGGCTGCAGCAACCATGAGTTAGAGGAATTTAAGATCCTGAGGGAAGCAAGCAAGATGAATAGTAGAATTACAGCAACCTGAGATTTAAGAAGAGTGGATTCTGGCTTTTTCAAGGTCTGCTTGGCAAGATCCAGGTGAAACTGCCCTGGAAGTTAATGGGGCCCAGGAAAGCTGAATGATCAAGGACAGAGCAAAGAACAGTCCAATACTTAGGAAGTTGAGCAACTGTGGCAGAAGGCCAGGATGGCTGTACAGGAAACTCCCAATGCAACAGCTTGATCTGAACTCTCTGCTCTGACCAAAGGAAGGGACCTGATTACCTTCAGAGGGCACTTCCGGCCTAACCAATTCTATGATTCAGTATTACACAGACTACTAAACGTACAAATGGTGCGCTTGCTACCTTTTCTTAGGAAGTTTAATGTGAAATTGGACATGAACATCTCATGTCAAGTTGGATATTGATTGTGGAATTTGTTAAAGGAACAAAAGAGCACTTTGTGTTCATGAACAATTCTTTTAAGCGTATATCATCATATTCACTGCCTGTATGGAGCATTTTAGGTACTTACCATCTCAGACAGGTGAGCAAATTTAGTTCGTATCTTTACTGAAGAAAACAAGGCCATTTAAACACTGAATATTTATCTATACTTTATTTTACTATTGGCTCCTTTCTGAACTGTGTAGAGGGGAAGGACAAGAGGACAGGACATTCCCAGGACACCTGGTATAAGAGTTTATTATCTATTGTTAACAATGATTTCCTAAAGATTACCCCAAAGTTATTTTTGCTTAATATTAAGCTATCCATCTCAAAAAAAACACCCTGGCATTTCTAAGACTTTCAGTCCCAGGTGCTAGAAAGGATTAAGAATTCAGTGTATCATCTAGGAAAGTGCACTTTCATCACTTTCCTAGTCCTGTTTCTAAGGAACAGGACAAGTTAAATGGACTGATGTGTAGTCAGCCTTGTCAGTATCACATCTAACTCTCAGTAGATGCAAGTGCTGGCTGTACACAAAGTAATCCTCCCCTTGCAGAGGGAAACAAGCCACTGAAGTCAGTCACACAACCACAGCTTTTGACATAAAAACCCCACCATTTTCATAAAAAGCTTTAACATCAAATGTGCTAAAACACAGGCTTGGCTACTATAACTTTTTCCTCGCAAGCATGTTCCACTTCAACTTTATACCTGGGATTTGAAGTGTGTTATTTAAGTCTCTTCTCTACATACCATTAAGAGTTTTTACATGACATAACTAACGACCTAGTAAAGGCATGACCACACTCAATGGTCATATTTTTTCTCCTCCAACTTCCCCTTACACACGATTATGAAATGCATCTATTTAATTATACAACGTTTTACTTGCCTGTAATCTACTGATGTTTTGACTAGCTAGCTTCAACTCTTCCATGAGCGATTCCTTGGACTTCTCTGCTAAAGACAGTCTTTTGGCAAGTGCTCGACACTGTCAATCAGAACAAGATAGGGAGGGTAGAAGGGAGGAAAGTTAGTTCCAGAGTATTGCCTTGTGCCACCTTTAACTGATTGCTTTGGATATTTCCATCTTTCTGTAACCCTTACATTTCAAGAAACTTAGTCAGAGCTTGTGCACATTTTTAAATGCAAAGGTAATGTAATAGTTAACATTAAATTTTTGTTTCATTTTATAGAATTACCGTATTGCCAATCCTCTAAATATATTTTTCACATAATTACTAGGAAATATTTCATAAGTAAAAAGCAACACAAACAACTCATTTCATACACTGCTCAAAGATCAGAGAAAGATGGTTCCTCCATACTATGTCATCTACTATTAAAAAAATATTTAAAAGGATTTGCTCTGTCAACCTGGAGCTTTGGTATATTCCACATCAGTTAATAACACAAATTGAAGTGGCCACTACTTTCAAGAAAAATTACCCAGGATTTGAAATGAAAACAGGAAGTCATAGATACAATGAATCATCTTGTTAATTCTTGAAGTTCAGTATAACTTATGCCTAAAAACCAATTTCTCAGAGGAGAGCTTTTTTCATCACTTCATGATACACTCAAATATTTTTGAATGACACCAACATCACTTTAAGGTGAAGTTAAAACCAGCTTGGTAACTAACGCCAGCTGCTTTGGCTTATATGAACAAACCTATACATGATACACATTGTCCTTCTTAATATACCCAAGACAAGGCTACCAAAAGGATTTATTAAAAAAAGTCTTTCTACAGTATCCATTTCTATGCACACTAGACCACAGCCAAAACACATATTCCAGGAACAGATTTTTATGAAACATTATGTTCCATATATTTAACTCGCTGTCATAACACTTGCCTGTGGAAAGTTCAAAAAGGGATTTATTGTTTTCAGTGTAGATACTGCCTGCATGCTCACCTCAGCATGAAAGTGTACTGATTTGCTGTCAGCAAGCTGCAGATGAGATGTAAGTTCTGCTATCCTTGACATATAGTGGTTTTTTATCAGGTCTTCGCGAGACTCAGCATCTGGAGCCTGGCAAAGCAAAAATTTAAGCAGACAGATATTTATGTTTAGTAGCCTGAATACTTGCAACACAACATTGTCCTCTATACTGACTTCTCTTCTTCCCTCCTGAGGCCTGGCTGCTCTACCCGAAAGCAATAAATTCACCAAACACAATAGAGAAATTACAGAGGGTTACTCTGCAATTTTTCACTCTGATGGTGACTCTCAGTGTCAGACTTCCTTAAAGGACAAAGAGCTGATTGAAGATGTAAGAAGTTAGCTTGATTTAACATATCAAGTCTCTGATGAAGATGAAAACCCACTGTAGAAATGGACTGCTTTCATCTACAGAAAAATTTACGGGCTTTTCCCAACAAGGAAGAATTCCTTCGCATAACTAAGTTTCAGAAGCTCACAACAGTCAGAACAATTTCATACATTGCATGTTCCAGAAGTTTGTTTAGACATTTGAACTTTAAAAAAAAACCCACAACACAACTCACCAGTTTACTGTAAGTTACAGAGTAACCCACTAGAAGCAGCTTTCACATGACATGAACCTTCAAGTTCAGCACTATGCAGTAGCTTTTAAGAACTTGTATTAGTTACTATCTGGCTCCCACCCCCTTTTTAATCATACCTTCAGAAGAAAAGGGGGAGTAAACTAAAATACACATCAATTCCCTGCAGTGTCAGAAAAGGGAAAGCACTGAATCTTACTCTGTTAAGTTCCCTGGGGCAAGCATTATGCTATAGCAGTGCTAAACAAGGAGTTAACATTTAGTCTGACAGCTGGTTCGAGCTTTCTTTTGGTGTGACCTTTGGTTTGGGATAGCCTGTACTTAAGTGTTAAACACCAGGCACTACAGTCAGTGACTTTTTTGCAGCCTGAGCCCTTCCTCAAGAGTTAAGAATTGAGGCTTGGAATGCAGTTCAGGTTACTGAAGTACAGACCAATGCTTTCCTCAAATTACAGAGAACAGACCTGGACCACAGCTCACACTGCTCCGAACTGCTTACATGAATAAAAGATAGCAGTTCACTAAACAGAAGAAAGTTAAGAAATACATGGATTTCAGAAACTTGAAGATATAGTATGCAGACTACATGGGTGACTCATGCCATTATATGACAGCATTCTTGGTAATTAGACCTTTGGAATAAGTGTAACAGAATCAGAATTGAAGTATTTACCAGATGTACTTTGATAATGTTTAAAACAGATTACCTTTTCGTTATCAGCAGTTATAGTCAACATTCCAATCTAGAACAAGGAAGAAAATGTCCTAAGTGAGAACTGCAAAAATAGATACTATAGCTACAAGTAATTTCAGCTTCAGTCATAGGAGTTTAAAAAAAAATCTTGCAACAGTTAAAACTAAAACCAAATTTAAGTACTTACCACAACAGTAATAATATACATTAATGCCTTGAACAGAATTAAAGCTGACACCAACTCTCCAAATATATCCTTTGCCTTACAACGTACACAGGGGAAAAAGCAATAGAAGCAACAAGATGCAGCTAGCTTGTATGATTATGCAACTGCTTGATTACGTGAAACTAATTCAGAGGTACATTAGTATATTGAAACATTACTTTTCATGTTCAAGAGCAAGGAAACCCATCTTGAATTTCTTGAGTACCTTCTGAATTACCTTCTTTCCAGTTTGACAGTTCAGTGTGAAGCACTGACAGAACTCTGTAGCAGAGGGGTGTATGTGAATAGCTAGCTTCATGGAAGAATGTCTTCAGAGTCAAGAGGGTTTTTTTCTGACCTCAACAGGACTAGAGATTTAGGTTTATGGGAAATATTTATAAAGTATGTTGACCTGGGAGTTACATTAAGCACTGTGACTACAAAAAGCCATTCTCCTCATTCCTAATGGATCAAATACAGGACCAAAAACTTAAGATGCCAGTTTACTTCAAAACTGGGGATTTCAAAACAATCCACAGGTCATTTTTATCCTGGAGCAGGAAAGTGGGGAGAAAAAAAAAGGAAGAATTCTATCGAATGCTGAGCTAAGTAGATTGTTTCTTTCTTACAGTTGACATCCCTATTAATACCAGGAGCCCAAGTGTGAATCCATTTCAACACAGCCAAAAAGCTTTCATTATTAGTGTTCCACTGATCAAACAGTACTACTACTGAAGAAAGTGGATTTTTCTCTGTTGAAGAAAAAAGGTCACTTAGAATCACAGAATCATAGAATCGTTAAGGTTGGAAGAGACCTCCAAGATCGAGTCCAACTGTCAACCCAACACCACCACGCCCACTAAACCATGTCCCTAAGCGCCTCATCTACCTGTCTTTTAAACACTTCCAGGGATGGTGACTCAACCGCTTCCCTGGGCAGCCTGTTCCAATGTTTAACCACTCTTTCAGTAAAGAAATTTTTCCTCACGTCCAATCTAAACCTCCCCTGGCACAATTTGAGGCCATTTCCTCTTGTCCTTTCGCCAGTTACTTGGGAGAAGAGACCGACACCCACCTCGCTACAGCCTCCTTTCAGGTAGTTGTAGAGAGCGATGAGGTCTCCCCTCAGCCTCCTTTTCTCCAGGCTAAACAACCCCAGTTCCCTCAGCCGCTCCTCATAAGACTTGTTCTCCAGACCCCTCACCAGCCTCGTTGCTCCAGCACCTCGATGTCCTTCTTGTAGTGAGCGGCCCAAAACTGAACACAGTATTCGAGGTGCGGCCTCACTACTTACCAGACTAGTACTTTTAATAGGCTCCCTTGGACTCTTTTCTGTGATTTCCTTCTTTTGTTCAGCTACATTTGGCAAAACAGACCACTCTTGTATAGTTTCAGTTAAATGTCCACTAAGAGAGTTCTTCAGTTTTTGGTTTTCTTTCTCTAGCTTTATTTTAGCTAGCTGGGCCTCCAACATCCAGTGTTCTTTTTCTTGTTCAAGTTTTGCAATTTTCTCCAAACTCTGCTGGACCTTAAGGAGGGAAAGTTCACAGTCCAGGTTACTGAACACAAGGGGAAAAAAGTCATGCACAGGGAATGTTTGAATACAGTATTATTTTAAACCACTACATAAGTGAACTAATGAATAATGCAGCAGGTAAACAGCTACTGATTCAAACTGTACACTTAACTGTGGTCATGTGTCGAAAATGACCATGTTATTTAATTAGTCTGAAACATGCATCACAAAGTTACAGCTCATAGAACTGGCAACACCATATTAGGTGAAAATCAAAGCAGGGAAAAATTTTATGAAAGCTTGAAAGATGTGTGCCTGGCACTAGCATTGTCTTGTTCTATGCTAGAAAGACAAACAATCTCTCCCCTTCCAGCTGCCCCACCTCACACAGACAGAAGAGCCCACTTGTCCAGATAAGAAATCAACTATGGAACAGTATACATCATATCACTCCACATATTTCTGTTGAAATTCATCTCATCCCTACTAGTACACTTTGAATATTGGCCACTACAAAAAAGAACCACTGGTCTTTCTTCTGTAAAAGTTCAATGACGGTGACTCAAGCACAGTCTCAACATTCAAGCTAATAAAGAAGTTTTCGTATTAATCAGCCGTTCTCATTCTTATGAGGAGATGGGCAAACTGTATAGGCCTTTTAAATACCATTTAACCTCCCTCTGCCTCACCTTCCAGAAAAAAAAAAATATATGCACACTGCAAGAATGATAAACTGTAATCTATTACTAGACTTTAACTGAAAAGAAAAAAATTGTTAGCCAGTGCTAATAAATCCCGCATAGTCCAAAAAAGCGCTTAAAACAGTACATAACATTAGAAATGAATGCTTCAGTATGCCTTATTCTTGTCTTCATTTTGCATTTATTTGAATTAAAGATTGCCTGACTTCTTGTATTTATAAATGAAGACATCAATGGCATAATCCTGTCTCTTATAACTACATGTACATTCTGCAGATATAGGAGAACAAGTCTCAGATAAAACTTATCCTTGTCAGGCTGGGTTACTTTCAAAACTCTACAAATAAGATATTTACAGTCTAATTTTAAGCCTTAGTATATGCATATGTATGTACAAACAGCCACACACATAAATACATGGAGACTATTTGATACTACTTTACCTTTTTAAAATAAACTATATGTTAGTAAAATTTATACCAGAATACCTGTTGTGCAAGGCCTTCTCTACTTTCTGTGGAACTCAGAAGAACTCTGCGATTAGCTAAAGCCTCTTCATAAGGCACTGAATCTGCACAAGGCTGCAGGACAAAAGAGACCTCAAAACATGTTTCACAGTAGATCACAATATGTATTCTACTTTTATTTTCTTATGGCCCTCCTTACTTTAGTAAAGGGAAGAAAAACATCTTCCAAGTGTTTACCAGCCAGTAGAAAAAATGGTTTAAGCTCACAAAAAAAAATACTGCCCCAAAATGCACACCTGATTAAAAAGTGTTCAGAAAACTCCAGGTGTCACTTAATGATCAAATGCATCTTAAGGTCCACTTTACAGACATTGCATTAAGTGATTTATTTAATGATAACTGTTAAGTACACCATCACTTAATTGTTAATTTTAATGGAGACAACAGGGAGATCTGGCAGTATTCAATCCTTTGGTTCAGCACATTTTCTTCTTTTCAGCTGCTGGGTTTTTTTTCCCCCCCATTGCTCTCCACTGTCTTCCAGTGAATGCAAGTATAAGAATATGATGTCATTCACTCCATACTCCTGGTGAATATGAGAAGAAATTTAAATAAGCAGCTACCCTCTTCTCCTTGGAGTCTTGGCACAGAAATAATTAGTGGAAATGGGTAACAGCAGAATTGGCACATACCCTCAGTTGTGAGAGCCACTATGCTCTCTAAATTTTTCAATAGCATTATTGCTCTAAGGGTTCCATTTCCTTAACGAAAGAAGATTCTTATTCAGAGGAAAATCCATTCCAAATACTGAAAATCCTTAGTTTGTATTCTCTTTGGCATAACCCACTATCAACTGAATTGTGCTTTCAGGTAGCACGCTTGCATAGAGAACAAACCTTCTTCAAAGACTTCATGTAAGCAACCGCCTTCTTCTTGTACTGCAGCATACACTCAGCTGAAAGAGGGCTGATGAACTCTGTTCCTCCTTTAGGGCCATAGCTCAACGAAGTAGTGAAGTGATCCAAGTTGTTGCTAAAGAACGAGGCAATCTAGACACATCAAGAAGAGTCACTTTTTCGAATTAAGTTGACCAGAAAGATTCATGAGAGCAATTTCTCTTGAGAAAATAAGACAAGTATTTAGTGAAACTGGACTTCACAACAAGACAGTCAAACAAGCTACAGGCTCTTCCACATAACTTAGACCTTACTAACACAAGGCATCCTCTTCACAGTATCTACTTTTATCACCTACTCAGTTGTTTTTATCTCATAGCCTGAAAATACCTTAGAACAAACCTGATACTATAGATTATTAATATCAGAGGCACACCTAGATTTTCCACATCATTCAACTAAGATTTAAAAAAAAAAAAGACCTGCACAAATTAGGGCATCACATTGAAACAAAAATATCTATTACCTTGCCCACTCCATTTGTTAAAGCCACAACAGAAGATAAGATACAGTCATTTGTAGTGATGAGTTTCTGTGTGGCAGTTGGAACATCTTGTTCTAAAGTAGCTTTCTGACTGTAGTGCTTGGAAATGTCTAGAAAAAGAAAACACATTTATGTCAAATTATGTTTTTTGTCTATTTAAGCAACCATTTTCAAATTCAGCTTATGACCTCAGGCTTCAACCGCTTTTCCCCTTTAAGCGAGTTGTATAGAAGTTTTTCTGGATACTCTTAGTTCTTTGGTATACTGCCTTAGACAACTGTTTGTGATCATAAGGAACAGACATCACGCCTGTTACACAAGGCAGAATAAAGGTGTATATTTAAGTGTACTCTGTATCCCAAAAAATCATAGCTATGTAGCAGATCCAAGCTCACACTGAACTAGCACTTCATTCCACAAGTATACTTTCCATTTCCATATGTTTACATCAGGACACTAAAGGTAGAATTTTCAGTCGTGTTCAATATCTGAGTCTTAAGCTTACATGACTTCGAAGGGAAGAGTATTTTAATTCTGTCAGAGCAAATCTAAGACTACCAGAAATTTCGAATGCTACTTCCTATATTCTAAAATTCTTTCAGGCAAAAAAAATCAACAGAACAGTCTTCAGAGAGAAAAAAAAACCACAAAACTTTGGAAGTCATTCACAAAAACATCTTAGCTTAAATACACTAATGAATTTCAACAGCACCAAAATTTTAAAAAACTCAAGTATTTATCAAGTAAGAACAAAACAAACTTGGCCTAATTAAAAATAATTACTTATTTGACAAGTGAACACTTTGCACCTATTTTACAATAAAGTACTATTGCTACAGAATGGAGAAATCCCAGGCCACCACCACCAAAGTTATGATCTGAGGCAAGCTTAAGCAGTTGGAAATTAGTTTGGGTTGGGAAGGAAGGGAGAAGAGAAGTGATAGATCAAGCATTCTGGAGTATGGGAGTGTGAGGTGTTAAGCACAACATTTCTGTTGCTAGCTAATGAATTCTACTGACAGTTTTCTTCAGTACTTAGCTTCTATTTTCTTTATTTCTTTTGATAAAGTATACGTTGGGTTGGTTTTACATTATAGTAACTATATTAAGAGGTAGAAGGTATTTATCAATAAACTTATCTATGTTACAAAACTCTTGGTTTAGTGTCTCATTTTGTTTGTGGTACAATCTCTAATAGTATCTTTTTTTTTTTTAAACAGGGACACTGCAAAATGGGGCAATGCATTGCCATTTAGTAATAATTGACATTATTACTAAAAGACAAGGAAAAAAACATTTTGGTTAGAATTATAAAAACCTAATGTTTAAACAGCTGACTAGTATCAAAACAATTCACCTATATGGATTATTTTCTCCCTGGGAACAGCTACATGGTACAGAAATTCTAAGATATATAGAAACATCAGTGGTTTAAAACTCTGAGTTTTAACCAAACATCACTTCACTGAAAACGTAATATCCATGTCGTTCTGACAAAAGGAAGGTAAGCCATTTTCAAGGAGGAAGTTAAGTTTCAAAAGGAAAGAAGACTTCTTTCTTTGTAAGCTTTGGTTATACATTGGACTTAAAAATAGTAATCAACCTAAAAACTGTAAGGAAAAATTCCACTTTGAAGGCAGGTACTAGGTCAACAGTATGGAAGCTGAGGAAAATAGGTATATTCAATAGCATTCCATTCTGTATGCTAGTTCCACTAGAGCAATGAAGTTCAG
The DNA here is from genome assembly GCF_000699105.1 of Pygoscelis adeliae. Classification (NCBI taxonomy): domain Eukaryota; kingdom Metazoa; phylum Chordata; class Aves; order Sphenisciformes; family Spheniscidae; genus Pygoscelis; species Pygoscelis adeliae. The sequence goes on from NW_008824051.1 coordinate 1,702,489, forward strand.
TAACTAAAAGGATACTGCTCAGGAAGATCTAGAGTGCCACAGCTAAGTATTCCAGCAACTTAGAATAACAAAGCTAACAGAACAGAGGAGTGAAAAACATGCATGCATGTCCAAAACAAGTAGTTAGTAGGTTTAGTTTATCTTAGTTTGTAAAGGCAAAACAAACCAGATTTATCACATATTACACATTTAACATTGTTACAGAGAGAGTGCATGTGTGCTATGTTAAACAGAAAAAAGCAGAGCTGAAACATACCATTGTTCCTGTACTCTCACCTTTTAATAGGTCATGAAATCCATGAAGACTTGTAGCAATGTTTGTAAACACCAAGTTGTAATTTGTCCTAAGAAGTCCTTCTGGTTTTGTACCTAAGAGTACCACATAGAAAGAAAAAAAATAATTAAGATTCAACCATGAATGAAAAAAGTTAGCTTTGAAAAGTCATCTGATTTCCACGTACTAGAAACATTTCCATGGGGTATGACCTTTAGAACTAAAGAATCATAACAGATTCATTTACTTAAATTTCCCCTTCCTTTAATATTAGATATATATACACCAAATTTTGCCAGAGTAGGCAGGTAAAAGACTTCCAAGTTTCCTAAATTTCATTCAGATTTTACAAATATCAAATCTTTTGGTCTCAAAAAAACAATTGTGCATGCAGAAAGATTTACATGCTCACTGTTGGAGGAAGGACCATCTAGGTCCTTCTAAGGAGTGAAGACTGAAATAACCTGAAGCTATCCAATAACTGTTTCCTCTTACTATTTACAGTATGCATTTGGATATAGTTCCCCGCACACACACACAAAGGTTTTACCTGATTTTAATTAGTCATTACCATGAGAGCTGTAGTTTAATAGAACAGTAGGAGCTGGAGTGATAATTAGTAATAAAATGCAGTTTATTAACAATTTCATGATTAAGAGTGATAAAAGATGTACTATCATAGGATCATAGAATAGTTTGGGTTGGAAGGGACTTCTAAAGGTCATCTAGTCCAACCCCCCCGCAATGAACATTGAATGACACCTTCAACTAGATCAGGTTGCTCAGAGCCCCGTCCAACCTGACCTTGAAAGTTTCCAGGGATGGGGCATCCACCACCTCTCTGGGCAACCTCTGCCAGTGCTTCACCACCCTCAGCGTAAAAAGTTCCTTCCTTA
>NW_008824051.1:1705841-1725406 GCF_000699105.1 Pygoscelis adeliae
ATGCCAGGAACCTCCCGGACTGCTTATGCCCTGCCGTGTTGTCCCTCCAAGAGATGTCGGAGTGGTTGAAGTCCCCCATTAGGGCCAGGGCTTGTGAACATGAGGCTGCTCCTATCTGTCTATAGAGGGCCTCATCTGCTCGGTCTTCCTGGTCGGGTGGCCTGTAGCAGACCCCCACTGTAATGTCACCTGTCCCTGCCTTCCCTTTAATTCTGACCCATAAGCTCTTGGTCAGCTCCTCATCCATCCCCAGGCAGAGCTCCATGCACTCCAGCCGGTCACTGACATAGAGGACGACACCCCCTCCTCGTCTCCCCTGCCTGTCCTTCCTAAAGAGCCTGTATCTCTCCATCCCAACACTCCAATCATAGGAGCCATCCCACCATGTGTCCGTGATGCCAATAAGGTCGTAGCCCTACAAGTGTGCGCACGTCTAACTCCTCTTGTTTATTCCCCGTGCTACGTGCATTTGCATAGAGGCATTTAGGTTGGGCCCCCGATGAAGGTGTCTTACTGGCTGGAGTTCCTTCGTGCTGCTATCAATAGTACTATAAAAAAACTGCAGTGAAAACCTATAAACCTATAAAAAAAACCCTAAAATCGTACTACAAAAGCCTACAGTCATTCCTTCTCCTCTACAGTTAACTATGACTATCTAAAATGTGGTACATGTGACTGCTTGGTAATTTCCAGGCCTGTGCCATGCCCATGTCTATCCAGAAGGAAGAGTGCAGAGCATTAAAGAAACTCTACAGCACACTCAGTCTCCCAGCCTGGATCAAAGAGGGTCCAGTATGACAGAGCATACTGCAGAACTCACTCGCCCCATAGTTTAGACTGTACCTAAAGAGTAACGTTAACATTGTTTTCCTCTATCATAAGAAGTGGGATTTTTTTTGTGTTTTTTTTGGTGTGGTTTGGTGTTTGGGTTGGGTTTTTGTAGGGTTTTGTTGTTGTTTTTAAACTGGTCTGAAAGGAAAATATGCCTTCTAGTCACAATGTAACCAACAGAGCCAAAACTAGTACTTACTTGGTAATGCAAGAAGACTAACGTATGTATGTAGCTTCTCAAAGACTGCAGTCAACCTTTTCATGTCTCTGTGTAGGTCCATATTTCTAGCTCTTAAAGCAGCTGTGCAAAGAGAAGACTCACACTCTTCTTCCAAACTAGGAATATATGAATTATTTTTTTTTTTAAAAAGTGAGCAATTACCTTAAAAAACAAGTTCATGAGTTTTGGAGTAGATAACTAGTGTTCTCTACATCCCCAGTCCAAAGCAACAATAGACTAGGAGTTTATTTTAGAGAGGTTAACATATCAGAATAACTTAGCAGTACATGAAAATTACTGCGTGCATGCATGTACAGTCCCCATTCTTAGGAGCTTCAGTCACAAGCCAGGAATGGTTTACACTCACAGCAAGGAATTGATTGCATCAGTTTAAAGACTTTTTCCTCTACTACGTATAATTTACCTTTTGCTTCCTAAGGAGCAGGGACAACAGATACAAAGAAGGCATAAACCAAGATTTTTCTTCTTCCTTAATCCAAAACCTCTTTTTAAGCAGTCCTTTGCACTAGTAATTCACCTCCCTTCGACCCACTCGGGAACAAAGATTTTCACTGCAGAAGGGACATGCATCTGGCCAAGTTTTACTACATTGCTGTATTTACTCCATGATAAATAATCTTCAGACAGGATCAAGAAATTAACAGTTTCAGTGTATCATACCTGAATAGTATCAACACTATTGAATAACATTAAGAAACATTGAAAATCTGTGCAGCTTTCATTAAAGTGTCATCTGTGAGAGGGGGGAAAAATAAGGCTTTAAAATACATGTTTTTAGCTCTAATACCCAGCTGCAAAAAACATGCATAACCTAAAGGCTCAAAAACCAGCAGGCAAAAAAAAAGTTCTGCCTTTTAAGCCAGAGTGCTTTAAGGGTTGACTTAATATTTGAGTTGTAGATGTTGACAATGCTGCATGCCTGACACTTAGTGCCCCTTTAATTTAATGAAATCAAAAGTACCTTTTTAACTGATAAGGAAGAATCTTTCTTAAAAAGCATAAGTAGGAAGCTAGATGTTCTGAGAAGGCCTTCAATTTCACAGCTGTTTCCTGGAAGGAAAAGCAACACATAAGTATTTTTGCTCGGTAAAAATCTTTTTCAATACTAAAAATAAGAAATCTTACCAGGACTGTCACAGTATCTTCTGTAATACTCTCAAACAACTGAAGCATTCCTTCCTCCAGAGGGCGAACATACGAAGCATTTTCATGAAGATACTGTGAGAACTGAGTACAGAGAGATTTTAAAATGGTGCTTACTGAAGGCTCTTGCAAACAGTTTCAAGTTAACAATTGAACGGTCCACTTTAGCAAAGCACCTGTCATCTTAAATGATCCCCAGGACGTCAATAATAAGATATAACAGTCAAGTGATGTACAGCAACCTCTTCTACAGGACAAACTCACACCTTGAGAGAAAGTGAGAAATAGTGAAGACTACAACGGAAGTCCAGGGAAAACCCCATCTAGGGCTTTGCCACAGCACCCTATCTCATTTTAACTGCCATGCACAGCACACCAAACTCCTGCTTTAAGTTTAAACATTCTTGCATTCCTTGCTCAACTCCATCAAATTAAGGCTAGATCCGTGCACCATTAAGCCACCAGAATAAACTATCCCACCTTCCTTCCAGCTGTTGTTTGCCTCTCAGCCCTTGTCCTGTGCATCAGCACAAACATTTGCACAGCTATGCCGTGCTGTGTAAAGTACTGAAGAACCAAACCCAGTTAAGACTGAGAGCAAGAGATACAGTTTAATCTTTATCTGTATCCAGTTGTCTTCAACATGGGCCAGTCAAAGTATGCTTATGCCAATGCAAAGGATGGAGCAGTAACTAATCAAAGGGAGAATTCTTACTTTCAAGAACTATGACAGGTTTGGGCAATTATGAAACTTTGGCCTCATGGAACTGCCTGACTTTGCCAAAAATTGCTTAAGTAAATTCTATGACTAATTTTGCCTTCAAAAAAGTATACCTGAGAACAAAGATGTTTACTCTTACACACAATCAAAACGTAACAGTCCTGTCAGCTTTCAATTTTGATACCACAGTATTACAAAAAGCTTTTTCCACAGATTGACATAGGTAGTCAAAAGTGATCTTGGTTTTTATTTTACCCCACAGAAAGATACCTTCACCTTTGATTATTTATACCACAATAGTAGCTAAAGATCCCAGGCAAATAGGGTACGAGAAATTTTCATTATTTCTTATATTATTACAGTGCAGTAACACAGTGTTAATAAGAGAAGAGAGATGCCAAGCTCTCATTCATGCATGCACAAATCTGGATGGAATTAGGGAAAATTCCTAAATCTAAGGAGGAAGAAATAACACATGCAGAATGCTCCTGACTTGTGTTGCAAGAGAGAGGACTGGAGTTATCTGGCACGATGCTGAAGACCCAGCAGAACCCAGCAATCCAATACTTAAAGAGAAAAGGAATACTTGAACCTGGAAGGGAATTGTCCACATCTACTCTGAGTGTTTGGTGGGGAAAATAGCTCGAAAGCGCCAGACAAGACCTGGAGTTGGGGAAAAATAAATCAGTGCAAGTGTGCTAAGCCACTACCTGACACTTGTCTCATTTTGTCTACTACATTAAGGGGAGGTTTTTGAATCACTCAGTGGAGGAGCAAAGATCACACTGAGAACACTTGCCAAGCAAACAGATAAATTAATCAAAAATACAGGAGCAACAGCAGCTTCAGTGAGTGATAAAAGATGCTTCACCACTGGAAAGTCATGGCAGGAGCCCTGAGAGGTAGCATGCACTGAGGCAATTAGGTCATGAATATACAATGGGGCAGACTACAAGAGACATAATTATGAAAACAAACAAAGCCTGAGCTACTGAATCAGAGCCAATTATCAGAAAAGGAGAATCAAATTACAGTTCTGATTAAGTTGCATATTTCAGCCCTGTGAAAGCACTTCTCTGCTGAAAAGTAACAAAGAAGTGTTAACTAGGACATTAAGAAAAAAATGCGTGAGAAGTGATGTCTAAGAAACCTGATTTTATTCCCTTAGTGTAAACTGCAGCAGTGTCTGTAGAATCCAATCACCACACTGGGCCACATAAACAAGGAGACAGTTCCTGCTCCAAAGAATTTGGAAGATGACAAAGCCACATAGTTTTCACAAGAAGGATATGCCATTTTGAGTACATTTGGTGGCAGGAGCAAGAAAATGTTGTTCTCAAACTAAGATCTACGCTGAGTCTCTGTAAAAGTGTATTCTTGATTCAAATAGTTGAAACAACTGCGAAGATAGAGTGGGATTTCTCTAGTGGATAAACACCTTCACAAGCATTTTTGTTGCCTGCAAAGAGATTAAAGGAGGTCCTCCCAGGAACGTTTTGTGATAGTTAACATTGCCACTACATGCATTGCAGCCATTTGATGAATGCAAATCAAGTCCATTTTGGTAGCTTAAGTCTGAGCCCTACAAACTACTAAATTGAAATTATAGTCTGAATCAGAAAATACTGCCATCCAGCAACTTAAATGCACATAGGTCCACCTGCACTATGAGTCAACAACTCTGATGTTAAAGCAATTTTATTGCAATTTTATTCCAAAGCATACGTATATGCATCCCACACAAATCCTTGTGGACAAAGTTCTTTTCCATGCTTCATGGCATAGAAAGTCAAAAGATGCAGCTTAACAGCTCTGAATCATACTCTCAGAAAAGTCTTCTCGTAGAGTTGCACAGAAAGAGACAGGTCAGGTTTCTCATAATAATTTCAACATGCTTTACAGACTTGAAGCTTCACAACACTTACAGGAAAGGTCTTTACACAAATAGCCCAAAATCAGATTATAAAGTTGTTTTTTGACAAGGAAACAGAGTCCAAGTTCTCTCATTCATAAGCCCACCTTACATCCAGTTTATTTCAAATTACAGTTAAACACTTTAAACACAGGACCTTCTGTCTCAATGTCTCCCATGCCCCAGTGCATTAATTAAGACAAGCATCTATTTAGCAGTGCAATATTTGTGTATTATTTTAAAATAAGTCAGCTGAACTTTTGACAAATGCACTTTAATTTAGCACTTAAAGCAAAGCCTTGATTTGACTATCATATTGCTCTTGTAGCAGAGGCACAGGGGAAAAGGATTCTCTGCAGCTACACCTTCGCCCACATTCAGAGAATTCACCCAATAGAAAAGACTTCTCATGCAGGAGGGGCTGCCTCTTGGGAAGACACTCATAGCATTCCAGTAAAGGTGGCAGAAATTTGCATGACTAACATTATTCACTCATTAAAGTCTACATAACTGAATATACTCGTAGCTGAAATCTGTAAGCTTTACCTTCTGATTTAACGGCGATATAGTGTCTGTTGCAGAATCAATGGGAAAGATCTGTACCTTCTGCTCAGTGTATGTATGGAAGTTCAAAAGAGCTGTTACAAGTTCTTGAACAAAAGCCAGTGCCTGGCCAGCAAGGTCTCGCAACTTCAGCTGTGAAGACAGTTATAAAGTGATTATATTTGACGTGTACCTATTTAAATATGAAAAAATCTATGGTTGGATACAAAAATTGCTATCAATGATTTCTTTCTTGTTACTAGTTCAGCCTAAAATACATAGCAGCAATTATCTTTAACTTAAAATTTATGACTAAACTACAATGCCACACAGAAGTGCATGTTTTTCTATGATGACAAAGTACATTTTTATTTCATATAACAGGTGATGCTTTGCCTCTGCTGCATTTCTCAAACTACAGGCCACAAGAACACTTAGAGGTTAGTACAATTAAGGAAACCATCTTTGAAATTAAGATTTCTAAAGACCAATAGACTAATTGCTGACAACAGCTCAGTTCTTTCAGTATGGTGATAGTGAGAAATTTGTAACATCTGGTTGTAAGGAAACCTAACTTTAATTAGTAAAAAACAATGAGGTTTTCTCCCAGAATAAAAGGTGTCTGCTTCTCTAACCAGTAACACTCCATTCTTACTCTCCCACCTGGACAGAACTGAGCTGCTGCTCATGAACAAGGCTGTTCTGTGGCTTTAGTGTAGTAGGAAGGTATCCAAGAAATGAATCCAAAATGGACCATTCTGAAAAAGCGAAGGCAACAGAAGACCGCACTGTTGTGATTTATAGAGGAGAGAATAAAGTTAAAGTGACATTTCAGCCAAGAATGACTTATTCTTCAGAGATGTATTCCTAATGCTTCAATAAAGTGTTAAATCAAGTGAATCTTGATTAAAGATCAGGGATGGTGGTGAGTAATTAATGTAGTCATTATACTCAGTTTGTGTATGTTAATTAGCTATGCAAGGAAGGAAAACAGACAATATTACTGCTTTGCTGTCTTTTACACTGCAGCCTGTACTAATACACTAGCATTTTGCCTCCACTGGCAAAGCCAGTCATAAAAATCTGTCCTGGAACATTTTTAAGACTGCAGATCTTGAAGCATGAGGCTGGCTGACATAGTGCTAGCAGAAAATAGCAAAGGGAGAAACTCTCCACACAATTATTCAGATTTTCCTTAGAACTCAGCAACAGGTTGATTTAAGGCTGCTTCCATCACAAAACTGGACAGCAGGTCACCTGTTCTTACAGCAGACATATTAGGAACAAGGTCTCTTTATAGGCACTTCTGAAGAAAGGAGAAAGCAACTATTTGAAATCTTTCTGCAGTGGCATCTGAATGTACTAACTTCGGTTCAAGGCATACCATACAAGTGAAGAGAAAAAACACTGAGTGCTGTGGAGCCCATCCTCAGTGGTACCAAAACAGGAAAATTTTGACTGCATCAAGATATCTGATTTACTACTGTAAAAAGCTTTCATGTATTTAGCTATTCACAGAAAACTAATGCTCATTTTCAAATACTGAGTAAACCACATTCCCAAGGAAATTGATGAAGTTACAGTAGTGAACAGAAACAGCTTCTTTTTTTTAAATAATATTTAAATTAATAAGGGTGATTTGTCTGCAAGTAAGAGGTGTTTTGGCAAGAAGTATCCCATAAAATGTAAACGAACCATGCAGAGTTCTCAAAAATACATGATTTATTCCTTAAAAGGATTATGACTAGTGACAAGTAATGTTAGCTAATACAGTATTCTAGCATACACACCAATGTATAGTTTACAAACGCAAACATTCTTTGGGGCTCAAGTCATGTGACTGAAGCTCAGTTTGAGGGAAAGGAATTTAAGATACCAAAACTACCTTTTTTCAACAAAAGCTTAAGACCTCTAAACTAATGTAGTTTTAACCAACTTGAACATTTCATTGTTAAAGTTCTAACTTACTGCAGGTTCGCATAGTAAGAGAATATTTTGTATAACTTTAGAGACAAATATTAAACCTTTTTGCCATTCTTTTTAGAAAGGCATGCCTGAGTTAATACCTACAGTGATCATCAGCCAGTAGTCAATGGATTAGCTCTAGTGAAGTGAGGTGAGCAGACAACGTGACTCCTTGACATAAGAACAGTATAGACTACCTTTTGAACAGTATAGACTACCTTTTGAAAAGCGCAGAGGCTCTGTGGACAGAAATTCCCTTGGAATATCATGGTAGTAGTAAGATAGTCTATCTTCTGCCATTTCAGGTCACTAAAACGACTGGTTTTATTCAGTATCTGTGTAGAAAGTTGCATCTTTACATATGAAGCCATAAAAAGTGCCTACCTGGTATCTTCTGTTGTGTAACGGTACATTCAGAGCATTGTATCGATTAGATTCTACAGGACAAAAATTGAGTTATATGCATTTATTAAATCTTCATTTTTTAAGAGACACTTATTGGTAAATAGTGATTTTTTTTAAATATAAAATTACATGAACTGTAATATTACTGCAATGAAAGTAATACTAACTAAAAAGATAGAAACAATTGGCTTCAATAAAGTAGGCCTAAACATCCTCACTTAAGAACCGTTACTGTGACTAGGTGGAGAGAAAGCACTTCTATACTTGCCTCAGACTGCAGAATCAAATTTAACTTTCTGAACACCCTGAATTTGATAGGTAAGAGCAGAATCCTCTTGCCCAAAGGAACAGTGTTCATCGCTAACAGAAGTGAAAATCTTTAAAAAAACCCTTAAAGAATTCAAGATGATCTTCAAATTTCAATTACATTCCAGGCACTGTCAAATAAGATGAATGTATTTTTTTTAATGGTTTCTACATTAAAAAAGGCTCCTGTATGTACTTGATTTGTTGATAATTTAGAAGATGTACTCTCCACATATTTCAGCATTTTGTTCCAGTTACAAAGCAACTAGAATTATTATTCAATTACAAGCAGGCACAATTTTTAAAGAGGTAGAGGGATATTTGTACCTAGAGAACAGCTTACTAAGTCTTATAGATTTAAAAGGGATCACATCCATCCTCAATTAAATGTAATAACCACTTCAGTTTAAAATTTGCACACAAAGGAAATTTACAGCTTCTTATTCCTTTTGTATCACTCACATTTGGCAATTAACACATGGGAAGAGGTAGTTGTATTCAGAACAAAAAAAACTCTGTCCAAAATCACCAATCCTGTAAGTAAATGCTTCAGAAAACTTTATCTTTCTACTCTCTAAATGATAGTTAGCAGTCAACAAGTGATTTGATGTTACTGAAACTAAAGCCAGCTGCTAGTTACATTTAAAACCAACTACAGAGCCTATAGCAAGACAGTTGGAATCCATAGCAGACAAACATTTCCTGACTTCTTATTCTTCTACCACTAAAGATCTGCCCACTATTTGCAGTGTTTTCTACACAAGCAAAAACATTATGCTATGACAGCTGAGTGAACAGATAAACAAGTTATTTGCATCAAGTTCTTGCTACAATGATAACCACCTGTAAAAAAGAAAATCAGCTAAAGCAGCCAGAGAAGTAGAAATAGGCATCAGATGCCAGGCAAAGTGATCTTTGAGAGGAAAGAAGTGAAAAGGGTATCAACTCAAGGCACCAACACCTAAGCATAACATGCTGTATGAGAGTCAACATTTCCCAAGGAGAAGATCATCTGGTGTTTCTAAGCCAAGACTCACTGGATTTCCAACCCAGTGGAGAACCTGGAAGGCTCACCCCTGCAACACCCTGCCAGATCAGCTTTTAGAGTACCTAAGGCTATTCAAAATGTCGTCATCAAGCTTTAAACTGAAAGAAAAATGCAAAAGCTACCAATAAAACCCACTGGAAATTCAACAGCCTGTTTTCACTTCTCTGCTCCTTCTCCACTACTTTCAGCTTTTTCACTATTCCAGGTCCTCCTAAGTCTCACTGCCAGAAGAGTACAGACTGCTGCCTGCCCAAGTACAACCTCGTGTTCAAGCTATTTACAAAAGCACCCAGTACACAGCACTGATCTGGCACATACTAACTGATTCTTGTACCAAAGCAACGCAAAGGCTAAGGACTCCTAATTTCATGGTATCCTCTGCACTCCAGTTTATCTAGTAGCAGTTGGAAAGGAAGCAGAAAAAAAGGTTGCTTCAGGTAGAAGTCCCCGAATTCAAAGGGTTTTTTTTCCCCTGAAAAGATGAACAAGTCTGAGACAAACCACAGATAAGAACTAGCCTGGGTGTTCTCTGATCAGAGATGAGACACACTGACAGACTTCCCACTAATACTAAGTGTAGACCGTTATTGATGCAGTGCCTCATTAAGTCAACACCTCTTGCAGCCACCAGTTTATCCCCATCTTAACTTACTGTAACTCTTGAATATACCCTGCCAAAAATAATGCTCTGAGATGAGTAACTAAAGTAGTCTTTGTGGAGAAACCAGTAAACTGACAGTGTTCTTTCATCTTTTACAATATTCTGTCAACACTAAGCAAGACAAGCGGCAAATTACTCAAAAGCCTTCAAAAGTTTTAATTTTCATTATATATATATAACTATAAAAACTTGATATATTAAGATCACTAAACAAGATTATGATGAGTATTATGAATACTTATTACAATTACCTGCAAGTGTCTGTTCAGATGTCCAACATTTCTTACAGCTAATACATCTTAATTCATAAGGAGTACTTCCTCCAGATGGATACCCAAAATTAAACAAGAAACCCAGACCAAGGCAATACGTACTTGTGTCATTAAAAGGTACTTTTTCATTGATTATGCATAGAGATTCTTCCAGTCTACTGCCCAAAGCTGCTTGAAGATTCTTTAACTGTTGCTGGCTAAACAACAAAAAGACAAACGAAAAACCACACACACACTGTAAACCTTTAATCTGTATCACTAACGCCATAGCTCACCATAAGCATCCCTTGAGTGTGCAGGTATCTGTCTCTTTCTAGAAGTTAAATAGAAATAAGACAGTAGGAATAAATATGACATAAAGGAGGAGAAATTAATATACAATATTGTATTTTAATCCCTAACAAATGCAGTGAAAGATCCAACAAATTGTTGTAAATCCTAAGTTCCATTCTTGAGAAGCTCAACTTACTTCAGAATTAATCTTTACATTATTTTCTAATTCTGCAATTATTGTATAAGCTATATGAAGATATTCTTTTCTACTGGAACTTGAATGGGAATGCAAAAGGGCCTTTAATTAGTTACTATATATCCAATGCAGTATTCCAATATGCAAGTAGTGAGTTGTCGATAATTCAGTTAACTATGTCACATCACTATTAGAAATATCTCACAAGCTTTTCAAAGCCCCATATTTAAACACTGCTATGATACAGCCTATTCCCACAAGACTTGGCAATTATGTTTCTGATGCGTTCTCAAGTGATTTTTCTCTAGATCTGCTTCGCTTGCATTTGATTGTGTATGTAATACACAAGTTATTAAGACTACTAATGTCATTAGTATAGATTCTTGAGGTGAACAGTAACATATTCCAGCATTATATACATGTCAAAGATCACTGCATATTGATTCAGACCAAATTTCACACCTTACCCAACTTAGGCCCCCAAATTCTTCACTGTTTTGCTTCCCATTTGACATCTAGAACTCCTGCACATATAGTGTGGGGGGGAAGGTGTCAAAGTGACAGTTTTTTCCTTTTTTACAAAAACATTTGATACGTGGAAAGTTGTCAGGACTAACAAGGAAAAAAGAATCCAAAATAGACGAGCAAGATATGAAGAAACTGGCCAATAAGTAGCTCATGCACATTAACAAACATTTTTCTTGAAAAGCAGCTCCAAAATTGCATAGAAACTGTACAGCATGAACCGCAGTAGCATTAGGCATGATAGAAAAACTCAAAGACAAACTGCAAGAGTACAGATGTTTCCTTTTTGTACTATGAAGGAATGGCAAACAAGTAGTTCGATTATGTTTCGGTTTACATTCTGCCCTTTAATTTTCAAGGCATGCAGGCTGTCAAGTCTCATATCCCCTGGCTTTCCTGAATAAAGCGTGGGTGTCAGAGGGAAATGGACCCGTTCCCCTGAAAGAGTGGGGAAAACAGAAGAGCAGTACTCTAAGACATTTTCTGTCATGTGTTCATTAGATACTGATTTCAGTGTTTAAAATAAAGAAGTGTCAGACTATTATTTTTAAAAAGCTTCCCTTCCTAAATGGTAGGGACAATTTCTTACACTGACATTAATTACCCAGTCATCATAGAACATGACAGACAAGCTCTGAACTGAATAGTAGCAAGATTAAGACTACACTTTTTCAAACGCCACAAAAAAGCAGAGAGCAGCAAAATACAGCTTTCATCCTCTTTTGCAAGTCGTTCTCAGTGAAACCCTGACCTGTATTAGAGGAGAGTTATTGGAATTCAAGTATCTTCGCATCTATCAAAATAATTGAAATACATACTTCAAGGTTACCATTTGAAAGAAGGAACTCTTCATCTGATCATTCACTATACATTTTATCCATTACGTTAAAGACCTATATTGCATATATATCTTTGAAAAAATGCACCTTAATAAATTCCAGAGAAGTGCACCCTAATTTGATTTGGCCCGCAGTCCTCAACTTCTTCCCATTTGCTACAACTTGTCTTCAAGACGAGGGTATTCCAAAACTAACACTACAATCCTTCAACAAAAGCTTTCGATATTCTAGCTGAGTGTGTTATACATGAAGCAAAAGTGATTGTTCCAGAAGCATTTGGGGTGGAGAGGGATTTTTGAAACTCTTTTCAGCCGGTTGTCTCAGCATACCTTACCCAAGCTTTGTTTTTAGAAGCAGTTTGTAAAAACTCACATATCTTTGTTTCATACAAGTTCAGTAGTTTCTTTACTTCTTATAGCATTCCATTACAAAAATTCTTCAAGCCTTCATCAGCTTCGCAGCTACTTAAAATAGTTTGGTGATAAAACTGCTCTTACTGAAAGTTGAATCTGTGGAATTGATTGACTAGTTACATACTCAGCAGAAGGAAAAGGGGTCTGACCTGCACAGTCTTGATGTTAATGTGCTGTTGACCAGTATTTTCAGTTTTATCAGAGTATTCTTTTTTCCTCTAAAGGTATTATTCTCTAAAAATAATCCAGTTAATCTTTTACAGCAGTTATTTCTTTAAATCAAATTTTTCATTATATTAAATAAAAACACTTACCATTCTTCGGTTCGAAGCCTACAGTCCTTAGCTTCTCTTTCTAGTGTCTGAGACTTGATCTTTATGCAAGAAGATAATCTCACAATGTAAGTACTGACACAGCAAGACATTTCACTTCAAAACTTTTCAAACTTGCAAGTAAGAGAAAAACTCCTTACTTCTAATTTGGCTTTATCATTCTGCAGCTTTTCTATGGTATCCGTGTATTTCCTCGTTAAACTGTCCACCACAGCTTGATGCTGGGCAGCATCAGTTTCCAAAACCTCAAGTCTAGTTCTCAGCTCCGCTTCTAAACGTTTGTGCTGCTCATCTGCTTCAAAGAACTAAAAGAAGAAAAGCAGAGCTCGTATGAAAGCTTCATTTTACTATGGAATCTAGTCCTTTGAGTTACACCAATTTAATTAGCCAGTCCAGGTTAATAACAAGTACTAGTTCTCAGACAAATAGAAATTTTATTATGATATTTACAGAGAAAAGATTCAGGAACTAAGTACTTTGTGTTTATTAAAGTTTTGTAGTACCAAGCATTCCTTAAATATATTGCCAATTAATAGTGAGTACCTGAAAAATTAAACTTGAGCCATAAGGTTTTTCTCAAGTTTTCTAAACCAAAGTGAAATGCATTCCATTTCGGTAAAGGAATTCCTGACTTAATTATGGCAACTTGCAGGAAATATTTTAAGCTTTAAGGCAATTCTGAAACAGTTAGTGAACTAAAGAAGTTTCAACCCAGTACCAACTATATGGCTATTTTCAGTAGAGTAGCTGTCACCAAGAGTTAAAAATCTAAATGAGAAAACACTTATTGTGTGAGTTATTAAGAATCTGAGGTCAAAATACTTTCTCATTTGCCCAGTGAACATCTTTATAAACAAGCTATCTGATCTAATCTACTGTTTTGCATACAACTAAGCTTCTAAACCCATTAGTTTTCAGATGGCATTTTATTTTCTATATCTTTGTTCGTGTGACCAGTTTTCTGAACTAAAAAGAAAGGCTAAAAGTTTCACTCACGAGTATATGTAGTCGTTCATTCTCTTCTATCTTCTTCTGAAGATCTTCATTGAAGACACTTTTCTGCTCTTGACTCAACTGAGATGAGGATTCTGCACTTTTCTAAAAGAAAGAAAATGCATTCATTATCTCCAAGTCTCTGGGGGTATTCCAAAGCCCATCCCCAAGTATATGAAAACACTTCCCATCGCTGATTCCCAACAGGGGCACATAAGTGTGTGTGTGTATATATATATTTCTTACTTACATTGATTAATATATCAAAAGGTACACATATTGCACACAGCATAAGCCTAAAAGCAGCACCGTTTCCTTCACACCGTTGTTCCTGTATAGTGGTAGAATGCTAACCCGATAAGGACTCAGGAAAGCCTATACTCAGGCGTCACATTCACACATGCATGAAGCCTCTTGTATGGGCAGGTGCCCATTTGACATCATTTGAACCTTGCATGATTCCATGCAGTCAGTAATATGAAACCCTACGCACACAGGTCTGTTTGGTAGCTGCGTATAAGGCACATCTGCCCCCACCAAGTGTCCAGGTGTAAGCTGGTCTGGTCTCAGCAGGGACAAGGAATAACCACTGAAAGTACACTATCCCACGGCAGGCTGGAGCACAAGGTGGCACTGGAAAACACAGGGTCTTCGCTGTCCGCCAACTACCCTGAGAATACAGACATCTCTCTGCCAACTGTTTCCTCATTTTTCACCCATTTAATCCAAAAGACTCAGAGACCACCACCAAATCCCACACTGCTGCTCTGCTGTACCACACTGCTGAACAAAGGTAGTACCATCACCAAACAAAAGGGAGACTGTTTACATTTAAACTTAACACCGGACTTCAAGTGCTTGGGACAGCTGGGACAGCTAAGACGCCTCTGCATTCGATGTCAGCCTATGAACTACAACACCCGAGATATGGGTGTATGTTCTCCTCCTAACAGGAGTGCAGTCTGACACAGATCATGTATCCGAATCCTAACCTAAATAGTTTTAGATGTGATTTCATGGTCTCCCAATGGCAAGCCTCTGAAGTAAGGGTGACATGGAATTTAGTGGGGGTGCATTCAATACAACGTACGTACTCAGCGAGGCCCTGCAGGTAAAACTAAAGGAAACATATTAAAAAGGTAGTACAAACACTTCTTAAAAAAAGAAATCCAGAACTATGCATTCTGACAGCTGAACAGAAAAGAAAGTCAGTGGCAATGGTCTGCAAAGCTACTCAAGCCAGGCTGAGATCCTTCAAAATTTGGAAACATGTCTAGTGAAGCGGTAAGTTACATAATATGAAATAAAAGAACAGAAGGGTCAAACTGCATTTTGAAGAACAATCTACTATGGTGCATGAATAATGTAAGTCAGAGGTACTATGCTTTTCAAGCAAAAAAACTGGATAGCAAAAAAATGCACGAGTTTAGGGAAAAAGTAAGGAAGATGATCATATTACTGATCAGTTGAATGATTTCTTTAATGTCAGTCTCGATAGCTACAGCATTTTGGGAGCTAACCAAAACCAAAAGATGACAGTAATTAAGAGGGGTTTCCTCATAAGAGGAAGGCAGCAAAGGATGCCTGAGAATTGTTTAAGTCCAGACACACCACCCCTGGAATTTTGATGTTACCTACAGAAGACATAGCTGATCTTAGACAGAACATGGTATAACCAGGTTTAATCAGCAAGCATTTTGGCAAAGAAAGATTGCAGTACCAAAATTATTCTGTCATTTTGAAATAACATAAGGAACACTAGCCAAAAATTTAGATTTCAAAGCATTTGACTTGAATTTACAAGATTCATGTAAGAGCCAACTAGAAAAGCTACAATCATAGGCTGAAGAGTTAACCATCGACATCAAAATTACAAAGCAAGGAGGTGGGGATAGCAAATGAGGGGTGATCAGTTTTCTTCATAGCAGTAGATTAATCAGAGTTCCAAGATCTTTCCCAGCTGTCTGAACACTTAATAAATACCTGGAAAGGGAGATAGCAATTCAGTATCAGTTAGCTGACACACTAGAAAGAAAAGTACAGAACTACTTAGCATATTATATGTATCAACACCTGTTTTGTGGGTATTTTCACTAACATCAGTTAATAACAGAAGTTCTGACAAAAACATTCAGCTCAACCCTTGACACAAAGCAACTACTGCTAGAAATATCAGGATAAGACATTGACAGGTGAGGAGCAGACATCTGCTAAGCAAGTTTTTTTGCCTTTAGCACATACCTTGTTCTTCTTGCCCCTAGCTTCGCTTAATGCAAGTTCATCTTGAAGTAACTCCACCCGCTTGGCAAGTTGCTGATTTCGAAAGCTCAAGCTGTCCATTTCTTGTTGCAGTTTTCTCAGTGATTGATCCTTCATCTTCAGTTGCTCCTGAATGACCAAGAAGTTTAATTTTAAACCTTTCACACTTACTTTCATACATGCTTTTAATAAGAAGTATCACTTTTAAAAAAGAACACATTAAAAAATTTTCTTCACTATTTGAACACTGAATAGGCAAAAAGTATTGCTTTTAAACTAAAAAACAGATTTCACTTCCTTGAGCTGCCCACAGATCACACTCAAGTAGGTACTTCATTCTAGAAGTTAATCATCAAGAAGCAACCTTACTTTCACACATGCTTTTAATAAGAAGTATCACTTTAAAAAAAGAACACATTAAAAAATTGTTTTCTTCACTATTTGAACACTGAACAGGCAAAAAGTATTGCTTTTAAACTAAAAAACAGATTTCACTTCCTTGAGCTGCCCACAGATCACACTCAAGTAGGTACTTCATTCTAGAAGTTAATCATCAAGAAGCAACCTTCCACTTACACAAAGTCAGCACCTACAGAGAACAATGAAGACTCGTTGCAGAACAGAAATTCTTTTATTAAATCAAAGCTCCTTCTTTATTCTTTTAATCACAATACTTTGAGCAAGAAGTATTCCCATTTACCCTCCCCATTTACCTATTTTGTCACAGCTTAATACATCTGACACGAGCAGTTTTTTAGAGATTACCTTCAGAGAAGCAGAGTTTGCTTGCTCATCTACAACCCCTTTTTTCAGTACTTGGTTCTGAGCTCGAAGCTGAAAAATAAAAGATGCCAATAACTATGCAAGACAAAGGAATAAATAAAAGCTATTCATTAGAATGTGCATAAAGCATCGTATTCTCTCATGAGAGCACCAGATGCACGCTTGTTAAAGTATTCTGTTCAGGTAGATAGTAGTGGTATCAGGTTGAAAAAAGTATACAATTCATATCCTGAATTGCCAAGAAACAAGCAGTTACTTTACCATCTGAATATTTTGGTCAAATAGAAGATAATTCTTACTCAATAAACGTCTTGGAAGATTAGTTACTTAAATATAGTTAAGGTTTGAAGAACAGTGAACAAACGTGGAAAAGTTGCAACTTTTTCCTTGACTAATCAAGTTCTTGCTCATATTCAGTGCTATTTTTGTCTCTCCCCTCTTCTCACCAAAACTGTTCATGACTGCTTCTGGAACATAAGCAGGGCTCACGACAAAGTCAAAATGTATCAATTCAAGAAGAGCTTAACTATACTCTAATGCAAAATACTTATTACTGGTAGCAGCAGATGATCCAGAGAGAACAGCTTGACAAACACTTCAGGAAAACGCATAAAAAGCATAGAAGAAAAAGCCCTCCAAGACTTACTTATATAGTTCACAAATCTGAGCTAAAATCACTGCGGTGAGAAGTGATACTCAAGAAATCTATTTCCCAGTCACTTCACAGAGTACCTCTGCCCTGCAGCAATGAGGATACCGACAGTTCCATCTTCCTAGTCCTTGATAATTGCTTGAATCCTGGTTTCTTCAATGGCAGTTTCTAGTCATTTGACATGTTTGAGTCCAGCTGTCCAGATATAAATTAAAAGGGTTTGTATAGTGTTTGGGAATACCTCTGGCAGACGCACAAAAGGCAAGATTCAGTGTAAAACAGCAATGGCTAATCTTTTCAGTCTGACGACTGAATATATTTGAAAGGTCAAAAGTCAGTTGACATTGCTAAGCAGAGGCTTTTGCCCTGCACTATTTCCACTACGCTGCTCAGGCATCACAAAGGCAAGAGAAGAAACTTGCAAGAGCACCACAGAAAGACTTCCAAGCACAGGGTTTCCCTAGCAAGAAAGAGCAGGGCAGTAGTTTTCTATGCCTTTTTTCTGCCACAGCTGCTAATACAGGAACATGTCAGGTGCAGTGAATGAACTAGCTCAATCGTGCTGTACTGAGATACCCAAGCTGAAGTGTGATCCACCAAAGGCTGACACAAGTTGAAAGAGCCTTTTGACTACTACTTCCATCAGGGTTGTGTGAGAGAGCCAGAAGCTGCAACTCAAGGGGAAGAAGAGACTCTGAAAACACGCATCCTTCTGGGCTGCTCTGTGAACTGAGAAGGAAAGCAATCCTTTGGCACGTACTTCCCTTGGCACTCCTTGAGTCTATCAAGCTCTCGTCTACCTCTCTCCTTGGCTTCCACAACACAATTAAGTGAACAGGCAAATAGCTTCCCAGGGCTAGTCTCCATTTCCACCTGCACACAATAAACAGCCAATTGAACAACCGGTCATCTGCGCAAAAAGGAGAGTTATCTGCAAAGGGGATCCCCACAATGCCCTGGAGTTGTTGCACAAGAGGTGGGATGAGACCAAAAAACCAGCTCCCACAAAGAACCAATGAAACATCACAGGCTGTAAGTTGCAAGATGAAGTTCAAAGAAAGCTTTTGGACACCATGACACTAAAAGAAAGAGGATCCAGCAGCTGGAGCTTTCAGCAGCTATAGTCAAAAGTCCACATTTCAAAGTTTAATTCGGGAATCAAGCAAGGTCCCTCAATTACCTTACCCTGAGCCATTTTGAATCTGCAAGGTATAGCAGAGCCACTGTAGAAAGCAACTAGAAATATGAACTCTGTGACCTACAACGCCCCAAAGTGAATTCAGTTCTCTTAAAATGATCTTGTGGAAGCATTAAAAAAAAATGAGTATCTGTGAACAATTTAGATTCTGTACAGGGGTTTTTTTTATAGCTGTTCCAAAGAGAACAGTACTTAAAGACGCGTCGTTCTGTAATCTAGGGAAAGGTGTCAAATACAGTCAACTGTCTTGTGCTCTCGATGCTGGGCTACACAAAGTGCTGGCTTTCTTTCCTAAGGCCGTTGAAGAATTATGCCATTCAAGACCAAAGGTCTCCTCTTCCTTTTAGTGAAGAAAGAAGAATGAAGAGTTCTTTACTGAGCAAGGCTCCACCATTTAAGAAATCATCTCGAGCACCTTGGAAAGGAAAGGCATTCTCTGCTATGGGCCAGCAGTCTTTGCAAATACCCCATTAAGCAGCACCAGAAACAGGAAGCAAAGTCACCTAGGGCAGCTGCAGAAGAATGGGAACAGACACGAGGCAAGTGTGGAATCAAGTGTCCTCACTTCCAAGACACTGCAACACCACTGCAAGCACTACTAACACGACTGAACTCCCACATCCACCAGTCAAAGCAAACTCAGAGTCTACGGGTAAGACACAAGACCAAGACCTCAACAAACGTTCACACCCAAAAAGATAACTAAGCTTCATGCCTGACTGGGAAGTGGAGAAGCAAGGGAAAGCACTGCTAGTTTCGCTTCCCTGGCATAGCTGAACCCATTATTTGTCCTACTGGATGCTTTGCAGACAGGGCCACTTTGCTCCTCACGCCGCCTTGCCCAGCCAGCAGCCGGCAATACTGTATGCCCTCGGCACCTGCAAACTCGCACCTCCCCTGCCTGCCCAAGTTTGCCTTCACCTCACCCTCACGAAGAGGCAATCTTTGGGCCCCAAACACTTCACACTGCCACAAAAATCAGCGCTTCAGTCCTGACCAGCCCCCCCCCACCCCGCTCAGCGGGGCAGTGTTGGAGCACAGCGCCGAAGGCAGC
>NW_008824051.1:1726555-1732206 GCF_000699105.1 Pygoscelis adeliae
TAATGCGCGTAATACCCGCAGAAACTGAGGCAAATACATTTTTTGCAGATCCATAGGTGAAGAAATAAAAGGCAGTTCAGTAATTTCTCATGGTCCGCAACAAGTGAGTGGCAGGGATGGGATTAGGGGGTGCCAGCTCTTGGCTCATCCTGCTGCGTTCAACCTTCAGTGCCATCGCACCCTGAAGGGGAACACAGGTAAATCGCGTGTTACTGCAGTGCCGTCAGTTTGCGCTCAAGCTGCAGTAACTCGAATTCCACAGTCTCGGGGGTCATTTTGGGTATCTGCACCCTGTGGTTCCCGGGGAGGGCTCTTCTCTGCTGTCTCAGCCTGTAGGTCCCTTTGTTTCAGAGCCTTCTCTCAGCTTCTCCACCATTCAGCCATCCTCCTTTAGAGATTGCTTAGACTGTGCTAACTATCTCCTATTTTCTTCTTCTTTACCTTCAGATTTGCCAAACATTTAAATGTGTGTATACCACCAGCACTCCTTAAGCAGAATCTGAAGACATCATAATAGGTGTATTTGGTCCTGCCAGATATCCAGCCAATGCGGGATTTTGTTTCTGAAAATGACTGGAAACTGATGCGTAAGGAAAAAAGTAATAAGCAAAAATGTGATGATACTTCACCAGTATATGCTGAGCATCTGCTGATTTGCAGGTTAAGGGCTTCCTGGTCTAGGATAGAGATATAACAGCAAATTACTATTTTTGTTCTGTTTCCATGGTATCATTTTTTTCCACTTGAGTTCAGCATGGTGTCTTCATAGCCTTTCCTCAGTAGCAGGTCGTGCTAGAGATGCTAAAACATAATTTTCTTACCTCCTTTTCTCTTTGTTTCCCTTAAGTAGGAGTAGATAGTAGGTGCCTGTAACGGAAGCTAATCCTTTTCCTTAGTCTTGAGGCTTTGGCGGTGTGTGCTATTCTTTTGCTTATCACGGTAGTGGAGTTGGCAAGCACTAAATACAATATGGTGGCCAGATTAGTAAATAAATTTGTATCTCCACAGGAAGTCTTAATGTTGGAGGACATGTTGCTGAACCATATTGCCAAGAACAGAGACTGCACATTTTTAGGAAGTCTAAAAGGGGACAAAAGCAAAACACATTGTCACTATTCATCCAAATGATCTTGCTGCTGTTCTGCATGACCGGAAGAGCTCAAATAGCGATACTGGAATAAGAATTAAGGAAGCTCTAGTTTTTAACATTAGAGCCACTCCTTCCACTCCATTTTGTATTCCCTACAGAAGTTCTTAATGGAGTAAATGGAGTTTGCAATTGCCATTCAGCACACCAGGGTTAACAGCAACATACCTTGCATAGTATGTCCTCACGTGTCAGTGCAGTAAATTTTATACTGGAAAATTATTAAAAACCTTTACGATTGATTCTAAGCCTGTATTTTTAGGTTTGCATTTTCTAGGATGTCTTTCATGAAATGTTAGATTGAAATGCTTTGAACATACCTTGCAAAATACAGTACTCCTGGTTTGTGCTGTGTTCAAAGATGCTTTTATGATAAAATTTTCTCCTTCTATCTGGTGCAGTGAATGCTGGCAGAGAGGTTTCACAGCTGAAAGCTGGGAAAGGGAGCTGAGGGAATTACAGTGCCTAGCTGAAGCAGAATGAATTGCTTTCCCACTGACAACAACGGTGTTTCTGACTGGGCAGCTAGCATTCAGGGTGGAGGAACACAGAATTTATTTGCCTACATCCATCCAGAATGGCAAGATCCAAATGTACATTACATAGGGCATTTATCATAGGAGGTAATGCCAGTTTCTTACAACACAAGCGGAGGGAGTGAAACAAAAGATGGGTGCTTTTACTGCGTAAAGGCTGTAAGGCTGAGAGCTGACTGCAGGCTCATCAGAACAGCTCTACTTCAGTGTATTTTAAGCATCAGGCCAGCCTCTTGTATTTTAAAGTGTCTCTTCCTGTCTCTTACCCAGTTTCTCATGGATCCTGGAGTCCCTCTAATGCTAGGAACATATAGTGTTGTAATTTATCATTGTTCCATGGTGGTACCTGGTGAACAGCTTGAGTCAAAGCTCCCCAAACATATGTAACAAAAGTTATGTGGCTTGTTTTGTCTGGTTTTTTTTAACTTTCTCATAGGAAATTCTCAGATTCATCCTTCTGATTTGTCGTTGCAGCTGCAGTGCTACTTCCCCTACTTTCAGCTGTGAAAAAATGTCTTTATTGTGCTGTTCCCTTGCAAGCACTTTCTTAATACTCAGCTCTCCCTAGAGAGCAAGGTTGTCCAACCGCTGCACCGGAGAGGCACACAATGTGTGTTGCTGCAGCGTGGTGTCGTAATGCTTCCTTGTCAGTGACTCAGTATCTAATTGCAAAGGACTGATCCTGTCATCAGAAGTTCAGAGCGAGAGAGGTCGAGTGAGTGGAATGCCAAGCAGTGTTGGGTGGTTGCCACAGGACCCCCAAAATACTAACTTCTGCAGATCCACCCACGTGGACATGTACGCGTTACGGCGGCAGAACTTAAGGCAAGCTAAAACATGACGTGCGGAGCAAAGAAATCGCTTACAAGGGTCATAGCATTTTCGCTTGTCTTGTTGGCTGTCATGGGGGAGAACAGAGAGCAAAGGATATATAGTGGAACAGAGGCTGTCCTTTTCTTATGTCTGAGCTCAGCAGCTAGTATAATGGGTGTTGAATTTTAGATGCCGTCTCAAGACAAATAATTTATTTAAGAATTACAGTGATTGTTTCGATATGTTCTATTTTCAAGCTTGTTTATCCTCCCTTCCCTGCTCAAACAGTGCCTTCCCCTCTGTCTGATTAGTCAGAACTTACACTCCCATACCCTGTGAATAGGTGCAGGTAGAGAAATAAACAAAGAATATATTTTGAATCATCCAGGATGTTTTCTGTGCTTTGGGAAAATAAACTTCATTGTCATCACTTACATGCTTACAAGTATTCACAACAAAAGGGTTTCTAAGATCTGGAAACAATTCAAAAATGATTGGAAGGAAGCCATCTTCAGTCATCAGACTATCACAAGCAATGCATAAACCACATCCTCGGAAGCTGCAAACACCCTAAACTGGTGTTTTGTTTCTGTTATCTTAGCAACGGCAAGTACGAACAGCAGAATATGTGCTCACGATATGCGCTCGTTATTTCTCATGGTGACTCTGTAACAAACTTTGTTATATGTAACCTTTCACCTCTTTCAAAATCGGATTGTTCTGATAAAAAACGCCAAGTACTCAAAAAAAAAAGTATATGCGTGTACAGATGTGCACTTCACAGAACAGTTTCTTTTAATTATTTGTAGTCTTCGTTATCATAATTTCAGTGTTTCCATAGCATTTAAAAATAGAAATGAAAACAAGTCTCTCTGTCTCTCGTGTCCCTTCCCAGCCCATAGGATAAACAGCTTGAGTCATCTATAGGGTGTGTACGTGGCTGGGGGAGCGGTGCCTTTGTGTAAAAAGAAATTTCTGAGAACGAGAAGGTGGAAAAACTGAGCAGGCAGCTGCCTGTGATAATTCAGGGTTGACTTTGCAGCTCACGTTCCACTCGGGTACAAGGCATACCAGCCCTTGGTGCAACGGCAGCAACTTCTGCGTCTTCACAGCAAATCCTCACTGATGCTCTCTCCATAAAACAGCAGAACTTAGTAACGGCTGAAAAAGTTTATGTTTATTCCTTTTTTTTTTGAGTGTGGAATTCCCCCTCTTGCAGTAAAACGCAACCTCTTCCCTAGCTCTCCCATCTTTAGTTGAAGGTCTACACACCTACAGCCTCGTTTCCTCCTTTTCTTCTCTTCACGCTTGCAGGGGCCATAGCTGAGAGACATTGGCCCACCTAAGACTGCCTGCACTCAGACTCTACAGTCTTGCACGTTTGCTGGAGAAAGAAAAATAAAAGCAATGTACATTAAATCCTGAGAGACAAATTGTCCGATTTCACAGAGGAAGATAAAAGACTGAATTGAGAAGGAGCGTTACAGAGATTGTACAGTGAGAAGCGGATGCTCTTTCACATGCAGCAGTTGTGGACACAGACCTGCAAGCCTTTGAAAGAAGTCCCGACTCGCCCATCGACAAACCAGGAGCTGTTACCTGCAGCAAAAGTGTCATGGGTTTGTCTTAATTTTCTCAAATCTCCAGAGACAGGCACATGAGCAGAGAAAGGAGAGAGATCTGGCAGATTTACCGGTGGTTTAGGAAACATTTTAATCAGAACTATTCCTGTTCATGAGCATTTTTATTTTTTATTTTTAAAAAGATTGTGGCAGCTCCAGAAATAATTTGGACTTTCGGAATGAGCTAAAGCCAGGTCTTCGGTGTGTAAAGACTGTCGTGGAAAAAGAAGAGGGATGGAGGAGACGTGGGGCAGGGCTCCTCACCGACGGAGCACAGGGAGGAGGCACAACGTGCCGTGCGGAAGGAGGAAGCCATAAACAGTTATTTGTACGTGGCAAGCCCGGCAATGGGAAACGTGAACACGAAGCAGTGGAAGGGGGGACGCCCCGGGAGGATCGAAAGGCAGCAGGGGAGCATGACGATCAAATTGACTGCTGGAAAAAGTGCTTTGGCGGAGACAGGTTTGTCTTTGCGGATTGGTATGAACTGGAAAGGAGAAACAGCAGGAGGAACAAAGCAGTGTCAGTTCTGAATCCTAACAATGGGAGGAGGAAGAATCTTAGGGGGAATTACGAAGCTGAGACGGACTGTATTAGCATTTTTAAAAATATGAATGGTCCAATTTTTTTTTTTTTCATTTTATTACATTTTATGGGGTTTTTTGTACAGTTCTCAGTGTTTTTTCTAATTTTTTTTTGTTGTGGTTATGATACTGACCCGTAGAAGCAGCATTATTTCAGCTGAGTGAAATATCACATACCTTTAAGAAGCTAGCAGTGAACTTGAGTGCACTTACAGGGACATGTGCAGTAATTAATCAAGGAATGACACAGTTGGTCAGAAATATTTTCTTTTTTTTTTAATAAAATATGGGAGTAGGCTTCCAGGCCTCTACACTTTAGAAAGAAATAAAATGTAGAAAACTATTTACAAAAAACCCCCAAAAACCTCTGTAGAACTTCATCATGCTCTGTAAATATTCTATGTAATGATTTAAAAGAGTTAAATCATTAAAAAACGCCTAAGTTTCAAAATGACAGCAGTTTATTGGTATGGTTTTAGGTAAGAAGACAAGCTTCTTAACCTAGATGAAATTCAGCTAGACGTAAGAAGACATAATATTACTAAAATTGAAGCTTAATTGTTATTGCCAGCTACCTATCCATAAGGATTAATTCATTTGAAAACCAGCATTCCTTAGAGAGAAAGTAGGTGCAAGCCACTTGTGCGAGCCAGCAAAGAAAGGAAGATTCACAGAATGACAATGCACTATTTTCCACCTGTAATTGCATCCCATATTTCTGTGTATGGATCAGCACTAAAATGAAATTTGGTATCAAGATCTACCCGGGGTAGATCTTCTCCTCAAGTATGCTTCTCCTCACTATGAGCCACTACGCATGAGAAATAAAACAGCAATGCTACCAGAACCAGGGCATTTGCGAAGTTGGACACCAACAAGTAGGGATTAACAACCACATCGGAAATAATGAGCCTTGACAGATCTAGGGTTAAATACTTTAAAATTAGAT
>NW_008824051.1:1732232-1737714 GCF_000699105.1 Pygoscelis adeliae
GGGATGCTGCTGTCACTCAGCGGACGCTTCTCTGGGGAGTTAACATTACGCTCACAGAAAATGGGTTATGATTGGGTCAAGGTGACATCACGCAGCACAGCGGCATCGTTTTTTTAAGGTAGCATACAACACGATCGCGCCCGAGTTAATACCCAGATTTGTGTGGCCACTCGGAGATTTAAGGAAACATCTTTTCTTTTGAAATGGCTCCGCTCTGCCCACACCTTACCTGCCCTGCGGAAGGGCGCGCAGAGTCTGCGCCAAAGAGCAGGTCCTTTCAGCCAGCACACCATAGTCAAACTCAACAGGTAGATTTTTAATCTTTTCAAATTACTCAGAGCCGAAAGAAAAGCAAAATGCCTGTAATTTGTGGAGGTCTGGCTGTGTATTCAGAGCATGGAAACCTCCACCAGCAGTTTGGAAAACATGCACAAAGCCTATGAGAGAGAATAAAATGTACCCTTACCGAAAATAACTGAAAATTTAGTTTGCTGAGCTAATTTTAGCATTTAAAACAACTGGGAAGCTTCTGGATCTTAGTAAGAAACCAAGATACCAAGTTAATTAAATCGAAAAAAGCCTTTGAGGCACGAAATCTATTTTTAAAAGTAATGCTGTGTAAAGGTTGATAGGCACCTACAGAGATTTTTCTGAACGCCTGCCTGCCAACTGCAAAGCCTGTAAGCACATCAGTGCTGCTGAGGTTGGTCTGATAGGGACCAACCTGCATCTCTAGGCATGAGAATAACCAAGTGCTTAACTGCTACCAGCGTCTTTGGAATAGATACAAAAATCAGGTATTCAGTCCAATCTAGCGTGCTGCCCGTTAGGGCTTGGAAAGTCAAGATACTATGGAAATGGAGATTATGGCAACCAGCATAAAAGCAACACTGAGGTAGACATACCTACTTTTAAGAAACTGGATGTCCTTCTCTGAACGTTGAAAGAGCACAAACGAGTACTTGGTTGAGGGTAGTCATTCCGATGACTCCAGTGAAGTGTGACAATGGCAAATGTAGCATCTCCTATTAAGACATGAGGCAAAGACACCTTTGATCTGTCCCCACTGTTTTAAACCAAAAAAACCTACCCTGTAGGTAACTGCAAAATGAGCTGAACGGCAGCGTGCATTGATGAAATACATATCATGGCTGACAAATCTTGTCCTTCTTCCTTTATTTGGACAGGCTGTGCCAGAAGGGAGTTCCTGGTGAGCAGGAAGGCTACCAGGAGAGATCATGAAGAGTCAGGATCGGGACAGATCTCATTAAATCAAGTTCCAGGTCACGAACTACCAACTTTTTCTGCTGACTGGGGCCTCGCCATTTGGCAGTGACAGGAAGAGAACAAAGACATGGACATACTGGTTGATAACAGGATTAGTCAACTGTATGTGACCGTGGTAAAGGCCATGACAAGCCCAGGACGTGCCAGGCAAGAGTGGTGCTGCAAAGTCAGGGAAGGTATTAAGGCCAGGTTACAAAAAGCACCAGCACTCTACAAGAGTGCCTGTAGCTTTTCTCCCGCACATGCCAGCAGGCCAAATTCAAAGTGGAATTGATGTACAAAAAAGTGGTTAAGAGGAATGAAGATCACGTCTTCCAAACAGAAACCAAATAATCTTGTTTTGTTTAATAAGTCAAAAGCCTAAGGAGGGAAATGATTGCTTTTGTACTGATGCAACAGGAAAACAAACACTCTGATGTTTAACGAAGAGCTGTTTAAACTAACACTGGCAGAGGGTAGTCAATAATCTTACGTTAGCTGTAAGTAGTTTATAACTGTAAGAGCAGGTAGCTTTCAGGAGAGCCTTCTGGAAGAAAAGGGAGAACAAGAAACCCAGCTGATCTGAAGACTCAAAATTTGAGCAGAGGCGATACTGCTTTGCTGTCTCAGGTGCAAGAACAACTCTCACAGGTAAAAACAGGGAAGAGAGTTTCTATGTCCAAATATGCTAGGAAAGTTCACAGGAACATTGCTGGACTAATATTTGTATGCGATTACCTCTAAGCACACCAGATTATATATTTACTCAGACTATTCAAACTAAGAACACTTACAGGTATCTGGAAACTCAAGATCTGTGAAAGTATAACCATATTCTGTGTCAAATTTAGACAGCCATTTTTGCAAAATAAATCTGATCTATTAAGTATTTCCTCAACAAATGTCCTTAAAATACAGCTGGTGTAAGTGGGTAATTGCTTCAGTTAATGCTTTATTTCGAGAGTTGCGGCTCCATACAGAGGGTCATTTCCAGCAAAGTCGTAACAGAGGAAAACACTCTTGGGAAATTTAACAACCAACTCAAGGCTCTCTTAGCACAATATAGTGAATAACAATTAGAAGGATATCATTAACATATGATACATAGCTGTGATTTTGTCCAAACTAATTAGAGCAGTTGTTCTTATCAGTATATTATGATGAACACTACATCAAAGATATTAATAGCACATATATATTCTGTAATTTGTGATTTAGATATTATTTGATACAGTGATGAAGGCAAGTCTTTGTTAAAAACTACCATATCAATTCAAGTATTGCAAAAGAAACTGTATTTCCATCAGATCCTACAGAGGAAACTTAACTCAGTGATAGTAGTAGGTTAAAAAAATAAAAACAGAAGAGATGGACCAACGTCTGCTTTTAAGAGAGAGAAGCATCATGTCATATCTTGTTTCCCTCCGGTATTTCTGCCTCTCAGGAACTGGAAGGTCGCACGTGTGTGCGTGCACTTGAGGGGAAAGCTGGCCCGGGCGCAGCAAGCTGAGGCACGTGGAAAGTGGGATGGGGAGTGTTTCATTCCTGCTTCCTGCTAATGAAGAGGGGGGTGTTCCCACCTGTGTGCTTTCTATAAGGCCTTACGTATTATTTACGGCCAACAGACGCCGTAAATCATATCTGAAGAAAAGTAAATGCTGAAAAAATACCAAACAAGACCTATGCAGCTTTATCCAGGGACACATTTTTTAAATTACCTGTCCTGTACTACGCTGCTGATCTTTGAGTATCATACAAGCAACTGAGCTGCAGCGATATGGATACAGAACTGTAAATAATCACAGATGTTTCATAAGAAAAAGATTTGAGTTACTTCTGTTTAAACAAATGCTTTGCACAGGAAGGCAGTAGGTGTGCAGTAGTATTTCAGCAATTTCCAAGATGTCAAAACATACCTCGACTTCCAGGTTAAAGGGTGGAATCTTGGCCTTGTAAGATGCTCTTCAAATATTACGGGCCAGTTATGGATGAACCTGACTGTGAGCAAATCCTACTATGGATTGATAGGGTTCTGTTATGCGTACAGATGACTTGCACGTGCATGAAACAGTCTTAACCAAGCTAAGACTTACAATGAATCAACATGTGGCTTTTTACACTAGCCCAGTCTTGTGGAAGAGATTTAAATGGCAAGGTAGGGGACCTGGAGCACCATCTAAGACCAGGGTCTGTAGATAAAGAGAGAACACAGCGCTTTCTGTTTGCAATGCTGTTTATTTTAGAAAAGCCCCTTTGATCATCTGAATGAAAAATGTGGGCAGAAAAGTCACAAATGTTATAAAACAAAGTTTATTCTGCAATATTTTGTCATAATGAATTGCATCTCTTTGGTAAAAATAAACTTTATAAACATTTTAATTAACAGAGATTAGCATACAAAAAACTAAACTTCTGTAAATCGTCTTTAAAACGGGTAAAGGACTAAACTGGAGGAAAAAGGGTTAGAATTGGTCACCTACTGGCAAAATTATTCTAAACAAACCCAAGGACATTGCTTATGCTACATTAGAAACAAGCTAACGGGAACGGTTTAAAAACAACTCTGGTTCATTTGATCAGAAAGCATTCTTACAATTCACTTTTAAATAAATAATAGTTACAATGAATTGGCAATTATAAAATGTTTTATATCACTATATGGCAGTAACATAATACTTTTAATTATGCACTTTTTAGTTTGAAGAAAGGTACATTTATAAAACAGACTTGGTAATGGCACTGGCAGTTAGGTGTGAAGAATGTGCTTTAAGATATAATGGCAGGTGCAACATTTAAAATGTTCTACCTTTTCTTTTCAATAAATATTTTGACTACACCGTTATTAACGTGTATAAGTGTACTTTGCTTTAACCAAAGCTTGTACTTACTTTTCAGGCTGATGAAAAGTTGCAAACCATACAACTTCCGTTTTACAGTCCGATTTTAAAACGTTTGATGTGACTTTTGCAAAAGCAGTAATTTAGTATTGGAATCTGAAAGGCCAATACAGGTTCGTACAGTATTCACATCAGATTTATCCTGAACAGAGCAGCCTCCCTTGTACACGAGTCTCATACACTTCTTCACTGTATTTAAAGAACTGAATGCGGTTCATTAATACTTTTCTTGCCAAAATATATCTGAGTCAACCATTGGCATGAACATTTTACATATGTCACTAAAAAAAACCAAAACCCAACAATCAAAATAACTTTTAATTATACTCCATTTATACTATATACACCAGGGTCTCTAACTGAGGTGGCAAACAAACCCAAACCCAATGCTAGGTACGTAAGCAAAAGGAGAGCAGCTATTCTCCCACTACCAAGAGGGGTGCTCCGCAACTGAGCTGGCAGCCTTTGCCTGCCAAAACGTGCGGGCAGAGGCGTGGGACGACGTGGTGGAATAGGTCAGGGGCGCAGATCAGCTGCCTTCTCCTTTGCAAAGGGGAGAGGGAAGACGGCAAAGCGTGCAGAGCATGGCCCCGCTTCCCTCCATTCCAGTTCTCCCAGGATGAAAGCTGTAAGGTTGGATGCAGCTTTCACCATTAACTTCTGATTAGTATGGTTTTATTGCTCATTGCATATGGTAATTAAATGCATTGTTAGCATCCCAGCCCCATCCCTTCAGAAATGCTGAAGTCATTGTCACCAACTTCAGGGTTAACAGTGGCACAGCCACGCTCCTAGTAAGTATTAACCCTCCCAAATTTTATCCGAGGCGAAAAAATAATTCAGAACCAAACCAAACCACGGAGCCGACTATGACCGCAGTTTCCAGAATACTTGGACCTCGATCCAGCTTTCACTGGAAGCTACAGAAAAGCTGCAGTTCAGTGGGAGCCAGGCAGCACCCCTCTTCAACAGCGTGCAACTGAAATCATGGCACCGAGCAAAATCCCAGACCGCTAGCAGTATTTCTGTGCAGCTGAATCCTCGTTTTTGCATTGACACGAACTCTGCCCTTTGCGGTTTTCCATCCAAGGTACAAAAGCAACCCGTGAGCAAAAAGCAGTTCCACCAAGCGTTCACATCGTCACATCCCAAAATCCTAACCACTGCATTGGTACTTAATTTTCCTTTAAAGAGCGAGTTTTACCCCTACTATCCATCAGTAACACATCCGGTATCAGATCGAATTGGCTAATGCACCACTTGTGACATCCAGAAGACATACACATCTGCACACATGTTGCCCTGTTACGGGTGTAGGC
>NW_008824051.1:1737741-1747968 GCF_000699105.1 Pygoscelis adeliae
GAGTACTTTTCTTCCCTTTCAAGAAATAAAACAATTCATGCTTAAAACTGAAATAATTGGGGAAAAAACCCAAACCAAACCAGAACACTTTTTTCCCTAGTGTTTGTGCTTTAAAAAAAAAAAAAAAAAAAAGTTGGCTTTAAATTCCAAAACACAAAGAACCTCAAATATTTCAGGTTTGATCCAACAGCCATTGAGTCAGCGGGAGCACCACCGTTGTCTTCAAGAGGCACTGGAACAGGCCCTCAGAGCAACAGACCTTCAGCAGCATGGCTGTGTTCATATTTAAAGTAGACAGTTTATGGCAGTATTCATGAAGAGACTGACAAATAAGAAAAAAACCAAACCAAACAAACAAAAAACCCACACTGATCGAAGAAAGGCCTCCAAATAGCCAGAAAAATACCCTGTTAGGGAAAGGTTAACTTTTGGCTCAATCCAGCACTGTTTTCAACAACCAAAACAGTGGACATTGGTTTACTAGGTGGCTCTGCTCCTAATTTTCAACCAACTTGCCCAACACCTGCTGGAAGCAATAGCTTCACGTATTAGCGAGAACATTTATGGCACATCATGCTACCTTTCGAAAACAGGAAAGATGACCTTTGATAGTTGTATACGATTTTGCAACATACTTAAGGCATCCTTATACTTACAGTACTGTTAAAACCCACTCCAACAGAACTGCTTACCCATTTTTGAACAGAAAACTTTAAAAAAAAAAAAAGCCATCATCTACAAGAAGATGTAAGCAATCACCACTGACTTTAAAAGAAAAAAAGAGGAAAAAGTTCACCATAACACTAAAACATTTTTTTGGCCGAAGGATGTCTGGGAACTATAGAGAGATTCTCTTATTGCAAAAATGAATTGTGAAGAAACTTCTTCCCAAAACAGAGAGGTCCTCCTGAGCTACAATGTACATCCAAAGCCTAGCCTTGCCCATTAGATGCCCCATATGCAGCAGGAGGCTGACAGGACTCACACAGCACAAGGCACAGTGATCTAGGAAACAAAAGATAGACTGCCCATGGGACAAAAAACAACGAGCGTTGGGGGGAAGGGGCAAAAATCCCCAAAGAAATTCAGGGTTCACTGATCCAAAAGGAAGCTACTCTATTTTGTCTCAGACTACGGGGTAAGACATTCCCTTTTCAGCAGCTGTTTACCACCTGGCCACCTAAAGTCTCCACCTCGTCCACACTGTCAACACCATCAACTGCTGGGTTCTTTTTTCCCCCGAATCGGTACAGGGGAGCAGAAGGGTAGATGTTGCAGGACTGTGCAGCTGCTACGTATTCAACAGTGGTGGTAACACGAGGACAACATCAAACTTGACAAGCGGCAGCTTTCACTGTTGGCTACATCCAAGGTGCGTGTATGCATGCGTGCATCTGCATGAAAAGGACACACACACCCCCTAAAAAAAGACAATTTGTCTTAAGATGAAAAAACCAAACCAAACCCAACCCTGTTTTCCTTCAGGAATCTGACCTGCACACAGCAGATTTGGGCAAAGGAGGGGAAAAAAAAAAAAAGAAGAAAACTGCGGGCGGTACGCACCTCAGCTACCCCTTATCGCCACTCTTCCAGGGGGTCCTTAGCATCTTGCTGAAAGCAGCTCCTGGAGCGGTACAGGTTTTCAGCCACTGTCGGATGGGCTGAAAACTGCAGCCACTCGGAGCTGCTTCACCAGCGTTTCCACCGGGACCTGCCTCAGAAGAGCAAAGAGACGACAGGTGGGAGGAGGCAACCGAGGCCGGGACCCATTTTTCCCCTTTCTTTTTTCTCCTCCTTTTTAATCTTTACATGGAAGTCACAGCCCTTAGACAGGGCAAAATTCACCTCTGCAGATGGGGCCAGCAGAGATGTAAATATGATCCACAATGTGCATCGGAACAAACATCTCTCTGGAAAAAAAAATAAAATCAACTATTAAAAAAAAAAAAAGTGATCATTAAGAAGTATGCTTTCAGGTTTTCACAAGTCATGCATCTCTTCTAATCTGAGAAGATTAAATATTTTTTTTTCTTTTTAGGCAGTGATTTAAAAATAAATGGCTAAATTATAGTTAGCGCCAAAAATAAAAAAGCAATGAGTCCTCTTATGGCTTTGATCTCCCTTGTGAAGGGTAAAAGTAGAAGAGTATTGCCACAATTAAAAAAAATATATGTATATATTCAACACTGACAAACATACTATTTTTTCCTTTGCTTGTGACAGTGGGTCTTTGCAGTACTTATTAAGGAACTCAAGCACGTTTGGATGCCAGCAAGGTGGAGCAGAGACCCCGCTGCTTCTTTCAACTCCTCATCAATTTCTTGACATAACTCCTTGAGTGCTTTGTTGCTAGGCTGACTTTCCTCAGAGGTATCTACACAAGGTTGCGATGCATAGCCACTGTCTCCAAGAGGATCATCTTCATAGTCAACGTCTGTATCCACTTCGCTGTGAAATCCTTCGCTGCCATCGCTTCCGTCATGGCTGGTCTTGGAGATAAATTCGTACACCTCATCAAGGGAGGACAAGGAAGACACGCTGGACCTAGATGCACAGCGCTGGGAACCCATGCTGCTGGCACTGTAGTTGTGATCCTCCTTCGGATCGATATTGGTGGCCGCAGAATCGTTTTCCTGCAAATTTATGGAACTGGGAGGATTGAACGCACTGCCATAACTCCTCTTCTTAGGTGTCTTCAGAGGCTGAGGTTTCTCACCTATTAAAAAGAAGATTCGTCAGTAAGCAAATACTCCAATGAGATCACCTGCAAAATGAGCACACTATGGCCAGCTGACTGCAAAGTAAGCTGAACGTGAGCATTTAAGAGTCGTAATATCTTGTGCACATTTACTGTCATCCACAGAGGACAACGGTCTTTAGCTAATCACAACTAAGAGCTGGAGAAACAGAGAAGTAGCTAAGAAACTCTTCTTACCATCTAGCACAAAAAGAGCAGGGGAAGAACTTTGCAGAAAAAACAAAGTTAACTGGGGGAAAAAAAAAAAGAAGGTGGTTCTATCAAACTCTGTAATGCTAGCAGAAAGAATAATTAAACCAGAATTGCTTCTTGACTGCTCTTACTATTTGGAAACTAGACCACACTCGTTTCCTGAAACTTTATAGAGAAAACAGTTAGCTACTGGGTAGAGAAGAAAAACAGAGTAAAATGGCTTATGCTTACAGTCCAACATCCCTTGTTGAATGGAAGTATTTAACAGCATCATTGCAGTAGCAGCATCAATATCGGATTCTGTGAAGGAGAAACAGCAAAACGTTAGATCTCAGGTAAGCCTGACAAAATGAGGTCCTTAGAACATACAAAGAATATATATCTGCATATATTGGCCTGCAATAAAGAGCAGGGGGAGGGAAAATGTACGAATTTAGACAGAGCATGACTCTCATACAGTGCAATACAGTTACAGAACAGTCTCATATCTTAACTATGATTTTCAAAAGCTGAATTCTCACATTGCACTTACCAAAGCTGAAGCCAAGAATCAGCGACATTAATTAGACATTCGTATGATGATGCTGTTGCTATACTTATCAACAAGTGGTTTTTGTTTGTACCGCTTGAGAGAGAAAGATTATGCCTATGGCACAGCAAAGCATCTCAGCAGCTTTCATACCCTGGTTACGTGAATATGCAAGGCTAAGGAACAAACGCGCCCGTTAACGCAGCACTAATTCAGCACACCTCTCTCCTCCAGCAGTATTTTTCACACTAACAACAAGTCAAACAGAAGAAATCGAGAAGACGAGGGGGGAAAGGGCACTGAACTGCTTGATCTAGAAAGCATGGGGATCTAAATAATAAATAGGCACTTTAAAAGGTTTAGGTGAACTGCGACGCTTTTAGCTACAGCGACGAGCGCTGCTGTAAACCTCCATCTTTTGCCGCACGGAGTGGATTGCTTACATCTCAAAAAGGGCACCTTGAGGATATTATGGCAAAGAGTGACATTTCTAACCAGAACCAGCTGAAAAGGAAGAGAAGCAAGCACGCCTTTCCCACTCATTTCAGGACACGCTCACGCACTTTAAAAAAGAGGAAATCCAAAGTCTGCCTTTGCTCACTTCAGCTATGGACGATGGAGAGACAAGGTATATATTCCTCTCCTTATACAGAGAGAAATAAGTAAGACTATATATATAAGGTGGACTAAGCAGGCAAAAGAGGAGCAAAGATACAGTGAGCTCTCACATACGACTGGTGAGTGGAGAAGCGGGGCTGGAAGGCAACGCGTGGAAGGCGCTGGCAGCGAGCAGAACGTGCTCTCAAAAAAAAAACTGGGGTGGGAATTGCCGAAGTGAAGCGTCAGCAATGTCATTTTTGATGGCATTTCTTCCCGCCCCCGGCCCCCCATCATATGCATTAACGATGTTACTGAATTTGAAGGGAGGGTTAGTATTGGGAGGGGGACTGCAGAATTGTCAGTTTGGCTTCCTTATCTTATATAATTGTCCGCAACTTCATCTTGGTTAAGGAGAAATTTGAAGAAGGTGACGTCGCCTTGGGAATGTTGTACCAACATGGAAAGGGGACTGAGCTGCTGTTTCCAACACAAGTTACAAAACATACATGTTCCCTCCTTGTTTTCACTTTCTATCATTTTAAAACCAGCATACTTTAAAGTCTATCCCATTGCACTCATGAGATTATTTTATTTTATTCCATTTTGTCTTTTTTTGGCAGCAACAGAGCCCCTGAATTTACAAGTCATATGTTTACATACAATTACAAAACTTGTAATTTCTAACAAAAAGAAATAATAAAAAAAAGGGGGCATGAAGAGTTAGTTTCCTCCACTACCATAATCAGAAACTGAAATATTCCCATTCCTTACTTGCTATCACAGACATTTTATTTTAACATATGATGTTGGTATATAAACACCACCTTGTTAAAATGACAAGCAATCAGAGGCATTAATGCAACACAGAATTACTACCTGCAAACAGTGTTTCTGCATGTTAGTAGCCCTGAAGAAAGAGGAAAGAGACTTCTGCAGCATCTTCTTAGCAGTGCTCTGCGTCACCATTAATGTGCTTTGGCGTCATTTGCGATCGCTCTCCTCGATAGAGCAGGATTTCCCAAATCTATGCTTCCCCAGCAGAATGGCTGAGGAAGTGCCTTATTATCAGGAATTCTTTCATCTGCACAACAGCTGCCCTATATGACCCCAGGAACGTTAATGGCTTTCCTCTAATGCCAGGGAGGTGCTGAAAAGGTTCACTGAGATGCAGAAATTAAATGAGAGCAGATATACGTTATTATTTCGGCACCTCCGGTGTAGCAAATTGGAATAGTTAGCATCAGACTGGCAATCTCCAAACCCGTCACAGGACACACCAGCAAAATCATTAAGAGGAGGGGGATTTCTTGTATTCTCTAACAAGCCCTGAGAATCCTGGGTCTTCCCAAGGAAACATATTCCTCCTGCAGTCCTGCGGGCAGAGGAGATCTAGCAGCCCTGCAGCAGTCAGCCAGCCAAGGATGCTTCCTTGCCACCAGGGTACCACCATAAAACCTCTGTCTGGATGAGGGGTAATTATCATCTGTGGACCAGGCAGCTGCTCGGTCTTTAAAAAACCTTGGCTTTGCTGCCTAACCAATGTTTCTGGTTTGTGGCCGAAAACTAAAAGTAACCTTCTCACCTCAACAGCCCACCGTGCTAGCAAGACCAGAGAGCTGGACGTCTGCTATGCTGCTGAAGTCCTACTTTGTCAGTGGCCTTTTATTATCCTTTTGAAAGAGCTTTAGCAATACTCCCTTCACAAAAAATTAACACATGCTCGCTTTTTCTTGGTATCAGCCCTTTAAAAAATGAGCACGATTCACTTTTCAGCACGGTTTTTAAAATTATTATTTTTGACAAGGATAAGCCTTCAGTGGATTAAGCTTTATTACTGAGGTACAAGACCTGTGCTCAACAGGCTTCTTCTAAAGAAATGCTGCGATATCCCAGCATGCTGTCTAGCTCCCTCCTGGTACCAAGGCCCACTAAAATGTTTTAAAATGAAGAAAACTTTTAAAAAAGTACATATGGGAAAATGAAGTAACCATCTTCTGCTCAACAGCTGTTGCTACTTCTATTTGCATTTGAATGTCGGTGAAAAACAGATTTCCATCTTTTTTTTTTTTTTAAATCTGAATCTGGCTGGCTGTTTTTCGTCGTGGAAAGCAAAAGTAGAAATCCCTAGGACAGAACTATGGCCAAGTCCTTGTTACTCTAACACTCGTTGAAACCTGTAAGAGTAGGTATATGCCAGTGGGCTGAGGAAGGGGACAGCAGAAGGACAAGCAATGCTGCACTTCAGCAGGGACTCCCTGAAAATAAACAGCAAAAAAACCCCAATCCAAAACCTGTGTTCTTTTTCAGTAGTAATACCACTTCGGGTTTGTCTGTGCTACAAAAGCGTGAGCGTAGCTACGTCGACATCCCCTGCTCAGCTTGCACGCTGCTGCCGGTGCCTATCCGACCCCTCAGGCAGGTTTGCAAGTGCCGAACAACTGCCCCAACAGCGGTGCCAGCTACTGCAGGGACAACCAGGAGGGATAGGCACCTTCTGAAACATCAACAGGTAAATGTGTTGTGCTACTGAGTTCCTGCCATGGCTAGAAGAGATCACTCATCTACAGTAATATCCTGAGCATGACTCGGTCCGATCCAATCTTTCTCCACCAAGCTTTGGTGACTACGGTTAAAATAACAATTATACAACATAAAAGCTTTTGGTTGTGGACATGACTTGTTTTCTCCTGCATCTACTTCATTACTTGTGCAGGAAACACAGAGGGATATAAACTTGCTTGAGGAGCAGCACTGCAGCCTACAGTATCAAGACCTGTATTCAGAGTCCATATATTATACCCATCCTATTCCTCTCTCCCAAGAGTTACAATGAACATTTTGCAATTTTTAAGGTGATACCTTAAACTAAACAGACATCATGAGGCTATTCTGTTAACTGGGTTAATATCCAGAACTTAGGTCTTCCTGCAGAACTACACTGGCCATAACACCAGCCTGTGCCCAACTTTTTGGCAAGTGAGTGAAAAGCACCACACAGCTGTGAAATACTCGCTGAATTGTTCCACATTCCCCTGCAAATCCTGTCATGCTCTCCCAGCCACCTGTATCAAACAACCAACTTTAAGGCACTTCTGTGGCCGCATCCCACAAGTTTTATACATTAAAATTTGCTGCCTTCTGTTCTCAGTTCTTGGTAACCAATAAAACTAGTGTAGAGATATGTAGCTTTCAGACTGGTTTTCTACCGAAGTATTCATTCTTTAAGTAGGTCATATTTGGAAGGGATGTGTCTGCTAAATACCTTGCTGGCAGAACAAGACAACTCCTATTACATCTTGAAATTCATCTTACGGATTTAAACTTAATACACAAGTGGCTAATATAATGAGCATGCGTTCTACTACATCAGCATTTTTTGTAATCTAGCGGACCCTTCAGAGCAGGTTCATACACAACATCAGCTGGGCTTCAGTACATACTTGCAACTAAAAACAAGGGGGCAGAACGAAATAAAATTAAGTGTTTACCTTTGAGAGATCGGCCGTGATTCTGCTGAAGGACTGAAGTTAGGTAGTGAGGGGACGCTGACCTACTGAGAAGAAATTCAACAGGTCAAAGCCAAGCCCTGATTAGCCAAATGATTTGTACAAAGTATAGTAGACACAATACTATGATCATAGAAAGGTAGAAACAAAACCAACCCAATCACCACAGTTTGGTGGGCAAGCAATTTCTATTGCCCTCAGTAGATGGCTTGACACACTGGTTGGTGGTTTACGTAGCACGATTAAGCAATCGTCAGCATTTGGAAAACACCCCCAAACACACACACACAAAGCAAAAGTCTTGTTGGCAAGAGATGCTAATTTCTACAGATTTTATGTACCTGCCTAAAGGCTGGATTTTAAACAAAGATATGTATTTTTCAGTAAGTAAAACCTACATGTGAACAAAACATTAGCTTATACAGGGATGCTTAGAGCCCAGGAGCAACAGAATAGCTAAGGACCAGTTGTGTCCGTCTGCTCTTCAAAACGGTGGTGGGACATTAACAAAAACGAACGGTCGTGTCGTGCAAAAAGCCAGGGAAGAACCCAAACCAAGTTATCTGCTGATTTTTAAGTTATCTGAAGGTGGGCTGTTTCGGTGATGCTGTCTGCTTTTCTGGATTATCAGACCAGCTTTGCACCAGAATAAAGGGCAAGTTAAAGCTTTCACATGGCTTTCTGCTACACACCCAGCCCTAATTATTCAGTTCATTATAAAGGTCCTAGCAAACATTTAGAAATAAATACAACAAAAATAGTACACAACTATTCAAATTGCATGAAACATAGCAATGTGCCATCTTTTATAGTATTGCTAGAAGAATCCAAAGGGTGATAAGCAGAATTTTCAAACCCAACCTGTAACGGCCAGCCTCACAGGATTAATGGGGTGACTTCTATCATTAAGGTGTGTTTACCTTCTATATTTCTAGGCAGTTCTATTTTCCAAAATAAGGCACAGCCACAAATCTCCCCCCCCAAAAAGTCACGCAGCTGCTAAGTGCTTTATTTTTTTTTTAAATTACCAGTCTAGATCATTAATTAAAACCCAAACAATTATTTCCATTTTTAAAATACCTTTTTAGAACTAAAATCTTCATTCTTTAGGTTGAATTTTGAACAAAATATTTTTCACTGGTGACTGGCCGGTGCTGTGGCTGCACCCATCTTAATAACCCTGAGATCAGCTACTCTGCACAGCTGTTTGAGGGATGCTCATTTAATACTCTCGCTGCTCCGACTTGCCATCATAGTATCCAAACTCAGTTGGCCATTGGTCACAGCTCCAAAGGTTAGCAGAGTGCAGACTGCTAACGGCAAGGAGAAGATGCAAGAAAAATTGAGGGAAGGTGGCTTGAAATACATCATCCGAGCTACGTAAGGAGCTCTTGCAGCACTGCAGCCTGCCTGGTGCTGGTAACCAAAGCTACTGAAAAGGAGAGTAATATTTAAGCATCTCCCAATGTGGTAACCGATGGGAGAAAGATCCAGTGCAGTTGAACCCAAACATGTGCAAAACTCGAGTTCACTGACTGGTATGTTTTCTTGTGGGGGTGACGGAGTGCCAAGGGAACAGACCCAAAAATGGGGGGAAAAAAATTAAAAACAAAGAAGTCACAAGGAAAGCAATGGACCCACCCCAACACGGCTGGCTCCGCAGTCTGCAGGTAAATTGCACAAAGAGATGCTGAACATCTTTTGTCTGAGCTCAGATCCTTCAAGAATCATATCCACACAGAGCTTTCCTACAGCAAATTAATGCCTAGTATTGATTAAGACAAGCTATGCATATGCGTAAGGTATTTGCAAGATGAGGACCCTGGCCGTCCCCAGAGCCCAGGGATATAGTACATG
The DNA here is from genome assembly GCF_000699105.1 of Pygoscelis adeliae. Classification (NCBI taxonomy): domain Eukaryota; kingdom Metazoa; phylum Chordata; class Aves; order Sphenisciformes; family Spheniscidae; genus Pygoscelis; species Pygoscelis adeliae. The sequence continues at coordinate 1,747,184 of NW_008824051.1, forward strand.
TAGTACTAGAAACAGAATGCAGCTAGGGGCCTTGCACCGACTTGTTGAACAAGCTGTGCAGGAATAAAATGCACCAGTGATGCCAATCATCTATGATAATACAAGTTTCAGTTTAACTAGACACAGATTACAGTTTTGGAAAGCTTCTGCTCAAAGTAACACCTTAATTTTTATTTTAAAATGCTGCTGAATGATAGGTATATTCCCCGCTAACACACTGGAAAATAATTATGAACACAAGCCCTCCCACAGAAAAATTCAGAGACTCTCACAGTCAAATTCTAGCATCATCCTATAGTTAAATTTGGACAGTCCTTCCAGCTTGTCTCCAGCTGTACCTCTGGGCTTTCTCTTTCTCTCCACACACAAGGCAGCCCCTTGGGGGCCCTTCCCCAAAATTAAGCCAGAATTTAAATCTAATACAAGAATTTTTAAACATGTAAGGGAAAAATATAAATCCGTTTTTCCTGTGTATGAGTGAAAGTCCTACTAATGTTTTTTATTATTAAGGGAAAATAAACCAGCTTTCATTAGGGAGAAGTCAGGTGTCTTAAAATGCTGTTTTTATTTTGTTGTCCTTATAAATATAAGCACTGCAAAATCCTTCACGTATTGAAGTCAGTGGGAATTTTGCCATGTGGCTTCATTAGGACCAGGATTTCCTTGTAATTGTTGGCAAGTGTGATTAGTCCTTCAGTGACGGAAAAAAGTTACCAAAAAACAACCGCTTCAAATCAAAGTCCTGATCTTGCAAGTACTTTAGCGTTCAGATAAAATCTCTCCTT